>NW_020447619.1:978885-1071764 GCF_003343035.1 Apteryx rowi
AGGGAAGTCCCCCGGCATATCTATATTTTGCAAGGCGCCTCTTTGTGGCGCGGGGCGGGCGGCCGCGGATCGCGCCGCTCCGCTCCGCATGCAGCGGCGATGAGTGAGCACGGCGGAGCCAGCGCGGGGCGCGGAGCCGGCGGGAGAAGATGAGGCCGAGGCGCGGGGGGGGAGAGACAGAGAGAGGAGGAGAGAGGGGGGAAGACGCTGTTTGTGCTGCCTCGGGATTTTTCCACTTCACGACCTGCCAGGACCAGTTGCTACGGAGCAGACGGCGATGGCTGCGCTGGGGAGGAAAGGGCCGCTGCTCCTCTGCGCCGCGGCCGCAGCTCGCCCTCAACGCGAGCAACAAATGGCAGCGGGGGGGGGGCTGGCTGGTGCCGGGGGAGCTGCGGCCACCCCGAGGCCCGGCTGCCCCCCCCGGGGCAGGAGGGCTGGCGGGGAAGGGCAGGTGCAGCCCGGCCTGCCCCCGCCCTGCACAGCATCCCGTCTGGGTGCTGTGCGGGGTGCTGTGCCCCTGGGGCCGGGGTGATCCGGCCACGGCGTGGGGCCGGGGTGCCCCGAGCAGGGCRCCACCGCCACCCGCAAGCCGGCGAGGAAATCTCACCGCGGCTTGCAGCAAGCGGGTGCTGAGCTGCGGTGAGAGCGTGTGGTGCCCCAACTCCCAGAACAGCAAGCTGCTCCCTCGTCTTGCTTACGCGCCCAGAAATTCCACCCCCCCCCCAAAAAAAAAAAAAACTGGAATGCAGAGGTGCCAGAGGTAATGTTTATCTCCTTCTTGGCTTCTTCCTTCAAAAATAAGATTAGAGGGTATTCACTGGAAAATACTAAAGTGATTCAGGCTGCAGTGTGCCTCCCGGTCTTTCTGAATATCTCTAGACAGCAGAAATGGTGTGATTACAAAATAAAAATGGTCAACTTGAAAAGCATGAAATAACCAACTACTCGGTCAGAATGAAAACCAGGTAAATCACATTTAATGCAGGTGTCAACAAAGTGAGCACAGAGGCATTTACATATGTATGAAAATGACAAAATAAGCTAATGTTTTTGAGACGATTGTAATTATTTAAAAAATAATAACCATGAAAAGATGTTAGATATTTGCAAGGAAAGGAAAACGAGTACCTTTAGAGCCTAAAACTTTGAATAGAATAGCCTTTTCTGAATGCTGAAACACAATTGGCAACAATTTGTTCTGGTGGCAATATGTCTAATGATTTATACATTTAAATTGCAAGGTGTGTGTCACACCCTACTGAAAGTGGTAACTTGAAGGCTTTGGTATAGAACACTGCAGTGTTCTTATGATTTACATTTTGATATTATTTTTAGTAATTTAATTAAAAAGGATAGACACACGGTGAGCTTGTAGTTTGATTTAGAGGGAAAGAACAAAGTAATTAAGCTGTGGAATAAACTAATTTGCAAAGCCTTTGCTGTGTTCAGGGTCAGTCTGCTTCTAATTTTCTAGTTTGGGCTCTAAATAGTAATCTTGCTTGGAGTTAATGGTAGCAGCAGGATTGCTTAGCTGTTTCTGCAGCCCTTATTCGTGCAAGTTGCCTGGGGTTTCTATGGGATTACTCCTACAAGTAGGAAATGCTCGTATGATTTACGATAGCAGGATTGGGCCCGTTGTCAGGTAGTCCGACATACGGTGCTATGTGAGGACCGCGCCTATTGAAGCTAGTGAGAGGGCTTTGACTTCTGTAGGAGCTGATCTTGGGTTATGTCCAGACCTTTTGCATTTATTCAGCTACTGCTGATGGGTCACTGAGCCCAGATCTCACTTTCCCTGAGCTCTGCTGTAAAATTTGCCCTGACTTCAGTCTGGGCAAGATGAGGTGCTGGGGATGATTGCGGTTTACCATTGGCTTAGGGCAAGTTGAAGCTGCTCAGCATCTTGGAGATCAGGCCCTGAGTGAATGAGGAGGATCGTATCGGCATCTATGAGTAATCTGTGGGTTTTGCCCCACATGGGAGACTAATTGAAAAAGAAATATCATTTGATAGGCATATATGTTTATGCCCTGGATCCAACCTTGTGCTATTAAAGTCCATGAGAATTTTGCCACAGATAAAAACAAGAACAAGACTTAAGGAAACTCTTGTGGTTTGCCTCTACAGTGTGCTTTACAGCGGTCCTTATTTCAAATCTTTTGAAAGACAGGAATTTTTTTCTCCTTCCATTGAAAGCATGTTAGAACCTGAGTAACTTCAGAGCAAACATATATGTCAACTCAAGAAATAATCTCCGAACAGCACAACTGAAAATTTTAAAATTAAACTTTATTTAGAAGTCCAAACTTGGACGTTTAAATTCAGGGAAGATGTTTTGCTTTATTAAAAAATAGGTTTTTGACTCAGTTAAATAACAAGACACTTTTAAATCTAGCTTTTATAGATAGTTTCTGCGACTTCAGTAGGAATTCATCTATCAGTAGTGCAAGAGATACTTGGCTCACTGCCAGGATGATTTTAAATGTTTTAATGAAATGAAGACTCTAAGAAAGCAGGAAAACATGTAGAAATATTTATTACTCTTTCAATTAATTAGAAGATCAGCTAAGGATGGTACTTTTTTCGGAGTGGGATTTGCAATCACAGGCTTTACATTTAACTGCTGTCTTTGTTGTTGACTACATGCATGGTCTTTGGATCAGTCCCCACTTGAGAATCCAGATTAAATTAGTGTTCTGCTTCTAGTGAAATAATCTTTATGTGTTTGGTTTTTTTTCATCCAGGATACTTTTTATTAACTATAAAGAAAACTTATGAAGCTATGAAATTTAGAAACTTACAATGCTTGAACAGAGCCTTATTTTAAAATGATGATGAGCATTTTGAACCAAGAATAAATTACTGGAGTTCATGGAATTTATAGCATTTACCTTAGCTAGTTTGACCAACTCTTTTTAAATATTAACTTATTAACTGTAAATAACCTCCTGAAGGTACAGATCTGTTAGAGCGCTTCAGTGCTGGCGTGAATCAAAAGTTAATACGTCTGCAGAAACTACAAGCCATAAGGGTATAGGAGTCTCTCAGCATGTTCAGAAAGTATTTTTAAAAGGGTTAGAGTCTGTAAATACATCCATGAACATGTGCCTTCTACTCTTAAATCCAACACACTCTAGGTTAAATTGCATCAAATTTAGTAGTCTTCTCTTCTTGTCGATTTAAATCTCAGCTTCTTGTTTTAATCCAGTGCTTTTCATAAGGTAGTTTCTGTGCTTCCTCCTTTTCTGGTGCAGTTTGTTAGTATGGATGTACGGCAGACACATGAATATGTCGCAGACAAAAAGAGCAGTATGATGTGCTGTCAGGTTTACCTGCTGCTTCATCTGAGCTCATGATCTAGATAAACAGTTGCCAAACCTACTGTTGTGGAGATCTTGTTATTTGACAAAAATTTAGATGTGTGCTCTTGCTTCATGAAGATTTCCACGTGCAATTGGTGTCTGTACTTATAGTCGATGACTTGCGTTGTTTACTCCTATAGATTAAGCTGCATTTATAGCCTGAACTGGCATGCTTTACATAGAGACTTCATTTGGACTTTAAAGAGTAAATGCAATACTTAACTGCTGCTGAACGGAAAATGTAACTTTTATTGTTCTCCCTGGATTTTTAAATGCTCTGTTTCTGCCTTCGTCAAGCAGAATTTTTAGATCAGCTTCTTTCCTCACTGACTTCAACACTGGACATGAGAAAAGTCCTTACCATAAGGATCAGCACAGCTCCCGACTCCTGCATTCCCTCAGCCAGGGAAAGTCAATGGTAGCCGAATTAAAATGCGTTTTCTCTCTCTGGATGGGTGCGCTTTTATAGGGATGAAAGAGAGAAATGGGAACAGAGGAGGAAGGCCAGATGCAATAGAAATAGGGGAAAAGTGAGAGACAAGGGAAAGGTGTGGGCTGACATGGGCTGTTGCCTTTGCTCTTTGCTGGGGATGAAGTCACTGGTTGGGGCCAGCCTGGCCCGTTGGCTCAGTTCCCTGCTGTGCCACAGCCTTGCGGAATGACTTTGGAAAGGAGGAAAAGATGTTTTGGCTGAGCAAATTTAGTAGATTGCAGTGGGAGTTAGAAGCCTTGCTGGGCGCGTGGACTTTACTTTTTGTGTGTCTCAGCTTGCCGCGGATAAAAAGATAACTGGTGCTGGTAAAAGGCCTTTTCAGAGCTACGTTCAAGTGGATAATTGGAATTTTTACTTAAACAGAGATGAAAATTAGTGCTACAGATCTTGACGTGCTTGATTAAGGTTTACCTCTACTTTTCGGAGTCAGTTCAACTGGTTAATGTGTGTTTAAAATACATTTCAGTCCTGCTTTCGTAAGAGTTTTATAAAGGTGTTAACTTGTGCTTTGAAAAGAAGAAAGTTGATCTCTACCAGCTAAATAGTACTATACAGATATGATAACAGGAGGAAGTGAGAGGAAAGATGATAGAGATGAGAGAGAGCAGATAAATGGGATGCTATGCAGGCTTGGAAGCAGGAAAGCAAATGGAGACTATTTAATTATTTAAGGAACAATAAATGAAGAGACTGGTTATAAAGTAACAGTAAAAAGAGAGGCAAACAGAATAAACAAATTGAGAAAGGAAAACAACACATAAGGAAAATAGATGGACAGGAAGGGATGGGAGAGAATGGATCTTTTTAATTTTTCCATAGAGTTTTCATCTGGAAAATAATCTGTATATTGTAGTACTTACATAACAGCCTGCATTTTACTCAAGTCATGGAAGTCTGACAGACTTTTCTTCTGCTGGGGGGTTGCTTCATAATCTGTGTTTTTAAAGGTGGCATGTCGTAGTGACAGGCAGTCTTAAGAGATGTACTTTGTGGATGTTGTTAGTTTTTAATGGTGTTTTCATTTTCTCCTGCTCTTCTTTCAAAGTTGCAGTGAAAGTTGTCCTCCCCTTTCCCTCCAGACATATAATACCATTGATTTCAAAGGGAATATTTAAGCTGCAAAAGGACGTGACCCACTTTTGGTAAATTGTGAAAAATTAACTAAAGATATTTTGCATGTAATGATCACAGGCATTCAGGGTATTCAGCATTTTGTAAGAGTGCTTGAAGGACTGAGTACTTAATACACTTGCATTGAGAGTTAAAGGGAGATGTGAAAAACATGTCAGGGTTGTTTCACTTATTTAGATTAAAAATGTGTTTCTTGGGTACAATTTTCTTCTCTGTATTCTTTATATAAAGTGGTGTTACAATACTTACAAAGTATACATTTTTATGTGCGTGTAAATAGTCTTCAGCAAAAGGGTGGAGCATTTGGACATGCAAATGAGTCTATGCTGATTGCTATTATAGAAGACACTGTAATTAAGAATACCACTGGGTGTACAATATTCAGTTCATAAAACTTGTCTTCCTACCTCAAGAATCATACATTGATCATGCCCTGGGATTTTCTTACGTGAGTACTTCTTCGTATTAGAAGAACTGGAATAAAAATTTTGTATGAAGTTGCTTGCTAGATCACATGGATCACAAAATAAGTTTAACACACCAGTATTTTAATTCTTGACTTCCTTACCTGTTTCCTTCATGCTGGATAATGAAAATTGATGCAATCTACTTAGACTTGTATTTAAATTATTTTTATTTTTAATTCTTCATGTTGCAGTATTTGTGTATTGTATTTAATATGTTGTTACTGAAAAAAACCCTCTTCATGCACGTATAAAAACCAGATTCTGTTATAGGCTTTTTAGTCTGAAGTGTTATTCTGAAATGGTGGTGTTCTATTTTCTTCCTTTTCAACAAAAGTGGTATTTGCCAAGAAAAAAAATCCTGAATCAGTAAGTGCAAATTTGGGAGTTGCAGAAAAGAGGGAAAATGCTCAAAGGCAGCTAACAGTTCACAAGGTTGGGAATTGGGAAATCCAGGAGGCCAGTCTCTGTAGCAAGTGTGGCTGGGGTTTAGGGTTTTTTTCTAGATATGCTACAGATGACCTGATCTTTAAAATGTATCGTTTCATCCATATTRTTACAAGTGACTTATTGTTATTAATGTGTCTAAAGAGAGAGCGACCCTTAGTTCTTTTTTCCAGCAATGAAGGTAACAGAAGTACAACTGCCATCGCAACATTCAGATAGTCTGATAGAGTTTCTAAATGTCCTTTCTGCCCTTGTTTTCAGCTTTGTTGACTCCAAGTCATTGAGAAGAGAATTGGTAACTTTTGAATAGTCTATTTTTAACAAAGTTTATAATAGAATAGAATATTACTGTTCATGAATATATGTTGGTCCCTATCCGAACGAGCACTTAAAGCTAAGGACTGTATCAAAGGTAAATCGCTTTAAGTACTCATTTTCAGATTTTGCTGCTGGCTAAGCGTCTGGTCCTGTTCATTAGATAACAGTATAGATCATTCTTTATTCTCTTGCTACTAGAATATCTCTTCTTTTATAAGGTGGGAAATTCCAAACTGTAATTCAAGGGAAATTGTCTACATTACACTATAAAATAGGAAAAGAATGGAAAAATTATTGTTTTCTAGAATCTTCAAGCTTAGAATGAAGCAACTATGAAAACATCAGATTATAGCATCTCTCAGAACTTCAGCTGCCAGTTCTTAAACACTGCAAATAGATAAAGCATACCAATTGAAATATATTAAGAACATCTCAGCTTTGCCTTAAAAGCAGCACATGGATGAAAGTAGGCAATAGGCAATCCTTTTCCTTTTCCCTGCTCAAATAGGCAATCCTTTTTCACCAATGTATTGAGTCTGCGAAGATGAGATGTCTTGTCTGTACAGAAGACCAGATTTCTGATTCCATACTTGTTTTTAAGCAGACTGTTGTCTCTGATGGGTTAATCCTTTATTTTTAAAAATTGTGTTGGTCATTCTCTGTTTCCAAAATCTTTCAAAGTTTTTGCCCTTTGACAGAAGATGCACTACAGATTGTATACATAGTCCACTCTTCATTTTCATCAATTACATGGTGTGCTTGTTGGCAGCTCTCATGCGTGAATACTTATTTTGCTAGAGTAGGAGATGACAGGATTTAGACATATAAGAAGCCTAAATCTTTGGCTCAGGAAAGTCTCCTGATGGATACAAATGGTATTTCATAACTTTTGATCCAAAAACTTTTCTTGCAAAGCGGCATGACTGTTCTTGCCATTCATGGGCAGGTGCTCCATCTGTACAAATACTGTCTAATTTGGACCATTCAAGCTTAACATTTTTCACTATCTGCCACGTTTTCAACAAATTTTCTCAGTTCTTTAAACAAGTGTGAGGCAGCAGTGTGGAACAAAATGGACAGAGGCCAAGCACTTCCTTAATTATAGCAGATTTTTTTAACACACTAAACAACAACAGTCCTTCTCATTGTCATACTGCATGAACAACTATGAACATATCAGCTGCATGCTGTTCTTTTGATCTGTTTTGTTTAGCAATAATTGACATATCCTCTTTCTTTGTTTTCTGAGAATGGCTTTTTTTTTCACAAACCAACAATTGGAATATTTGCTACTACACTTTGCCATTGATTTCAGTTCCTCAGTGCATATTTATTTACAAAAAGCTGTTGTGCTTGATAACTTTCTTTATATGGAATCAGACTGCCAACCAGATCCAATAAAAGATTTTTGTGTTAATTTCAGTATAAGTTTGTGTAAAAATACCTTTCAAAATTGGACTTTCTGTACAACAGTATCACTGCACCACAAACATACTGCTGCAGAAGTCTAGTCCCAAGCCAAGAGAAATTCTCTCCGTTCAGTGTCATCTTAGTATTGTCGTCGTGACATGCACAACTCACCAGGTGATGCTTTGATGATAAGTAACTTGCTTTAAAAAGCTTATGGATGTTTGATTTAGCTGGTGGAATCATTAGAAAAACGTGAGGTGAATGAGGACTCTGCAGGTTGCCCTGGTCTGTATTTTTTTCTTGCTGTAGAGTTGCAGACGGGTAAGTGGTGGCTTTCGACATATGCTCCAGAAGCAGCCTTGCTGACTGGAATTACTGTGTCTTGGTTGGTTGTTGTTTTAATGAAGCCATTTTAATCATGTGTGCTAAAACTGCTAGTTTTCAATTCTGGTTCTGAAAGCTGTGGATTGCTGCCTTGAATCCTGAATTGCAGAGTAGCACTTTCCACACCCTTCATACATCAGTAATTAACTTCATTAGTGCAAGGTAATGGGGAGCTAGGGGCCAATTCTGTGACCACATGTATTCTTCCATTTACTTTGCTACCCTAAGCAGCCTTCTCATTTGCAGTGAAATAGTTACTGTGGTAAGATGTAGCATACAGCATACCGGTCTGCAGAGTCAGGGCTGCTCACCCCTGCTCAAAACCTTTGCTTCCAATGTGATCTGAACAAGTTAGCTGAGTCAGTTCTCTCTTCTGCTATAGGTTCCTCACTTCTTTGACAGTATTATTAATGATTTTCTTCTAAAATTATTTAAGGAAAGTTGTTAAAAACACTGTTGAATTTAATAAATACCTGTTTTGTAACAGAAGTTGCATCTTTGCCAGTGTAGAAATGATGGATGTAGGCAAGAGCTAACATGGCTTCAAAAGCATGCAGTCTCAGCCCTTCTCTTTTTGTTGTTACTGCATTTTGGAGCATTCAGTTGCAGATGAAGGGGACTGACAGGGTAACTTTTCAGTGACTTAAATCTTTCTCTATCAGCTGCAGTATTTCATTTCTAAAAATTGGCTATCGGGGAAGTGCACTTCACTATTGCCCTCTAGAAAAAAGCTTGCTTGTTTTTAATTACTGATTCTGAGCTTGAGTTCAGCTGATGTCAGTAAACATAGGCTGACTGCTGAGACAGGAAGTTCACGGTAGTGAGCACTGGAGACTAGTCAGAGGTAGACTTCTTACTAGCATTGACAGAGAACTCAGGCTTACTGTTTTCAGTCATACACGTTATTGTTCTTGGAGTTACCTACTGATGATCTTGGATAAAAGGGATGCTTCTGGAAATAGTTCCATTTTGGACTGAGAAATTAGCCATAAACTTTGTTCCTTCTCCAGTATTAGACTAGAAGTTTTTATTTGACAACTTAATAATTGTACCTAAGCTGCCTTTGAAAATATTTAGTACTTGGATTTTATTAGTTTTGAATATATTACTTTTCAAAAGAGTTTTTATAGTTCTTGCTAAATAAAGAATGAACCTGGAAAAAAAAGGAAATTGAAAGTGAGTGCTCTGTCTTTGCTTCCAAGATAAAATCAATATAAAAATGTTTAATTGTATTATCTTTTCATCGTCTTCACACCAGAATGGGGGGGGAAAAAAGTCTGTGAAAACCTTTTGAAACCTGTTTCATGTGCCCTAGCCTTTCTTTTTCAAATTAGAGAAGAACACTGTATTCCTCTGATGTGATAAGAAGGATATTACTATTCAACAACTCTGATAACGGGAAAAGAAAACACTGTGTTGAAAGTCAGGTACCCTGCTGCCATACAGTAGCAGTGGTGCTGAAGTCTTGCTTGCAGTGTTGTACGAGGAAATGGGCTTTGGCGTTCACGCTCACAGCAAAGCTCCTGTCCCAAAGGCAGGACGGACCTGCATCCGTGTCAGGCCATTGCTTTGGGGAACAGTTTTAGCTTCAGGGGCTGTGCTCGACCTTGTAAAGTTCATGTTGGATCCTTATGCTGTGTTGCAGTTCCCCTTCCTGATGAAAGCCTTTGCTTTTTAATTAGGGGGTTGGCCATCAGTGGAGTGTGTTTGCCCAGCCTCACAAAAAAACAAACAAAACCCTCAAACTCTGTCCACAGTAACTCACTGGGAGGGAAGGGATTGGTGTTCCTCAGTTTGGGCTTGTAGCCATCAGGTTTGGAGGTGATAGGAGGGGGAAGTGCTGTCTGTAAAGAGCTGTTAGGGACATACCAGATCATACCAGATCAAACACCTATGTAAGAAGGCCCAGCTAAAGCCATGAAGGGCGTAAAGGATGGCTTAGCCTGACCAAACTGCTCAAACACAGGGTTTGTCTGCAGAGGGAGGGAGGAGGCAAAGGTCAGGAAATGTTGGAACGCTTTCTGTAAGAGCTGTAACTCTCTGGTAGGTGTAAAGGTAAAACATCCTGCTAACACTAACGTGTTTCTGTGCTAAAACTGTAATTTCTTTCTTGCCAGCCCTGTTAGAGAGGCTTTCCTGCTCCCAGAGCAAACTGTCATTTTGGGCGTGCACAGGATTTGGGGATTTGCTGGGGCTGAGACACGGGCACTGGTACAAAGGCCAGGTTGTGGAGGCCCTAATCCCAGGGAAGCTTCTTGGACAGGAGCTTTGTCTCTTGGCGTCTGCATGAAGGACTCACAGCTATGAGTAGTAATGCACTTCCCTGAGAAGTGGTCATCTAAAAAATTTGTTGGAGTCATAGGTTGAGCTTTTCTGCAAAAGATGAGTTTCTTTATCGGATGGATGGCTGGTTCAGGCTGTAACAGGAATGATGATCAATTTTCAGTGCCTCCCGTTGCCAAATTTAGCTATGCTTCCTGCACTCTAAAATACTGCCTTTTGAATGTTTGACATGAATATTGGCAGGGTGAGTCGGAGATGTTTTTAATTGCCACAGTTTGCACGAGGGGTTGAAAGTTCTGATTCAGGGCGCGAGGAGCCCTCCTTCTTCACCAGCTTCCTGAGAAAAAGTGCTCAGCTCTTTCCCCTTAGTGAACAGTTTGTGGGAATGTGGTAGATGAACTTTCAATTTTCTGAATAATGGTGGAGTCCCATGTGCCAGTTGTGCAATATGGGTCTAAAATCTCTAACTTGCCAGGAATTTCCTTTTTTTTTCCCCCCAGAACGTGTGAATTTTTGTTCTAGTTTTTCTCTGAACCAAAGTCATGTTTAAAGAACAAAGTCCATTAGAGATGTTGCTAAATGTTGGCACAATAAATAAAAATAGTTTTAGAAGATGTGAAACAGCCTAAGAGGTCTGAAATGAGAGTTGTATTTCTTTCTTTCCTCAAGGGAAAGTGACTGTTCTGAATAAGAAGGTAGAGTATTCTCAAGTGATAATTTAGAAAAGTTTTCAAAAGGCTTAAACAAGTACAGCACTTCTACATTTCCCCATAAGGACAGCACTTCTGCATTTCCCCATAAGGGTGAAGAAATGTTTTATTATAACATAGCAGTGTAGTGAGCTAGTCAAAAGAAAACGTTGTGTAATTTTCTTTGCAAATATTTGGATACTAATGAGAATGTTTGGAGTCAATAACCTTTTTACTGTTTTCTTTCTGTCTTACTATCTCTCTTCCCTTTTCATTGTTGCTTCTTTTTGAAAGTTATGTTTTCCCTCTCTTTAAGGCATCAGAGGACTGTTCATGCTCAGAGGTGCATCAATTTAATGCCTTGTGTGGGGTAAGAGTTGCATGGAGCAGGGTAGCAAAAGACTTTCAGTGCAGGTGCCTGGAATGAGTCCTCCGTTTTTCCCTTCAGAGCTGATGAATGAGACGGTCTGTTTAAGGACGGAGCTGGATTCGTGTGGGGAAAAGGAACCACGGGAATGCGTGTAGGTTCAAATCTGAGAACAACACCCAGGACTCATTAAAGGTGTTCCCATTACTGTTTTTTTTTTGTTCCCATTTAAAGATTTGAGGTAAAACTGTAATTCTGAGTCCACTGAGGTTGCTTCAGTTAAAGTGGGTGTAAGCCATAGTAGATTTAAGTCTATAGTGTGCATGCTGTCTCATTTTGTGATAGACTCTTGCAAAATCATAATGAAAATATCTTCAGAATGGATATTATTCATACTATTTGGGACACAGCATATGTCCAAACGGGAAGTGAGGTATTGTTCCTTATCTGTGATATAAAAATACTTGAAATAACTATTTCCAGGAGTTCAGTATTGAATCTGTTGAATTTATATCTACCCTTGTCATCTGACAGGCTACTAAAACAAGATTCTGCTCAAAATGATAAAAATGACAGTCATACAATACATCTCATTCCTGCAGAACGCTGCTATGTAGATAGTGCAGTGAGACTGGTATCTTGCTTCACTTGTTCAAGGACAGTCCTTTCACAAGGATTAGCAGAATTTGCAATAGTGTCTATAAATCCTACTTCCCCCCACCTCTTCCCCCCAAGTATTGTAAAATTTCTGTTGAAACTGTACTATTCTGTGTTGGGGAAACAGCAATTGCATCTTATTTTTTGCTTGTTCCCTCTTTTTCAAACCCCAGCAGTTGCATTCTGCTTGCGATAAATTCCCTGGGCCATGGCAAGAGATTGTTCTTTGCTTTTCCTGTAGTGTTTTTATGTAGAATTGCTTCTGTGCTCTGTCAGCATTTGACCCTTTGCAGTTGGTAGTGAACAGAAGAAATCATATCTACAGTGACACAAACTCTGCCCTCAACTACTCTTTGTGAGAACCTGTGGCATTATGCAATTGGCTTGGAAGGACTTAAAAAATCCCATGAGATCCACTCCACTGAAAGTCTCTCTGTAAATGTTAGGGTTATTGGTTTTGCTCTGGTACATTTTATTTTAAAGCCGTACCAGTACTGCATTTGATGATATTGTTTGATAATATTGAAATATAGGAACAAGTATGGAGTATGAGACGTACTAAGCTGTTGGTAGTTTGTTGGTAAAACTGTCGTAGCTAATCACAGCAGCAGACAGAGCAAGTGCAGGACGGAGAAACGTAACAGGAAGCTGCTTATATTTCTGTAGTCTCCATGCAGCTGGGTTAAGCTCTGGGGTCTGGCCAGTCTTGTTTTAGATTACTGCCATGCTATTTGTGATGAGCAGAAAAATAATATACACGGAGATGTGTGTTTCTGTATAGAAGGATCCATATGACCTTTTTATGTAGTGTTGAATGCAAAACAATAGGAAATAATGTCCAGCCTATACACAAATACACTACTGACCACTATAGTCGTGCTCCTTTCAACAGTTAGTGTCTTTGACTCTTCTTGATGTCGCTGGAGCATGGAAGGTGCTATCATACAGCTGGCCCACAAACAAGTGAATAGCTTGAATAGCTGTCTAATTCTGCTTTTAAAAAAATGTGTTACAATAATAGAGCTGAGCAGACAGAAGATATATTCAAAGAACCCAGCCCAGAGCCACATTTACTTTTCTTCTTGGTTTCCATGCATTGTGATCCTGTTGAGACAACAAAAGAAATGGTGAAAAGTGAGGAAGTGAAGCAGAAGATATAATGAGATGTTTTATATACATCTCCAGTACCATCATCAGACATTTTTACCTGCTTTTATTTTTTGGAAAATGTTCAGAAATAAGACTCCTTTGTGGCTCCCCCCCGCCCTCCTCGGACTGAATGGCTTGTTGTATGTGAATTTTTGCCAGTGCTTAATGTGGAATGGGAATAGGAAGTATAGAAATTACATGTGAATTATTTATGTATCCAATTTGCTGTTGTGAATGGAGAAGAAAGGATGTTAAAAGCTGTTAATTATTATGAATTTTATTGTTACTAACGATGGTTCTAGCCGCAAGCCATGTAAGCCACGTAGGCTCCAGAGGGTAACTTAGTGCCATGCAGTCTAAGAGTGCTTTGGGGAAGGGAGAGAGAATATCTGCCAAAAAGCTTGCTCCTGAGCACTGATGTTACATCCAGGTATTTTAGCATGTTAACAGATAAGAGTGGTGCCCAAAGGCCCAAAGATGAAGTTTCATTTATGTTTCTTCTGGTACATCCAGAGCAGAACAAAGAATAGTACAAAAGTTATAATGCTGTAGTACAGGCTTTACGTTTTTAATTCTGTTGCCTGTATTCAAAGGATTTCCTAGCAAGAATAGAAATGTTTGCAAAAACAATTTCTATTTATGCTAATCTTTTGCAATCAGCATGTAGTCTGAAATAATCACAATGAATACATCCTCTGCTCCAGACACACACAACTTGCATTTATTTCAGGCTTTTTGCCTCAGAATTCTGAAAACATAATCCTTCATTGTGTTATGCTTCATCTACTTTGCATGAATTTATCCAACAGTACCTTTTGTGAGCTTCATTAACAATGGTTATGCTATAATAAATTACATAATTCAAGAGAAGTTTTTAATTAAATAAGTTAACAAAAAAAGTTGAAATGTAATAAATTAGGTAACATTTTCTTGTAATAAATTTGCACACATGAATTTTGTAATGAAGTAGTTCTGGATAAAATCTGTAATCTGAAGTTTTTCAGAGTATTTCAGACTTTATAAGTTTACTAGTTTAAGCTTCAAAAAGGCTTTGTTTGATTTTTTTTCTTTTTAGTAAATTGTGTGTCAGCCATACACCCGTCTGCAAAGGATTAGGCAAACTTAACAGAAAAAAACAGTGGTTATTGACAAGGACATGACTAAGTGTCTGCTTGACTCCATGGAGACGCATCTTCCAGCCTTTCCTCCCTTCTGTTTCTTTTGGAATTGCTTGCCCAAGTCAAGGCCGTTTTCTCGAAGCTGTCCATGGGCCTTCAGTTCAGTTCATTCATAGGTGATGGACAGAACCGGTGTGTGTTTTTGGTTGAATTGGCCAATATATACTCTATGAAGAGCTCATTCAGAGCAAAATCTCCATGACAGTGGTGTGTGCGTTTAGTTGGGCTGCTTGCCCAAGCATGTGGGAAGAAAAAGTAAGAGCAGTCTCAACCCACACGTACAATGCCATGGAGTGACTCCACAGATGTCCCGCAGCAGCTATGGACACCTGCCATCATTTTCCCTTTCCTGAACTCAGACCCAGAAACTGCAAGACTGCTGTATGATCCTGCGCCTCCTGACCTCTCACACAGCGCACGTGGGCTTCTTTCCCTGGGGAGCCGTTCTCCCTCCACGGGATCTGGTCCAAAAAGGATAGCTTTGCTTTTCACCCGCATATTTCAGGATATGCAGCTTCATGACAGTGAATGATGATGTTCTGGTTTATGATGATGAGATTGAGAAGAGAGGTTGATTCTAAGATTGAACAAAAATCAATGGGAAAGTTTTTTAAGTTATGAAAAGGTTTTGTTTTTTTAAATTGTGAGTATTGGTTTGCATTCTTCCCTACTGTCACTRTATAGTCAAAGAGAGCAGTGCAAAGTGAATGTACATTACATCCACTGTTCTGACATGGTGGTGCACAGAGTCAGAATAATGTTTTGTAGTTGTCTTTCACAAGTGCAAATGGCTGTGTGTGGAAGGATATGAAGAATAATGACCAGTATTTATACCCCTGTAAAGCATTCTTTCCTTTTGATATTTTAATTTGGAGCTGATTTAGAGATGCAAGATGATGGCGGCAGCAGCAGCAGCAGCCTGTAATTTTGAATGTTTTTCTGTTTTCTGAGTTTCCATCCCATTATTCTATGCACCATCAAATTCTGAGACTAGGGAATTTGGTTTTTGGATATTCCATGAAAAACCATAGCAACAGGTCATTTGATTGTGCATATGTATAATCAGGGGATGTGGGGTGAGAAAAAGATATGTAATAAGGGAGATAAGGAAAAGACAGAGGTCCTAGGTCAGTATGTGACAATACTTCCTGTGGTGACATTGACAGCAGAAGCACTGTCTCCAGTCCCTGCTGCTCTGAGGTCTCCCAGTCTTAGATCACTGACTGGTTAGCTCAGGATTATGTGAAGCAGAAAACAAGGGATTGTTGCATTTTAATACTAACTCTGCAAATAATTCTTCTACCCTCTGTAAGGTATATGTAATATTTAATGCAGTAAGGGCTGTTGTGAAGATAAAATGGCTAACTTTTAACTGAGATGGTGTGCAACTCCTAAAATTCGCTGGGAAGGCCACAGTCCTGTAAGCAGCTGGATCTCTTACATTTCTCTGACCAATGGAGATCTGGGGATGTGCCCCAGAAGATTTTATAAAGCATTTCATTGTATCCAGGTGTTCTACCTCCTTCTGTCCTTGCCTTTTTACATAAAAAGCAAAACAGTTCTAATTCTTGAGAAGGTAGGAGGGCATAAAGTTTATACACTTGTAGAAGCACATCTCTTACAGAAAATACCCCATTTTTGTTTTAGGCACCTGCCCGAACAGTTGCAAGTCCAAACTCCTGGACTTGGAGAATATTATATAGAATCATTTCAGTCATCCTTCCTAAAATTTTCAGTACCTTGCAGCATGCATAATAGCCTGGTGGTATGGAGATCCAGAAAGCAGAACCAAGGTAAAAGGAAAAAGTAACTGAAATGTGAGGGTAGGGGAAAGATGAGTGCACAGCAAACGAGGGGAAAAAGAAGTCAAGAAAAGTTAGGAAAAAAAATGCAAGGTGTTGGATTAGAAAGACAGCTCACTAATAGTTACTTACTAGGATGAGAACATGGTATATTAAACAAGAGACTCACACAAACCTTACCCTGGAGATTCAGGAGTCTCACATGTGAAGGACTTTGAGGTGAGTGGGAAGAATCTCTCTGTCTTAAAGCCATATAAATTAGATGGCTGAGGCAGAAAAAAAAAATTTAAGTGTATCTGGAAAATATGGTATTAGAAATTAAAGTCTTGATGACAGGAGTAGTGTCAAATTAATACATTAGGTATTTTTGGAATTAAACAATGTGTCATAAGCCAATTTTGTTCCAGGGGAAATGTGACATCTTTTCCCATCTTGTGTGAGGTTTCCAAAAGGCTGAAAATCAAGGAAAATGTAAAGCAAAAAGAGAAGTTGTCAAATGAGGCAGCCTGCAAGGAAAGGGATCGACTGTGCCATTTAAACTGTAAAAATCGGCTGTGGTGTATGCTACCTCTCAAGCCCTTCTCATAGAGCTGTGCATTTAGACCGCTAGATCAGTTTTCCATTTTCGGTCCATTTCGGGGCAGTAGATTTTACCTTGACCTGTAAAGCTAGTCATATCATTTTACATAGCAGTGATTTCCCAGGGAACAGAAGCATAAATCTACACAGTTGCCATGAGGTACATGCTGTGCCTCGTAGCAGACCTGTTTTTTAACTCACAAGAATGTGTGCAAGAGGGTTTTGCTGGGCTGCTGCTAACATTTGAGTTGCAGTTTTATGTACTGAGATTTTATTTCTTCTGCTTCCAAAGTCTGAATAGTTTAAAAGGAAATGTAGAGCTAATGTCTGCAATCTTAAATGGTCATCCTCTTCACAAAAAAGCTTCTTTTTGGATTTCCCATTGTAGAAGAGGAGCTGTCCTTCCAAGTTAGTCTGTATAGGTATGAAAATATTCAGAGCTGAACAATTAATAACTGTTATTCACTGCTGCTGCTTTATTTCTAGTATAGCAAACATACTTTTGGAGTAGAGTTTAATCCAAACCTGTCCAGGAGCTATTGGTGTTTTGCTAATGCTAAATTAAAGTGCACCATGTGCTCTGTCAGTAGTGGCTTGACAGAATTTAATTGTGTGTGTGGCAGGGATGCTCTAGGTCCCTGTCAGATAGGTATGACATGGCTGCAATCAGGTGGGAAAACAATTTTTCACAGCCGATTGTGTTTTCATGCTGCCAGAAGGAGGTGAACAGGAAGGAGAAATACCCTAACGGCTTTCCATCCTGCCCAGAAGTTAGGTAGTCCGGCTCCTAGAATGGACCTTTTTCACAGCCATCATTTGTTCCTTCTATTCCTCATGCATCCCTGTGCTTTTTCTTCTCCCAGTTGCTTGTACTGCAAATACTTGTGTCACATGAAAGGGAGGGAAGGAAGGCCCTTCCTTATCTTGGTAATTTATGTTTGCCTGCCAGAGCCCCTTGTTTGAGGACTTTCCCTGAGTCAGTTTTGCAAAGTAGAAAAGAATAAGAGTTTATTAAAGCAACAGATAAAACAGGTTCAGAATTGCCATTGATAAACGCGCTTGCTGCAACAAATTCTCTTTCTTTGAACTCAAACTAACAATTAAGCGCTTTCAATAATAATATATTTTCCCGGGTAATGTCCGACGTTTGTCGGAGGCGCAAGTCTTACCAAAGAGGCGTCCCTGTTTGGGGGAGGGGAGAAGGAGGCTCGCTCGTCAGCAATCTCCAGTGAACAGGTCGGGGGTTCTGTTTTGTTCCCTTCCAAAAACTTTAGTTGCTGAAGGTGGGATGTGGAAGCGCAGCAGTCATACTTCATTGGCYAGATTGCCATTTGCATGGTTGTTGGGGGTATGCCCCCCTTATTTACATATTGTTATGCAGCAAAGGGTGTGATTTTTAATATGGTAATCAGGGATAATGAGGCTGGGGGTACTATAGGTCAACAATTAGTCCGTGAGCAGCAATTATTTTTTGGGATGCAACCCTTTGCGGTCAGGGCAGACCGTGATACCTTCATATCGCTCCCTCCTTTGCCATGCAGCTGGAACAAACTGTCTGGCCTTCACCAGCTAGTTTGTTACTCATGCTGCAAAAGGGTGGTGTGCTTTGTCTGCCACCCCCTTTGTACCCCCCCTTCTTTCCTCCCAAATTCTCTCCTGATTCCACAACTTGCAATGAGGAACAAGTTAACTAGAAGCCATGAAACAGAGATGGAATTTGAGTAAACTGGAGAAGTAAGTGAAGAAGCAGGTCCAGATAGGAGGGGAAGGGAAGTAGTCTTTATATTCTTCAGCTTTATCTCCCTATTAATCTATTGAAAAATAGATTTGGAAGTATCAATACAAAAGTTTAGAAGCATTCCGTCCTTGGGACATGCTGGTGCATGTTGGAAGTCCCTAAATGATGTATCATCCTACACTGCCCCATTTTAATCACTTTTCCCATTAATGTATCTTCAGTATTGTTTTTCTTGATTAGCTCCTCATCCTTCTCAGCCATACCCTTTGAACTTGTTCACCCTACCCAGGTTTGCGCAGTCAGCCCAAAATGTGTTGCAGCACATCTGTGCTAAAATAAAGGGTTAGTTAGCATGGGACCACCTAAATTAAACCTATGAATCTTGCACCTGAGCCGGCAGTCACCAGATGGAGAAGTTTCTATAAGAACTGAGCTGAAAAGCCCTGTTCCCAGGCTTTCCTTCTTTCACTTTCTTTCCATCTCTCACTGAGGGCTAAGCTAGCTCAGACGACCTTGCATTTGCAGCAGATAGGGTTCATAGGAAAGTGGTAACCACAATCTGCAGCGTGCAGTAGCTGAAGGGGTAATTCATGGGATGCAGTGCTCAGAGAGGTGTAGGTGCAGGTGAGGATTTGGGAGAGAAGTATGCTTGATGTGGTGAGAGGGCAGAAGAATTTGAGAGGCCAGTGAAGTATCTGAATATACATTTGGCTAGCATGATGCTTGGGAGCTATTTTGTGGAATGGTGGCATTTTGTTAATTTATTTACTAGTTTGTGATGGCAGTAGTTGAATATTGAACAGCGTAAATCTAAGCAACTGCCATTGCATGCTTTGGTGAAGAGGGAGTGGGTGAGTGAAACAGTAGAGGTAAATTGTGAATAGGAGTGAAACCACTATGTGCAACCTTCTCTGAACCTGCCCACCTCTTTCTTGGTGTAATATTGAGCAGATGGGGCTGTGTTATCTGAGCTTATTGTCAGTAATCAGAGTGTAGATCTTCTGGGATGTGTTTTGCTTTCAGTTGCTTTGATAGAAATCTAAAGTTATTACCTAGATTATTTGCATTTAGACCAATGAAACCACAAACAGAATTTGAACCTTTTTTGTCATTTAGGTTGGTGGGAAATATTCACATTTTATGCGTTTAGACAGAAGGAACTACTTGAATCCAAAATGAGAGAGCATTTCCATTATTGTCTTTTTTCCCCTCTGTGGGGAAAATTGTGCTGATCATAGTAGGGGCAAAACTGATAGAATTCTCCATAAATTAGTTTAAAGTACTTAGTTTATTAGAAAATGACATTTTCCTAATCTGTGCCAACCTGTAAGAGCATAGGACACAAGACTAGACCAAGAAAGTCACAGAGATCTATATTCCTGTAATTGAATTCCTTCAGCTGTTTTGAACATTTTTCAGCGAGATTTGTTCCCCCTTAAATTCCGTGGAGTTTTTCTCTAAATGGCCCACTGGATTCCCTGAACACTTTGTAATGCTAGGCTAGGTAGGTATGTTTACAAGTTGCCTTCCTAGACTGCTTTCTCCAGAGGTGTAATTTAGAAACTGGCGTTTCATTCATTACTGTGCTTACCTTGATCTGAATTTACAATGTGGTCTGTTGTTCAGCTTGCAGACTGGTGACTCATTCCTTTGCTTCACTGGATAGTTGCATGTGATCCTACTCCATTCTGAGCCAAGCTTGTATAAAGAGCTAAGAAGAAATGTTTACAGCATTCGTGGTGGATCTAAATTCCACACGGAAGATTTTTTACCAAAAAAAAGGGGGCGGGGGGCTGCTGTAATTAAATTAATTCTTTTTCATCATTTGTTTTGTTATGCATCTGTTGGGCTTCACAGTAAGTGCAAAGGAGGTAAGAAGATGCTCTGTGCTGCTTTCTAGTACGCGTGAGAAAGAGTCAGGCTGTGCAGAGCTGGAGAGATGCTGAAACGGGGGGGTAGCAAAACCACCAGAGGCAGCCACCTTACCGTCTGGGGAAATCCATGTAAAGAAAGAAATCGTAGTGGGATGGCCGCTGTATTTGCAGGAGTTTTCTGTAGAAGAGCAGTTTTTGTGACATACATTCCCACGTTACTTAGCAGCTTCCAGCAGGTGTGAATGCCTGTCTCAGGAGGGCAGAAAATGCAGAAGTGAGAGATGAAAAAACAAGGTGTGGAGGGAGAAACTGTGACTGCTTCTTCCTGGAATTGCACTGTCCTCCTCCTAATGTGGAGGAGAATATTAAAGGTGTCCTACAGAGGTTCCTCTTGCTACATATCATCTGGGATTAAGCTTATTTTCCCTGTGGATCCTGTACTCGTCATGTTTTACTGCCTCTACATGTAAACTAGGCAAGTTTATCTTTTTTGGTCTCTCTGCAAGAAGGGGTAACGTGCCTCCAGGCTTGAAGTTATTCAGTAAATCAGCATTTACAACATAGATGAGTTCTTTATTATCCACCAGTTTCTTCTGTTCTTTGACCCAGGTTTCAGATACTGCACATCTTGGTTTTCTCCTCTTGCCATGTGGTCCTAACACATGGCGAAGGAAGGACATTCAGCCTTGAATTATTCATCTTCCAGAATCTGTCAGTTTTCCAGTGTCACTTTTTTCTTCCTGGTATCTCTTCCAGTGTTTTTATTTCATTTTTTAAAAGTAGCACTTTGAGGTTAGATTGTCACTTTAAAACCAGTTGTTCCTGTTCACTATTAAATGATATTTTAGTGGACTGCAGCTGAAAGAATTACCAGGCTATGATTTTGTCTTTTGTGGGGGGAATTGCTTACACTGATGTTTGTACTTTGCTTGATCTATGAAAACCACATGGTTTTATTTTTCTAAGTAATTTAACTTGTTCATTTTTGAGTTCGTATCTGCTAGCTTTGAATGGTAAAGGGGAACTTGTAGTAAAGACTTGTCATGGAATTTGAAGAGTACCTTTATACTCAGGGTAAAGAAGGAATCTTTTTCCTTATTTAGGTAGAGGGTCTAGATATTGTCCCTTTAAACTAACCTGTATTGTTGCATTGTGCAGAGCCTAACAGCCAGGTGATACCAGACAATGTTTGTGTTGTCACCTGCCCTCAGGTTGTGCCCTTGCGGTCGTTGAAGACAGCATAAGAAGTATATGCTGAGTGCACGCAGCCCATCTTCCAAATGCTGGTTCATGCCCCTTCCCCACAAAGCCGCTTGGCATCAGTCCTCCCCTAGCAAACACTTCTGGTGGCCGTTGGGGGGTCTGCATAGCCTCAATCCTCTGCAAAACCTTTCTTCGCCCTGACTGCCAAACGGTATTTGCAGGAGTGACAGAAAACCCAGCTCTGAATCTAGCCATCCAGTTTATAAAGATAATTTATTAGGGTTTTTTTCGATCAAAAGAAAAGCAGCATTCTTTCCAACTGTATGTTGGAATATCAGTTGCAAACACTTCCCTTCTCTGTTTCATTTAATAGTCCAGATTCTCTTGAGCTTTTGCAACTGTGAAGTCAGTTGGATTCTTGGGTATGATATTCTGCTGAAAAATTTTTAGCCAATGGTGACTGATTTGAAAGAGGAGTGTGGACTAATTCTGCTTAACAGCTTGTGCATAATGTATGTAGGAGTGTAAAGGAAGAAACTGTCACTACTGAAGCGCAGAAGAAGTAAAAGTAGGGAAAATGTTTAGAATTTAGGGGAAAGGGGGGAAATGGTGTGCAGGGACTGGATATGAAACATCAAGGTCAGAGAAGCCATCCAAATGTTGTGTGGGAAATCAAAACTGCTATTTTTCAGAAAGCATAGTCTGTTGTATTTTGCTACAAATTAATGAGACTGTAAGCTTTTGGTGCCTATCATAGTTTTACCACATGCCATTACAGCTTGCTGACTGAGATTAGTGAAATTTGTCTCTACAAAGGATGAGCCATGCACATAGGCCATGCACAAAGACATTGGCTGATTGTGTTTGTTCTTCACCTTTTTGAGAGGGCTAAAATGTTAGTCACAAACAACTTGTAAAATGCAAAAAGCATTTAATTCATTCAGTGTTATGCGAACACAAACTTTTTGTGTAATTTTATGTAAAGCAGACTAAAACAGCAGGATAACTTCCCAATAACTCCTGAAGCAAGGCTGAGAAAATACATGGATTTGGCTTTTATGGAACAGCAAAATATTTACTTAAACTGAGCATAACTTCCATTTGGTGTTGTAAGGGAAAATGTTTTTACACATCATTTATTTTCTTTACCATAATGTTGACTCTTGCTTACTTTAGGTAGTCATGCATGAATGCACCATATTAAGTAATGTTTTTACAAGTGATAGCTGGACCCTTGAATTTCTTATACATGGACCTATGAATTAAAGAATGCTGCTTGAATAAACTGTTTTGGCTGAGATTTAATTAAAGAATCAGAGTAACTCTTCATTTTGTCCTTTGCATAGGTACTTTAGTTATATTTCTTTTGCTTGACATACATATATTATGTCTATTTTGTAGTTCCCTAATAATATTTCCCCCAGGGTTCTTTTCTGCATTATTTTTCATATATACCATTTTTACATGTACCGAATGAAATGAGGATACAACAAAGTGAAATAGACAGAGAAATAAGTTAACAGGTGAAACAGAAAATTTGTCTAGGAAGTTGCTTTCTAGGTGGGTTTAATCCACTTGGTCAAGTTAATAAGGCTAACCAGAACAGAAGGAGCATTTTCATGGAGGAGGAGGAAAGGCATGTAAAGAGGCTGTGAAACATGATGGGCAAAAATACAAACAGCAACGTTTAAAAAAAAAAATAGTGCTGCTCTACCAGTCTGCTTTGCCTCTGCTAGGGTATGTAATAGCTAAGTGGCAGCTGCATCTCACTAGTTGATTATTACCTAAAACACAATGTGCTTAATTGTTAATGGTTTCCCTGCCATGAACCTTTTCTCCCATGGGAAGTAACATCAGCAGCAAAGGGTACGTAGTGATTGCCGGCTCTCTGAGGTAAGGGCTGTGGGCAAGGCTGCCACAAATATGTAGTGGGCTGCCTTTTTTAGACTTGGTGCTTAGAACAACTCTGTATTCAGCATAAAACAGAAATTAATACTGTGAAATGTAAAACAAAATTGTTTAAGGCCTTTGCAAATAATTTGTCTGCTCTCAGTCCTTGATAAATTCTAAAGATATTTTTGTTATTGTGAGCTTTAAAATTGAGGTGGTGCTTTTTTTTCAGAGCATGAACTACATCGCCCCATGGTGCAGCTCCACTGTTTACATGCAAGCTTATCTCCAGACTTGAGTCCCTCGCTGGTCATAGATGAAAGCTGGCCAGCTGTAGTGCTCCCCTTCTCATCCGCAAATCAGCTGGACCTGTACAGAAGTATAGAGCAAAGGTGATAAGTCTTGCTTCAACAATCTGCAACACACGAACTTTTTCTTTTAACTTGTTGGGCCAATAGCCTGATAGCAAATTTGACTGATATCAGGAGATGAAAATAATTCTGCTGGCTGTGCTGGAAGATGGTAGGAGAAAGCCACAAAGAATCCCTGAGTAAATGTGGTCACAAGATACCGAGCAGGTCAAAGGGCTCAGTTTGGCAAGCTGGGGACCAGCAGGATAAAATCTCTGTTTCCTTTTAAGGGTACAAACCCAACAGGAGACTCCAGAGAAAACTTCGGTGCCTTGTTTCTGCAGAGTACTTTTCCCTTGCCAGATATTGCATTTATTTCTGTGGAGGGACATGAATTGGCCTCAAATTTTAGAAGACAGGATTGTAAATGAAGGAGGGAAAAATATTTCTTACTACAATCCATTTGATTTTTTGAAGTTTTGAAGTTTTTTGAAATTTTTAAAATTGGTAACAAAAGGTGGAATTTTAGAAAGTTTGCTCTACCATAGCTCAGTTCAGCCCCTCCTGAAATCACAGAGAAGGTTTACCAGCTACTTAAGTAGGGACAAAGTTCAGGATCTTTTTTGTTTTTTAAACCTTCTAGCTATACTTTATGGGATTTCATTCTATAATTTGGTTGCGGAAAACAAAATGGAAATCTTTCTTTTTTTGGCCACCTTGAGTGTCATTTTTCATGCCCAAAAGCTTTAAAAAAAAAAGCTTCAACTTTCTTTCTTTCTTCCTTTTGGACAGTGTTCTCAAAACAAGTTGTGGGAAGGAGGCACCCAAATTAGTGTTTGAGGGATTGAAATCAGTTAATCACTTAATCAGTTCATTAGCTATTTATGGATTTATTTACCAAAAGTTTGGCCATGTGTGACTTGCTGTCATTTCAAAAATAATCTTCTCCTTTCAAGAGTTTCCAGATAATTTATTTGTATGTGCATTTATTAGGGCATATTATGATGTTGTCAATTGAGTGATTCTTATTCAATTTTTTTATTAAAATTTAGTGACATGAATAAATATTTACAGATGTGGTTCTTTGCGTTTAGATGTTGTTATGAGTTAAAATTGGTTTACAGTATAATGTCATAGAGCAATACAATAATTGTGCAGCTTCAATATTTGTTTGCTAATGCAGTTATTTCTCAGGAAGGACTGTTGCTGTGTTAACCAGCATAATTTTAATTAATGTTTTACATGTATGTGCCTTATGATTAATATTTTTAATACCAAACATCTGTGATTGGCCGTTTTTACCCACGCTGCAGTAATGGAAACTGTGCTCAATATTAGGAAGTTTCATAAACCCTAACTAAGGGGTGCAAAACTTTTACACCCAAATTCTGCTTTTGGGGGCATGTGTGTGCAACTCCTTGTTGTAAGTGAAGTGCCCTGTGAAATGCATCTTTTCCATACAGACAACATAAATTTTACAACCATGTATGACATGAACAGGAAATAAAAGCATGGTTCAGTAGGACTGAAACAGTGTACCGCAAGCTGTGGAACTCATTCTGTCTCAAGTAACTGAAGTTATTCACTACATTTAAATATTTTTCCCTGAATTGTACTTCTTGCAGATGTTTTGTTTAACATACTTGGACATAATCACAGAATGGCTGAGTATGGAAAGGACCTCTGGATTTGTCTAGTCCTGAGAACAGTGTATTTGAGAAAGAAACATCTTTTAAATTGACTGCCTTTTCTCTGGTAGTAGTGTGGTCCCTCAGACTACTGTATCTCTGTATACCAGAGATACACTTATAGTGCTTTAAATGCAAACCAGTTCTTTGCAGAATATGTATATTAAATAGATTTAAAGTCTGTTGGTAGATTGGTATTTAAAGCTAAACTACTACTGTCTTTCCACGATTACACTGGGAAAAAAAAAGTTCAAGTACACAAAGGAGTGTGAATCTACCCAAAATGGGGTTATTCTGTGCGCTTTCCATCTCTGCTGTGTTGGCCTGGCTGTGCGGTGTCTGCGCAAGGATGTGTAACCAAAGTGACTGCAGGCAACGTGGAGATTTCAAAGCTAGCTTTGACATGTCAGAGCAGCAAGGTGAATTAGTCTGCTGTTACGCTCGTGTTACAGTCGAGAGATGTCACCTGCCCCTGAGCCAGGCTGTATTACGCTAGAGTGGGTGTAACAGTCCCAGACTACAGGGATTTCTGTGCGGCCGTCAAATGGGGAAAGGGGAAAAAAGTGAAGATGCTGTTTGCGGCTCAGCAGGGACCTGACAGCTCCCGAGCTCAGCAGGAGCCGGGCGCCGGGAGCCGCTGCCTCTCCAAGTGCAGATGTGGCCAGCGCAGGAGGCAGGTTTTGGGCTTCTGGTTTTTGCGGCACTCTGAGATCTGCAGCAACTTGGCAATCCCACTGCTAACAGGGCCAAAACGCCAATCTTCCCTCTGTACCGCCAATGGGAAGCGTAAGTCAGCCCTGTCTTTCAAAGAGAAATGTGAATATTCCCATTGAACAGTCCTGTGAGCCAAAGAGCTGCCCATCTTCCGCAGTGTGCCTCTACTCTCCCAGCCCACCTCCATCAACTTTAGGCTAATAGTAACTCTAGAAAAGCCCTTCGATTTCTTAGGGTTCCTTCAACAGCCAGCGGCTCTCTGGAGCTTAAGGAGCAATGAGGAGACAGTGTAGCGCCACGCAAAGGTCTGACAGCAACAGCTCCTCTTCCCATACGCGGCAGGAAGGGGTGCGAGCGGGAACCGTGGCGCTGTCCTAAAACGCATGGAAGATTGCCTGTGTTGAGGTAATTATTCCAAAGAGGAGCCATCTTTAAGACAGCTTTCTGCTGGCAATGTTATGCAAAATGGTCATTTGCTTCCTTCAGCATATCTTTGTTGTTTGCACGTCTTGTAAGCCAGAGTCGCGCTGCGTGTTTTGCTCATTGTGTTCTGTTCATGATGTGCCCCGTATCAGATGTTTTGTCTCACAAGCTCTCACACGTTGTCTTTCTCCTGGAGAATTAAGTTCTACCCCGGTAGCTAGGTCTGCAAGGAAGCAGCATTGAGTGGGGCTACTTTGTAGCCCTGCTCATGAGTTGCTGGGACCATCGGCACAGGGCAGGACCAGCTTCTCTTCACTTTGAGGAGGACTGATTGAAAGGTTCAGATGGAGGAAATTCTGATGGAAAAATGTCGTTTTTTTAATAAGACAGAAAAATAGAGGTGTTATCTAAAATTTTATATTTTAAATGAACACTGTCATATTGTATAAAGGTTTATCCAGATTGGTTTTCTCTCTGCAGGATTTTAAACATCTTTTAAAGTTTTGAAAAGTTAGATTTTTTTTAAAAATAATAACTTTCATAAAATTCCATTTTATAAGAAAGCATGTACGCTCCAATAATATTTAAAAAAACATTTAAATGTCAACAACACCTTTGATACAAACCTTATGAAAAATGCAGCAGAAATAAGAAATGACTAAACTGAAAGAATGCCATTGTGAGGGGAAGGATGTGAACTGATTTTTTCTCTCTTTTTCTTCATCTATCTCAAGTTTTAAGCCAGGTGTGCATTTTATTGAGCAACTTTGGAATATAGAATTTTGCCTGGGGAACATTTTGCCAACTTTAAATAAAATAATTTTTAGGAGGTTATAAATTGAATATTTTTTCTCTGATTTTGCTACTAACGTTCTAAGAGAAGGCTAGTATTTCTTTCATTATAAACAAATGATTGTCATATTAAAGCAGCTGTTAAAATCATTGATGATGAATTAGCCACTTATTCTTAATGAAGTTGTTTGTGCAACCACAACAGTAATTTAATAATATGAAATGATGGTACAGTGAATTAACTTTGTAGATGAAGTTGTACTGATTTTTGGCTTGGCACTTCCACGTTTCATTTAATATGTATTTTTCAGACAAAGTACATCTCAGTGTTGCAACGTTGAAGAATTTGAGAACCCTCATTTATAAGATGACAGTTTCTTTGGTGGGAAGAGAAAGGAAAAGTCGTATTTCCCAATGAGAAGGCAAACAAGCAAAGTGAGCTGTCATAACAGCTTTTTAGGACTTCTCGAGACTTGTGTACTGCGTAACCACATGCTTGCTAGCGCACAGTCTCCTGGCTTGCTGTAGTGCAGCCATGCCATGGATACTAGCACATGGTCTCTCCTCATCCTGTTCAGTGGCTGTGAAAGTCAGGAGACTATCTGGATTTATTTATTCACATTTGGTGTGGCACATGTCACTGATTCTAGCCTTCCTTTTACGAGGTGCCTTGTGTGTTCTTCCTCAGGATTGTGGGAAGCAGTTTTTTTAACCACAAAGAATTCATTTCAAGGAGTATTTCCACTAGAGCTGGGATTGTACTGTTTCATGCTGAAGAGTCATATCTTATGTGTGATCTTCTCAAGACTAGCAACAGCTGCTTTTTGCAAGAGTAGTTTCTTTTTCCYATCTCTACAGACAGTATGTTTGGGAGAGGGTGTTTAGATGTTTTGGAAGAAATTTTTTAAGCTGTAGAGAGAAGCAGCAGCAGCAGCAGCAGCTGGTAGTGAGAAGCCCAGGAATGAACGGGACAGCGTGGGCATGGCGCTAAGTCCTGTGCGATTCCTGTTCACTTGGGCATGCTTATCCCATGAAAGCTGCTGCTTCGGCATCAGGAATGCAGCCACAGCTGTGGAGTCCACACTGCTGGCAATATGAGAGGACCACCAATAGTCCTAGGAGTCCTGCAGGGAGGACAGTGTACTCAGTGACTATGAATGTCTCCTTTCTGTGCTCCTGGGAGACTCTCCTGAGCATAGAGCACTTTAAGAGGCCTTAAGAGATAGTGCAGTAACACGTGACTACTGCCCCATGGAAACTGGCTACTTTAAAATTCTACTCATCTGTTGTAGATCAGCTTGAAAGTCTCCTGACAACACTGTGTTGACTGAGGTTTAATACTGGTTCCTCAGGCTTGCAAAAGTTGGAAGGCTTTCAAGGATGGGCTTCTCTGTGCACCTGTGAGAGAGGGATTATCTGTCATTTTAAGCAAGCATCCTTGTGGGATGCAGTGAAACTTTTCCTGGACCAGAACATCAGTGGCATTGAAAGTGTGTATGGCACCACTGTGTTGGGAAGGTTTAGCCTATTTTATTGTATACAAGCTGGTCTGTTACCCACACTGTCCAGTAAGGAAGGGCAGGGTGGAACTGGAGAGTACATTTGGCTGATTGAAAGCAAGAAAGGAAGGAGTCAGGAGTGCAGAGAGGTGTTCAGATGTGAACCAATTTACAGAGATGGGAGCAGTATTGCTGCAGCAGTGTGGCACTGCATCTGTGGCGTCTAAGGGAAGGAGAATGAACGTTGTAATATTTTCTATGATGGGGAGCATGGAAAAAAATAGATCTGAACGTGTTGCTCTCAAGGAAAATGGTTTTGTTTTGCCATTTGTTTTACTGTTCTTCATAGTATGTAGCCCATCTGGATTTCTGTGGGTGTCCTGGACTGTTCACTTGTATTCAGATATGGGGCTTGCATGCATGAAAGAGGTAAAGATACCTTTGAAATTTCCTGATTTTCTAAAGGAGGAAAAGAAGGAGGGCAGTTATCAGTGCCCCTCTGTTGGTGAAAATGTGTAAATACGGGGTAAGACTTTGTCACTGTATAGGTTGTTTACCATATCAGTGCATCTCTCTCTGGCATATTAGTCAATGGAAAGTTGATGCTGCTGATGGTGTGCTGATTCATGGTTTGTTATGTAGTTCCTGGTAAGCCTGTGTAACTTAGGGTATGTGTTAATGGTTGGCAATTTCAGTGCACTGCAGGTTCTGAGGAATTCACCAGGTAGCTCGAGACCCGGTGGTCCCTCAGACGTCCCTGCAAAACTCTCGTGCCTAGCTTCCTCACTTTGTGGTGAGAGCAGAACAAGTGTGATGGCAGTTTCTTCTTTTCTTTCTTCTTTCTTTTTCTGCAAGTCCACATGCTCTTTTTTTTTTTTCATGCCTTGAGCATTTCTGAAAGTATCACTACACTTCTGTCCTCTGTCTTTTTGTCCTTGAATTAGTAGTCCTATCAGCGAGATGAAGACTTTCTTAGTTGCTGGGCTATCTCTGTAAGGAGCCCCTAAATCTTAGCGCTTGTTTCTGACAGAGAGGAAAAAAAGCTGGTGTCTTTGAATTCATATGCTTTTATTAAAAAGCATGGAAACAAGTTAAAAAAAAAAACAGGTAAAGAGTAATTCTTAATTTCAAAAGAATGCTATTCCCTTCATTTATTTGCTCTGCCATTATGCTTCTTTGCTTTTTCATTACTTTTTTTGGAAGAAATTGTGTCAGGAGAGGATATAATAATCTCATTTCACCTTCCACCACCCAAAACATTTTGGGAAAGTACATGGATACAAGGGACACATACTGGCAGACAAAGCAACTCTCATAAATTATATTAAACACACCTCACCAGGAGTTGTTGTTTCAGGAACCAAAGAGGATGAATGGCATCTGTATGCCAAGCACTGGGAATGGTTTCCATTTGCTCCAATGTGATTTTTATACATCTTTTTAGCAACAAACAGATTAGTGACTGGACAAGAATTGCAGTTGACGTGGTAAGGCTAGACATACCAAAGAAAATCCAAGGCCGCCTGAGCTCTTGTGCTGAGTGAAAAAATTCTATTTTATTACTCTCCTGGAATCAGACTAAAATGAGACTAGTAATAAACAACTTCTGTGCTGTTAGCAGGGTGCTTTAACATGCAGGTGGTTTGGAACAGAAGTGAGTGCCTTAAGCATTGTTTTATGGTGTTATGCATTTCAGACTGAAAAATGGCCACAAGCTTTATTACTTTAATATTAACGCTTTTTCATTACTCTCTCTCTCTCTCTCCCTCTTGCAAACTGCTGCATTCATCCATTATAAAGTGGCTATTTCTTTTCCCCTTCAACTGCCATTTTTCACAGTGTGAACAGGGAGAGGCAGGTGGATAGCAGGAGGGACAGTGGAGGACATAGTGGCGCCGCATCTGTTCACAGTTGAAGCCAAAGCTAGGGCTGTTGCCTCATAACCTGTTAACTCATAAAACCCCCCACAATAAAACAAGGAGGGTAGCCTCCCTCTTACTGGTGTGGGACGCTGAGCCATCCAGTCGCTTCTGTGTCGGGATTGCACTGCTTTTTTTTAGTTATCTGCAAAGGGACAGCACCACCAAGAGCATTTTTTCTATTAGGGTTTTCCATCCTTGTCCCTTGTACTCCTTGCTGGCAGGCAGGGAGGTTGTAGTGCAGATGTTGGTATCCATCCTGTCTGAACTCCACAGGTGAGCCCTGGCTGAAGCGGGCCTCCAGGCTCAAGGTGATGGTCACACTTCGTTTCATCTTAAAATAGACTGGCTACCTGGGTGGATTTGCCTGATGGGGGTCTGTGCACCTGTCTCCACCTCTCCCTGTTCAAGCACTGCCTTGTTGTGGCCAGGGTGGCATCTCCAGATGGCCAAGACACCACTGCATTTTGTATTCAGCTTATGCCCCTCTGTCTCACTCAGCAGCTCAGGCACAGCCTCCTTCTATTGCCTGTTTCCCTCCATGCTGTTACAGTGTGGGGACTGGCTCACCTCCATCCAAAATGGTACCAAACTTTTGGTGGATTAATCACAGAACAGAATCACAGAATAGTTGGGTTTGGAAGGGACCTCTGGAGATCATCTGGTCCAACCCCCCCTGCTCAAGCAGGGTCAGCTAGAGCAGGTTGCCCAGGACCATGTCCAGTTGTGTTTTGAATATCTCCGAGGATGGAGACTCCACAACCTCTCTGGGCAACCTCTTCCAGTGCTCTGTGACCCTCACAGTAAAGAAGCTTTTCCTCATGTTCAGACAATTTTCTGTGTTTCAGTTTGTGCCTGTTGCCTCTCGTCCTATCACTGGGCACCACTGAAGAGAGTCTGGTCCCATCCTCTTGACACCCTCCCTTCAGATACTTATACACACTGATAAGATCTCCTCTCAGCCTTCTCTTCTCCAGGCTGAACAGTTCCCACTCTCTCAGCCTTTCCTCATACAAGAGATGTTCCAGTCCCTTAATCATCTTAGTAGCCCTTCACTGGACTTGCTCCAGTAGCTCCATGTCTCTCCTGTATTGGGGAGCCCAGAACTGGACGCAGCACTCCAGATGTGGCCTCGCCAGGGCTGAGTAGAGGGCGAGAATCACCTCCCTCGACCTGCTGGCAATGCTCTTCCTGATGCACCCCAGGATACCATTGGCCTTCTTGGCCACAAGGGCACATTGCTGGCTCATGGTCAACTTGTTGTCCACCAGCACTCCCAGGTCCTTCTCTGCAGAGCTGCTTTCCAGCAGGTCAACCCCCAACCTGTCCTGGTGCCTGGGGTTATTCCTCCCCAGGTGCAGGACCCTGCACTTGCCTTTGTTGAACTTCATGAGGTTCCTCTCTGCCCATCTCTCCAGCCTGTCAAAGTCCTGCTGGATGGCAGCACAGCCCTCTGGTGTACCAGGCACTCCTCCCAGTTGTGTATGATCTGCAACCTGCTGAGGATGCATTTGGTCCCATCTTCTAGGTCACTGATGAAGAGGTTAAGAAGTATTGACCCCTTTATCAACCCCTGGACCCAGTATTGATGTTGTGCCACAGGTGGCCAGCATACAGCTGTCTAAAACAGGAGATGGGTGATGCTGGAGGAGGTGCCAACAGAGGGAGGCTTTGCCTACAGGGCAGCAGGAGAGGTGGTTTTAGCGCTGCTGGTGAACCAGCAGACAGACAACGTTGATAGTGTGGATGGCAGGGAACGGGTCCTCCCATGCTCCTTTGGAGATGAGATCCAAGGGCTGTGATTGCTGTGGGCAGCTGGGATCATTCATTTCCACTGCATTTGCCATGTTGTGTCCTGACTTTGAGCTTGGGGCATATTGACTACCTTGTGCAATAGGGACAGTGGATATGGGAACTCGTAGGGCACAGAGGACTTGGGGAGGAAGAGGGTGAGCATGCAGAGCACGGCAGGCAGAGGGGTGAGTGAGAGGGTGCTTTAAAATTAGGAAACAAATATTAGCAACTTGTAAACAGTTCAGCATAGAATTTGCCCTGCTTTCCCCTGCAATTTAGATGAACAGAGTAAGGATTTAAAAGGAAAACCAATCCTTCAATTCCCTTTCCCATTCTAAATACAGCAAGTTAAGTTTATCTCAGTGCCAGTACTAACTGTAACCAGTTAAATTAGACTTCCTGTTGGCTCTGCTTGGTTTTTACTTTTCAACAAGCCTTAGTAAAATAAATCATGTCCCACTTGTCTTTAAATTTCATTATCATGACCTAACTTAATTTGCTATAAATTATTTCTACCTGAGCTTCTTCAGCTGTGAACTTGCAGCCTCCAGTGTCTTGCTCATTGGATCATTGCCCAGCTAATCAAGTTCTCTTTTTTCTTCACAACTCCTGCTTTTTGTATCAGCTAGCTCCGCCAAAGTCAACTTGGCTGTATAACCTCCATGGGGACACACAAATAGCTGAAATATTCTTGTCTTTAAAATAAGGGGTTTATTGAACTGAGTTTGAGACTCTTCCTGTTGTGCTCCAGTACTGCTAATAAAGACATCTTTTCCTTTAGAATAAGAGTGACCTCAGTGGTTTGTTCTCATCTTGGAGGCAGCCATTGCAATGCTTCTTTTTGCTATCTAGCAGCTTTTCTTTTCTCCTTGTGACAAATGACTGACTAGAAAATCTCTGCTTACTCAATATCTAGCAGCAGTGTCTTGGTTTTTAGTACAGCAAGACTTCATGACTGATGAAGACTGGTGTTTATTTTCACTGAGAAATGCCAATCCATTTTTCTTTAGAGCTGTTCCTATTATTTAGCAATTGTTGATAAACAACTTTTATTTCAGCCCTCTGAATGTTTAAGGCATGCCTCTCACCAAGCTGCTAAATTGCAACCAGGCAAAATATTTTGCTGAATAAGGGTCAGAGAACCTTTAGAGAATTTCAGTCTCCTACATCAAGTTGTAATATCAACCTGCTATGATTACATGTCCTCAGAAGAAAAACTTATACTATAAGCTTTATCTGAGTTTGGAAAAATACTGTATGGTTTTAAAAAATAAAAGGATTTTACCTGACTTCTTGGGAGACTTTTGGTATGATCCAGAGCAGTCATTTCAAAATGAAAACATGTTGATGTTGCTTAGGTGAAACACCTGTAATTTGCCAAGTCCTTTAATGGCAGCTGAGTGCCTGATGGAACTCACCAGTGTGTKAAAGAACAGCCGGTGTTTCTCATCCTCATTTGGAGTCAGGTGGTAACATACAACATTTCTGGTGAGCAGCATAATAATACCTTTCACTACAGCCTTTCTTTTGGAAATCCGTGTAATTCCTGCTTAGTGTCTAGATCCGGATGGAGTGGGCATTTCTGTTAGAGTGGTTTCTTCCTGAAAAAGAGATTTTAACTATTTATATATATATATATATATATAAATTTTAACTATTATTTATATTTAACTATTATGCTGGACTTCGACAGAATTGAGTTTTCTGGGTGCGTCCAAACCCCTTTGAAGGCATCCTGGCACCTCCTGTTGCTCGCCTTGGGCACACAACAGTCTCCTGGGTTCTGACATGCTTTAGGCTGACCTAAATTACTGGGCGCGATATGAGGTTTACTGGTAAAATAACACGTCATGCAATAGGCAGGGGATCAGATTAGATGATCTAATGGTTCCATCTGGCTTTAAACTCTTAATTAGTGAAATGCTGCCAGCACAAGATGGTATTAAAGCTTTCTGCTACTAGATTTCACTTGTCTGGGAGATCCTCAGCTGAAACAGAGCTGTAGAGGTTGTGTTTGCGCTATCCTTTTTCTTGGGCACTAGTGCTGATAGCAGCCGTCAGAGCTAAAAGTGACTGGTAGGTCCTGATGGGAAACTGCTAGTCTTGCTTTCATAGAAGTACAAAAGCTGCATGTCTAATTCTTCCAGACTATCTCATGTTCAGCTTTTAGAAGTATAATGATATTTAAATATAGAAATAAAATCTATTATTAGCCAGGTACTGTGGCATACATTGAAAGAGAAGAGATACGTTTTTCTGGAAAGCTGATGAAAAAGAAATTACAGTTATTTGAAGCTGCTCATGGATTAAAGTATTAAAAGTGCAGATGTGGTCTTACTGGTGTGCAGTTTGACACAAACCACACATTATAGAAGAGGCTTATGATACCTTTGCTTGACATCTGCGTAGAAACAGGAAGTATATATATGTGTGTTGTTGTAGATGTACTCTTTGCTCTCTTGGCTGTGCAGGTGCTTATGTGCAGGTTTTATAACCATTAACCCAGCCAGACCAGCATCACTGATCAACATGTTTCTTTGGCAAGTCCGAATGGCTTGTAGTTAACTCAGTGTGGCCCTTGATTCCAGAAGGTCATTTGGATGTCTTCTCAAAATTGCTTAATTGCTTATTGATCTCATAATTATTCCATATTTGCTGTCCCTTTCTCTATTTTCTGAAACTCATTGTTACTTCACTATTTTAATTTCTTTAGTAGAAACTTGGGGTGCTGAGCCTTCATTTTAATTTTGGAGCTTTTAACTGGGAAATTTCAAACTCAATAGGTCTCCTTTGTTTAAAAACCTTACACATTCCAATTTTTTGCTTTTTTTTAATCAGACACTTTACTTTTGAATGCCTCTTGTCTCTTAAAGGTCCTGTTATTCTACAGCTAGCAAATTTTGAAGCACAGGGAGCTGAATTAATAACTGCCGAGGTACTCTTCTAAAGTGTCATCCCCGATTGTTAATTTAGCTTGTGTTTTCTTTCCCCCCCTTTCAGACTTTTTCTTACAGAGTAATTGTTCTGGGAATATGTTCCTTTTCTTTGTGTTCTCATATTGTGAATATTAATCAGATTGTTTCATTTCAATAGTACTTCTGTCCTGGCTTCTTTCCTTACAAATTCCTTGTGTTGTGGATTATCACTCTGTATTCATGTCACTGGGCAGTTGTGCATGGAAAGGATCAGCCTTGGCCTCCCATGACTTAACACAGGGGTAATGTAGATCCCAATTAAAAGCAAGAGTATGTGAAAGTAGATACTAAACTACCTTGGTGGCACTTTCTGCTCACATCTGTATTTCCATGAGGGGGTCTAACCCAAGAGATGGCCTAATTTGCCATGACCTGTAGCAGTTCGTTGGGAGCTCTTCTGTGGCAAAGGATCAGATGGAAGAAGCAGCTTTCAGCCATGCTCTGGTTCATTTTCCTGCTCCCTTCCCCATCTTTCTTTGGAGTCTGTAACAGCTTATTCCTTCCAGGACTCCCCAGTGCCAAAGTATCTTCAGACAGCAGCTGTCTTGCTGGTTGCTTCATGCAACCATAGCCAACTTTACAAAGCCGCTAGCATGTTCCTTGCTGAACGCTCCCTTCAGGTTTGCAAGCTTATTTCTGCCTTGCTGACTTTATTATTAGCACAGCTTCCCTAGTCTAATTACAGTGATGCCTTTTCTCTCTTCCCACTGTCTAGTAAGTTGCAGGAGCATTTGGATGAACCTGAAATGAGCCTGAAGGTAAAAGTAGGCAGAACCAAATAAATTCCTTTAAAAGCGAAGGGAAGGTCTCTTGACAGTCTGGACCTTGCTCATCTTCTGCAGGGTGGTACCTCAAAGGACTGTTAGGTTGTGATAATGCATTTCCTTTTGCAGGGCATTAGATTTGCACTTCGCAAAATAAGAATGAGATTTTCATTTGGACAAGGACACCATCTGCAGTCACCAGATGCAGTTATCAAGATTAAATTGCAAGACTTGTCGCTGATTATGCTGATAATCATTGAGGTGATCGGTGTAATTATCTTGAGATCAAGAAGCCATTTTCTGTATGATATGGTATTGCAGAATTAAGTTGAAGGAGCATCCATCATTAGCTACTGGGTAGAGCCAGGATACAACTCGGACAGATCACTGGTCTTTTTCACTTTGATGATCATATTCTTTTATAATATGGGAGAAAAATAGATCAGCAAATATTGTGAAATTGAGCTTTTGTGTTGAAAACATCTTCCATTGGATTCTATTGGATCTGGTCAAAACCTGCTGCATTGCCTGGTTGTGAAAGGCTTCTGTGCATTCAGTTCATAACCAGGATTTAAAACAGTCTTTAGTCTGGCTCTCTTTACCTGAGGAAGGCAAAGTGTTTCCATTTAAGGTTATTTTAACCTTTAAGAATATATACATTTTTTCTAGTGTAGATCATCTGGAGGATTGACTCAGCTGCTGTTGATAAGGGTTTTATTGCCAGAACAGAGTATGGCTGAGACTTAGTAGAATGTGATCCCAAACTCTAAAAATGGTTCTGACTCTAATGCACACTAATAATTAATCTAGAAACAAATGAGATAGCTTTGGGGAACTCTTTATAGTCAGTCTACAGACAGTTGTTTGTCAGTGGCAGAGCATTTCCCTTTAGCAGCTGTAATATGGCTCTTCATGTGCTTATATAGTTATAAAAAACATTTTGAAGATATGCTTGCAGAGGAGTGGCTGGTGTACTTTGAGCCTTTGTTCAGTCTTCTGTAGATTGTCAAGCCAATTTCTTGCAAATATAATGTGTTCAAATGATGATATTTAGCTTATATCTTATGCTTCTCACTTTTAACTTCCTTCATGTTTCCATTGCCTTTGTGTATATAATGTTTTGGTTCCTTTTCAAATGGCATAGATACACATACAAACTGTTGTTTACATTTTACAGCAGGGTATATTGCTTAGGGAGGGGATGGGAGCCTTTTGTAGTCTAAATCATAGAAAGAGGATGCAGGAAAAAAACACAAGTGATAGTGACAGTGGAAGACAGGGGAAGAATAAAACCATATTCGGTCATTGTCAGGACTTGAAAGAAAGAGGTCTAAGAGCTCTTCCTTCAATTTCCATCAAGCATATCCAGTTTCATTCGAAGGAATGTGTTGCCACAGAAGACTTCCAAGAGCAAAGCACCATAGGAAAGATAGAAGGAGATAATTGCTAATATTCTTCTGTCATGGAGCTGTTCTTATATCTGCTAAGCCTCACACAATTATTTATCACTTGAGAGTTATAAAATAATTTCTGACTTGAGATGAAAAGGGAGAAAAGTCAAATACATTTTTTGACATAAACCCAACCCATCAATCTTAAAGTGCTGATTCATTTGCCCACACAGTATAATTAAGCAAGCTGTTAATCTGTAATAAGGAGTGATACATTGTGGTCTCACAATCAGAAAGTAATTTTAGCTTAAAATGTTCATTTGGCTCTCCTTAACCATTTTATTACTCTGTAATTGTTTAAGAGAAAGTATTCATAGCTGTAAGATCTGTAAACTTTTACCTACACAATTCACTTCTACAGCTAGAAATGTTTTGCCATGAACAGTTGTTAAAAGGATGCCTATAGAGGAAGGTTTGGGGGAAGAAAATATCCACTGAGATTGAGTCCTGTCTTAAAGGAGAATATTGTAGTTTGAGTACATTTGGTGTTTCATTAGATAATGAATCCGTTATGTATTTGAAGTTCAGGCTCACACTGATTAATCATGACATTTCTATTCATTGAATCAGTGATCTTCTGAGCTCTTTTCTTCCCCACCTCATTTGCTGTTGGCTTCTATTAATTTTTTTTCTTACTGCTTTAGGATTTCATCTTGCCATGTTCTGAGATCCTGAAAATCTTCCACTGCCAGAGACTTTCATCTGGGGATTTCAATCACTTGGCGCCTTGCAAGCAGCTCTTGGCATCTCTGTGGCTTGGTGCTTTATAGCGTTTTCAGTACCTGCCTTCAAGGTAGCTGTGCTCCGAAGCGGTCAGCCAGCCACACAGTATTTGAGGAAAACCAGGGAGAGATGTTGGAAAGACGGAGGTTGCCAGCACCCTGGGTCCAGAGCGTCGAGACCAGATTCTTGTTTTATACGCTAAACTGAATTGTTCCCTGAGGGTGTCTCAGGGCTGCAGAAAGAGCTGGACAGCCCGACCCTGAGTCTCTGTGCAGCTGGTGAGATTGCACTTGACTGCAGTATGTACCACGATGGCTGCCTCTGATAGTAGACAGGCTGCATTTTTTAAAGGAATTTTAAATTAATTTGTCTGGAGGAATTCACTTGTTAGCCATGAAGTTCGCAGTTCTGCAGTGAGCAGATAGCACAGAGATAAAAAGCAATTGCTGTGTTTTCCTTTGGATCCTGCTGCTTTTCCTCAGCTCCAGCTTGCAGGTATTATCACTTACAGGCTCTGTACCCACTCAGTCAGAGGCTCTAAGACAGTCACGCTGCCGTGGTGTAGTTTTATCATTTGTCCACAGGAAGTGAAAAAAACCTTTTTTTATGTGGATTACTGTTATATTGATACCGTCGCTTTTGAACAGTTGTTAGTTGGTAGTGACTTCAGGTCACTACCATCCTGGAACAGGTTTAGACTAACACATGGAAGAAGGAGGTTCAGCATTTCCATATCGATTCTCTTGTGTTTTTTAAACAATTGTTGTTAGATTCTGGCTGCAGTGAGGCAAGTGTTGGAGGAGCAGGGTGGGAGATCACGGAGGTTTTTCCTCCCACTGTGCTCGGACCCTGTTGGCACCCAGCAGCTTATGCTGCTCACACACACGTACAGGCCAACCCAGAGAGCAGCTTACTGGGAGGTGTGTGCTTCTGTTTGTGTATTAACCATGGTTTAAGGCAGGTTAAGGATAGGACTATATGGAAATCATTATTTCCATGGATATCTTTCCTGTTTTGATTCTTCACAGGCATGCCATTTACAGTTGCTTGGGAGTAGCGGTGGCTAATCTCTTTTTCTGGTTCAGGATAAATTGTTCTGTCCTCTGTTCCAAAGCAAATTGGACTGTTTGGGTAGGGGAAGCACTTGTGAATTTTAGCCTTCTCTGGCATTACGAATTTTGTCTTCAGCTTATAGCTGCCTTGTCAATACTAATTACAAGGTAGTATATTTAGAGATAAACTAGTGTAAGGCTTTTTATGACAATGGCAAAAAAAGGAGTACAAAGACATAAAATATGCCTCTGAGTATTTGGATGTGGAGAGTAAGGCTGGTTTGTGCATATGCTATAAAAGATTAGCATTACAGGAGACTGAGTTCAAGGAAAACAATCCATTAAAAATAAAGAGTTAATCCATTTTCTATTTCAGTGGGTAATTTCCTAGATCAGATTTAAAACGAATGTATCCAATATAGTGAAGTTAAGACCTATTTTAATAGAGAAGTAGGAGACCAGATTTATCAATGAACATGTCTTTTCTATCTATCAAGATAGTGAATGTCTTTAAAAAAAAAAAAAAAGTAATAATAATAATGGCAGACCTTTCAAAACTGTAAAACATCTCAGTAATTGACTGGAAGTCAGATAAAACAATGATCTTGTTACAATGTTCCCTTTTAATGGATTCTTAGTTTTAAAATTTTAATATTTATTCAAAGTGCAAGTTTGCCCTAAAGGATGTCTAAAAAAGGGCCCTTTTTAGAGGATTCTTTTTTTCCTGGGCTTTTCTAATTCCATATCAAACTTCTGCAGTTTACAAGTGAGAAGGTTGTTAGTCTAAATGTCAGGAGTTTTCTTGGACTAGGCTTGAAAAGTCAAGCTTTTTTTTTTTTTTCAGGGATCCATTGAAGGCTTACTGGGTGTGCAGCTGTAGCTGAGAGTATGGTTTGAAAATGGTTGCGTTGCCCTCACAAGCATAAGGGCAGTTTGCAAAATCCCATGCAGGCAGTCCCTCTCCAGGCTAGAGGGCCAGCAATTACTCACAGGGGTGCCTTTATTATTAATTGAAAAAAAGCAGTGAAATGGACTCTGTGTGGAGATCTGTTATGCCATTTGGGATCTGTGTTCGAATCAGGACTTTTCAGGGTGCTGTGCCTAAAGCTATCAGGCAAGCGACTTTTCAAGCTGTAAATCACTGGAAGAACGGTATGGATGGGTTTTTTCCAAGGTAGGCGGACTGTGCAGTGGCACACTATGGCCAACATCTTCTTGGGAAGTTGAGCTGTACTTAATTTTTCCACACTGTTCTTTCTGGAAGTAGAAAAGTAAAAGAATAGGCAGATTGAATGGGATCATTAGGCAGCCATGAGGCTACCCCCTGTGGCTGATCTGTTAGGCTTCTTCCTGTTCCCTCTTCCCTTTCTTGCTTTCTCATTTGAGCATGTACACTTCAGTGACAAAAAAATTCCTCTCTAATCTTGGCAACTTCAGTAACCACAAATACAAACTGTGGGCCCAGATGCTGAGCATCTCTAGTTAGCTGTAACCCCATGGACACCCCTGGAGTGACAGAGGCAATCTGTTTTATCAAGGGATTCAGCTTTGAAGGCATGAAGAGAGGTTATTCCAGTACCTTACGTTGTTAAGAGAAATGAAACTGGTATCGCTGAATTTCCATCACAGTGTGGTGTGTGTGCCATCCTGCACTCTGTGCACGTGACAAGAAGATGGTGGCRTTGCACAAATGCCAGTGAAGAAACAATTTAGCTTAGGGAATCTGCACAGATGGTTGTGCATGAGATGGAAATGTCTCTTGGCATAAGAGACCAGCAGCGAGAACTGTTTGTAGCCAGACTTTCTGACCCTAGAAGTCATGTAAAAATCTGTAGGGGGCTGACAGCTATGCTCTCCCTTTCACACTGTGCCCTCAGACTTGACTTCCCAAGCTTGCCTTGCCCCTGCGCTCTCACCACCTTTCCCCAGGATCCCAGTGCTAATGTGATTACCCCTAGCATCCTTCATACTTTTGGGACAGTGCTGCAGTCCCTCTTCATCTTCTGGGCACCTTCCGTTCTTCTCTGCCGCTTCGTCTTTGTAACTCCCTCTGTGACCTTTGTGACCCTGCAGTGTTTGGCTTATACCTTAGGTTCTCTATGTTTGTACTTGTGTTTTAGAAATGCATACAAAATGCCTTTTCATACCATGCTGGTTGTCTGTGCTTTTAGCATTGCTCTCCTTTCCCTCTGCCTTCAGTTACTATTTAATTTATTTTTCAGTGCTCTTTTTATTCACAGTTTTCTAATTCATTCATATACTTATTTTAAATCAGTCTTCCATCCCTTTCTCTGTAGTCTTCTAGTTATCTTTCTGTCTGCTGTGTATCTTTTGTCTTTATTCCAACCTCTGCTACCTTCTTCTGTATTTAGTATGTTCCTGTTGGAGAAAATTTGATCGATGCCCAAGAAGCCGCAGATCTTCCTTTTGACATTACAAAAGATCAGATTCTAGTTTTGTTTTCTTTTGTTGCAGTCAGTAGGATAATTATGAGTCAAAGAAGTCCTCAGTATGAGTATAGTGGTAGAACCCAAACCACAGATATCCCTTGGATCAGATATTCTGATTATGGAAGTAAACAAAGCTCCACTTCCCCTGACTGATGCTCTGTCCCATTGGATTGCTTCCAGTTCATTTGCTGAGAAGTTGTTATGCTTTATTCTTGCTCAGCTAATACATTTGTTGCCTGAATTGTTAATTAGAGTTTTCAACTTGTATTTGCTCTTTCTAACAACTTAAAACATTGAGAGTTTTTCTCTCTGTTTACCCATTTACTTTGTTTTCTCTTTTGAAGAGGCGTTGCTTCATTAAACACTTCCCTGCTCAATCTGTAATGTATGATCCTACTTTCTCCGCTCTGAACATATTAGTACATTAAAGGAGAAGGACTTCATTTGTCTTCAGTGGGATGAAGACGTTTCACATTATCTTTTGTGCATGAGGCCTCTTTGATACAGTAATATGCTAAGAACACTTTATGATTTGGGGTGATTTTTTTTTCCGACCAGGATGTTCATAATTTTTTTTAGCCTATACTGATATGAATATAACGTTTGGTCCTCACACACTGGTGAGATGAGTGTGATGTTTGTTGTTCTACAAAATGAAGCACCTGAAACTACTGCAGGCCTTTGCAAAGAGCCCTCAGGGTCCTTTCAGCTCAGTCCGTTTCTGCAATATGATTCTAGTATTGCTAGTGAAAAACCACTGTGCATAAGTAGTAGGTGGTGAGGGCATTCTTGGTGACCCCATCATGCTTGACAATGATACGGGTAACTTATCTGCTCTTACTTTTGGTTCAGCACAGTCGTGAGACACATAAACATGAGGGGGGAAAAACAATATATGGCCATTTTTGCAGGGAACAGGCCTTTGTGCTGCAGCACCCAGCGCTGCTGGAGGGAAAAGCAGATTGCCAGTGTGGAGCTGCCAGAGCAAGCAGCTGACGGCTCCAGCTTGGCCTCAAAATGGGCTGCACATTTTAGCAAGTACTTAACACTTCTTGGCAGGCTGGGAAAAAACAACTTCTGTAGCTTGCTCCTTCCGCAACGAATTTCTTTCTGCTCTGATCTGAAGACTATGCACCACAGTGACCAAAAACAGTTTTAGGGAGACATGGCAAGGATGCACCCAGTGCAACAGTAAACCCTGTTTGCAGGACTCTAGCAGAGATGCTGCCTCACCTCCCTTTCCTCATAGGGAATTCATAATCTGCTTACTCCCCTTCATAACGGTTTTACATTTTCTCTTATGAAGTTACTAGAGAAGAGAAATTGCTAACAAGTTTTTATTTTTGCTTTAGAGTAGAAGATAGTGATTTCCCTTTTATGGAATCCAAGTGTAAACTTTCTGTTTAGGGTCTCAGGCAGTCTCTCTCTTGATCAATAATAAGTTTAAGAGTAGTGGTGATGCAGGAGGTTGCAGTGAAAGTTTTTTGAACTCTTGCCATTCCCCAGCCATAGCAATGGGGTATTCATACATAATGTACTTGCTGTCAAGTTGGGTTTTTCTGGTGGGGCAACCGACGTACTAAGCATCAGCAAAAGAGTTAAATAAAACTTACATTATGGGTCTAAAATACTCCATGACAGATCTGATCCATGGTGTGCTGATGTGCCAGAAACTACAGTTAGTGCGTGAATTCTACAGTTCTGCAGGCAAAAATGACTGCGATACAATTTTGTCTTTTTTCTTGTAGGATCACAAACGTCCTCCCTGTAGGGATTGTGCTGTTCAGTGAACTACACTGTGGGTTTGAGAAAAAATTCATTTATATGTAAATACAACCTGAAGGCTGCAACTATCCAGGCTGCAACAGAGACAGAGGGCATGTACATGAAAACAAATGGGCCTGTTGTGGTTAGAAATTCATAGTTTACCATAACAGGGGGAAAAATAAATGAGGCTGTCTTTGAAACCTTATAGGTCAGCATTTCAGACTTCTGTATTTGTGTTCCAATTAAAGGAGAAAACAGAAAAGCTTCTGGATATTTACTATTTTTAAGCCAACTTGAGAGAGGAAAAGCAGGAACAATAATTTTCCTATGTTCTATTAGCATATTGTATGCCGTGAAAGAGATATTTTGTTCTGTTCACATGCATAGTTGTGTATGAGGTTTATTTGGTTTTTAGATTAGAGATTCTGGTATTTGTTTACTTCTTTTTGTTAAATGAGTAGAAAATATTCAAGAAAACTTATTTCTGTGAGTCTTGCAGCAGTATCTAGCAAGTACTGTGAGGTACAAGAAATACAATATTCACAAGCAAAAAGGAAGAGGGAGACAAGCAAGGAGAGGATGGATTTTTGTGGTGTCTTCCAGCAGTATTTGGTTTACTTAATTTTTAATTGTTCATTGATTTAGTAAAATATGTTTCCTTTAATTGCTTTAATTTGGATTTAAAATATCATAAATTATTTTGAGATAAGTTTATGTAAACCACCACAAATACCTGATTTAGTTGTTATTGTTGCTGGAGATCCGACTCTAACTCCTATTAATGCATCTTCTACTCCAGTAAGGAAAAATGTAATTCACTTTTATGGCTGTTGTTTTAGGAAGGTCTGCAATTAAAAAAAAAAAAAAAAAAAAAAAAAACAGTGACTCCTAATAAGTATTAAAGCCCAAACTACTGCAATTTGGAGTAAGTGTAGTCTGTCCTCTTAAAGATGTGCTGGGGATTTATGTACTAAACTCAGATTAATGCTAATAGGAGCTACCTGAATAAATCCTCTGGTGCACTGGTAGGATGGGATAGTAGATCATTCAGCGGTGCCTTTCACTTTGCCTACTTTTTTTTTTTTTTTTAATGGAAACAAAATCGGGATTAGAGTTTATAGTATAAGGAACTTTTCTTTTCTTCTCCATAGGTGTGCTTTTAAGAAGAATATTGACCATGAGGAAACGCACATGTTAGGCCGTTTTTACTAATCCCACTGAAGAAAATGAAGCTACATTTCAGCTTTGCGGAGCCTTTTCCCACCACCATTGGCTGAATGAGAAATGGTCGTGTGATTATGCTGACATCCCAGCATGCATCTGGTAGACCTGTGGTTAACTCGTTCCCTCTCCATGTGTCTGCTCCTACAAAGTTTTGTCCTCATGATACTGTGCTTTCATTCTGCCAGTATGTGCCCAAAAGGCTGCCTTTGTTCTCACTCGGGAGGTTTAAACGTCAGCTGTAGCAATGCAAACCTCAAGGAAATACCCAGAGATCTTCCTCCAGAAACAGTCTTACTTTATTTGGACTCCAATCAGATAACCTCTATCCCAAATGAAATTTTTAAGGACTTGCATCAACTGAGAGTCCTCAATTTATCAAAAAATGGGATTGAATTTATAGACGAACATGCCTTTAAAGGGGTGGCAGAAACCTTGCAGACTCTGGATTTGTCTGACAACCGGATTCAAAGCGTGCACAAAAACGCTTTCAACAACTTAAAGGCCAGAGCCAGAATCGCAAACAACCCTTGGCACTGTGACTGCACGCTGCAGCAGGTGTTGAGGAGCATGGCGTCCAACCACGAGACCGCCAACAACGTCATCTGTAAGACATCTGTGTTAGACGAACACGCTGGGAGACCCTTCCTCAACGCGGCCAATGATGCTGACCTCTGTAACCTTCCTAAAAAGACTACTGATTACGCCATGCTGGTCACCATGTTTGGCTGGTTCACCATGGTGATCTCATACGTGGTTTATTATGTGCGGCAAAATCAAGAGGATGCAAGGAGGCACCTTGAGTACTTGAAATCCCTGCCAAGCAGGCAAAAGAAACCAGATGAAGCCGATGACATTAGCACTGTGGTATAGTATTCTGAACATAATGACTGCCTTTGCAATGGAAATTAGGTTTGGAGGACACTAAAACCAGAGGTTTACTTCTAATGCTCATTGTAATCGTTAAGACTTTTTTTTTTCTTTTCAGTTTAACTGAATTACGCCACTGTTGAGCTTTCTAACAGAGAGTCTTGTTTGGGCGGTATACTTTAATTGTTTCTCTGGTGGTATCCTAAAGCAAGTGAATTGATCTGTAAAACATTAGTTTAGACCCATTCCACTATTTAATAACGAAATTTATTTTTTTAATTTAAAAACCAAATAAAAGCTGAAATTTGAACCATGTAAAGCAGAGTAATTTATTGCTCAGGAGCCCATCCAGTGGCAGAACAGGTGGTGGGTTATCTGAGACCCGGGGCCTGTCCTCAGGAGCGAGTTGAGGAGCCGGCAAGTGGTGGCCCGTGGGGCGGGCAGGCAGGCTGGCTGGCCACCAGGGTCCCGTGCCCAGGGCAATAGCCACTCGAGCTGCGGGGAGGCCATGCGAAGGAGCCCGCCTTCCAGAATGCCGCGGCCAAGCGGGTGAGTGCACAGGGACACCCGTCATGCCAAAGCTCTCCAGGGGTTTTCTGGAGGCATCGGTGTTCATAGGGGTATTTGTCTGGCATGGGGAGAGGTGGGGTGGGTGGCAAGGTCTCCTGCTCCCACTTCACCTTTCAGCTGGGGACGTGCCACCAGCTTTCATGTTGCACCCCCTAAGCACCCTGCATGGATGTCCTGCAGCGTCCTGCGAGCTGGGGAGGACAGCGCCAAGGCGAGAGCAAACTCCCTAATACTGATCAAATTAGACTACCAATACTGACAGCAAATAGTTAACTAAAAATTTAAATAAAATTAGGCTCCTCAATCTGCATTTGGGCTCGTCTGCGTGATTTTTTTTTTATTTTATTTTTTTTAGGATGCAGCCTTCTTTAAGCAAAATAAGTGAATATATAGCTTGGGCATTGTGTATCATCAAGAAAGTAGTTTTAGATGATTTTATTGATAAATGCTTAGGAAAATAAAAAGCTCATGCAGTGAAACTCAGCCGTGAATATAAATTGAATTTTTTAAAGCTTTGCTGTCTTTGAAAACGTCATGGCTTTCTGTCTTTCACAGATAAACTTTTTAAAGGGAACAAATGCACAAGAATGTATTCCTCTTGTCCTTTATCACCATAGTAAAATGGTACTTATCTCTGGGTCCCTATAGATCCAGTCTGACATTGGAATATGGGTTGTAGAAGTATGCATTAAAAAATGTATAAAGTACTGCTTTGCAAAAACCAGTGTTAGAGGACAACCTTAAAATTTTTTTTTAAATTCCAGAGGGTAATATCTCCCATTAGATTATCCATTATTTCTGTTACAGGTATATTCTTTTAAATTTTAGAAGGCACAAGGTTGTTTATCTTATTTCTTTTAGAACATCTCTAAAATTTATTCCAAACTAGGTGAGACAACAGGAAAGAAAAGACTTAATTCTTTAAATGTGTATGGAAATAGCTTTTTTATGTCGTCCTCATGGGCTGAGTTCTGAGTAGCTGCTCTTCCGATTGATTTAGCTGTTTGCGCTCTTTTATYCCCACAAAAAAAAACCTTCAGTGTTTTTGATGAGCAGTGCTGGAATACTAAGAGTGCTAAGTTTTCTAAACAGCACAGTCCAAAAAATATCTGTTCTGTGACATTTCTGACCCCCCCATTAAGTAAAAATTTTGTTTTTCGAAGAGAGGAGGCTGTTGTTTACACATCCTGCTTAGTTAAAATTTTATAGGTGCCTTTTCCAAGCTCTGTCTTGCTGAGATTTCTGGCATCGCAGAGGTGCTGCCCCCAGTAACCCAGGTGGTGCCCACCCACACCACAGCCTGTCGCTGCAGCCCACAGCAGTAAATACAAACATGAATGCGAAGAGCACAGATAAACTGGTGTATTGTACCGGCTGTACATGAAAACTTACTAAACAGAACATATCTGTGAGCAGATCTGCACATGCCACCTGCAGTGCCTCTGTATAGGCTGAGCCAAGTTCTTGCCTGGTACAATTCTCTTAATTTCTGTAAAATCTCCTTTAGGGAAAATTTTATCTTTTCTCTATTGCTGTGTTACCCGAGCAATATTTTGAGTCCCTGCTAGTGTATTTCTTTCCAAAAAAGCAGGGCAGGGGGCTGGCTGAGGAAGAGAGCAAACTGGAGATGCTAACTTAATCTAGAATTCAACACTGTTTATTCCCAAGTAAATACAGAAATTGCTTCACAAGATACTGACAAAATGATTTGAACAGCAACATCTACAAAGATCTTGACAGTCTGCACTTGTAGGTTTTTAAAATTTGATTTCAAGCAGGGTTTTTTTTAAAATCAACTGTCTCCCCAAAAATGAGTGAGAAAACTATCTAAATACTTTTTCTTCAGTTTTTCTCATTTTTCCACTTTGTTTCTTGATCTGTGAGATTGGCTCTGGGACTGGTGCAATTTTACATCAGCTGAGCTTCTGGCTCCACATGTTATAAATCCTGACCAAAAACAATTTAAACTGAGTTAAGCTGTACTCTGTAGAAGGACTTTGGATGGGTGGTTTCATATCAGTTCTCCAGGTCTACTGATTTTCTTTAATTGATTCTCTATCAGACATCTCTTGTCACAGAACTTTCCCTTTTCCTTTTAATGCCGATACTGAAGTCTCCATTTAAAATCTAAAAATCACAGTAATGCTCTGAAAACCAATACATGAAAACCCCTCAAGGTGAATTTAGCTGACAAGGGAAATAAATGAAATTGCTGTTCCTCAGCTGTATTGATTTGACAGTGCTAGTATTCCTGACAACTCAAATATTTGAATTGCGTCTGTTTATTTCACTGAAAAGAAACAGGAAAAAAAAAAAGATAAAACCCTTTAGCATAAGGATATACTCACTTTTATCATGTTTAGCGCACACCTTTCTATCTTTAGTGCACATACCTTTCTATCAAAACTACTGTATGTAGAAAAACCTATGCTGCCCTCAATAGCTAAAACTTTTTAATTTTGATTGCATATCACTTTAAGACTTTGAATTTTAATTCCCTAATCAGTTTTGTTCTAAAAATGAGTAAATCAGTATATTTCTAGCGTTGGTATCTTAGCAGATAAATACAGGTGAAAGGAAATGGAAGTTTCCTTATTCTTAGGAGATAGTATATGAAAGAAAATAAAGAGGGAAGCGTATAACATAGTGATTCTTAATCAGCTTACAAAATAGCCTGAATTAAGATGCTTCAGAAAAGGTAGGGCTAGGGCTCAATAGGTTAAATGTGATTCTTTTCACTACCATGATTTTTATTTTCTTTTTTTCCTTTTCCAGTTTTTGTTCCTACAGGGTGAGTAATGACTCTTAAAGGGTTTTCAACATGAATTTTCCTTTAATACTAATGCTGATATTTTTTCTCTGCTATTTTTCTGATGCTGTTATTATGCTCTGCGGGTAAGAACTGTGATGGCGCATTTGGGCTGCGTGCATTTAGGCTCATACTTTTATTCTGTTTATTTTATTCTATTCTCAGTTTTGTACTGAAGCAGATACAAATATCTGCACTATTAATGTATGTTGGTGTTTTTAAGTATTCTACAACACAAAAAAAAGCCAGGATTTTTTTCAGGTATTTGAAAGAGAGCCTTTTCCGTAGGCTGTAATATAGATTTCTACCCCCTGATTCTAGTTACAGTCTTCATGCTGCTGTACAGATGGATCCGTGTTCACCACCGAGTGTCTGTGCTTTAGCCTGTGGGAGCAGTTGTCCATGGCAGAGCTGATAGAGACTTTGCAACTAAGGTTCATGTCCTCTTTTGTGGATCAGAGTCATCAGGATTTGACTTGTTTCCAAACAGGATTTCATAAAGCTTCCAGAATTAAATGCGGTGAAAAAAAATGAATAGCTAAACCCCAACTGCCATAACTTTCAGGGACCATGGTCCCTATGGCAGTTTCCAGGGGAGATCGATGCTGTTGGGAGCTCCCTAAGGACAGGTCTTTACCCCAAGTAGCCTTGGATGAGTCCAAAGCAAGCAGCAGGAAAAATTAGTAGGTGGTATGTATGCTGACCCATCTTGCTGAGGAGAGTTACCTGGCAGGCAAAAGACCTCTCGGTGCATATTACTAAGGAAGTGATAGTTTTCAGTTTTCGTTTGCAGCTTCCCTTTTACGTGTGCATTTTTGTTTGATACAGCAACTATAATAGTTTTATAATTCTACCTGTTAATATGGTTAGCGTTTGTCCTCGTGATTGCCTTCAAAGGGACAAACTAAATATGTAGGATCACGGCTACGGAACTGCTGCTACTACAGTTAGAAAACATGGTGAAGTAGGTTGTAGGCTTCCCAGTGAGAAAGTAGAATTCTTTTTTACTGAAAAGGTGCCATACAGAAAACCCACCACAGTATATTTTTAGTTTGAAGGGGGTAATGTATAAGCACTAGGAAGCAAGCAAAAAGGGAAAGTAAAAGGACCAGCTAAAGTATAAAGTGCTTGAAGGTATCATGGAGTCTTGCATTATGTTTAAAGGTGCACTGGAGGCTCAGGGTAAATCTAAACCTCCAATTAAAAAGGCTGTCTTTCTGCTCACACACATGCAGAAAAGCTAGCATTGCTAAGCAAAAGTAAATGAGACTCATAGGAGTAAAAACATAATCTTTAAATTGTAGGAGTCAAATCTAAAGGAGGAAAATAGAAGAGGACATAAATTCTGGTGGGGTTAGATGTAAAACCATAGTATGGCAGGCTAACAAAAGCTAATAGAGATGTTTTTTCCAAGCACATTGGGAACAGGAAGCCTGCCTCAGTAGGGCAAAGAGCTAGTCAGGTTATAAAAGGAGCACTGAAGGTAGGTAAGGCAAATGGTCTGAAAGAAACTAAGCTAACATGTGAGAAGGGGAAAAATCCTATGAATTTAGTACTAGTTAAAAGATAGGAAATAAAAGGAAGAAGAAATTGTCTGCTTTGTTGAAGGAGGATGGTTATTGAAATATCTGAGAGGATTATTCCAAAGATCTCAGAATGGGAGCAAAGCTTTCCAGCAAATTTCTGAGGGATCTGGAAAGGGGAGTTAATAATGAGCTGGCCACATTTATAGATGATAAGCAGTTATTCAGGATAGTCCAACCTACAGCTCACTGTGAAGAAATACAGAAGGTTCTCACATTTCTGAGCTGTGAGATGATGATAAAATGAAGGGTGGAGTTAGCATGAAAAACTGTAAAGTGCTGCAGATGGGTTATCCTTAGCTATGAATGCAAGGATRTTCTCTAAATTAGCTATCATCACTTGGGAAAAACATCCTTGAGGCACAGTGGGAAGTTCCTCAGTGATCAACAGCAAAAAATTATTAGGAGGGAAATAGACAGCCAAATGGAACAGCACTCAGGCACCATATAAAATCTGTGCACACCCACATCTGGAAGATTGCATTCGGTTCTGGTTCCCCTCTTCTCCAATGAAAAATAGATCTATATACTATATCTAGAAAAGATGCAGAGAAAGACAATGAGATGATCAAGGATAAGAAATGGTTTCCATAGGAGAAGAGATCAAATAGACTGGCTCTCTTCAGCATGGGAAAGAGATGCCAGAGGAAGAGATGATAAAACCTGGAATGATGTGCAAAAGATAACTAGAGAAGGACTGCTCACTGTTTCTTGCAGCAGAAATTAGGGCAATCTGATTTAGAATTATCAGGCAGCAGGTGCTTTTTTAAAAAAACATTTTTTTGTTACAGAGCGTGCATTTAAAAAATACAGGATATCAGAGAGAAGTAAGCCACATGTTCAAAGGTAGGATTCCACAAATTCATGGAAATCAGGGTCGCCAGAGGCTATTTAAACTACCAACATTAGTGTAGGTACAACTCAGCCCAGAAAGCCCCTGATCTGCTTATTCCAGCAGGCGGGGAGGGTTTGCCTAGGAAGGGCTCACAAGTATATGCTCTGTTTCTCATAGTCCTCTCTGAGGGGCTGCCACAATCTGTGTCAAAGAACGGCAGGTAAGCTTGCTTTCACTGCATGTGGCAGCTCTTACATGGCGAGTGGGAAGCCAACTGTGCTGCACTTCCCTCCTTGGGAAGCAGGAGGGGGTCATTTGTGTGGAAAAGGAGCTTTCACAAGTGTAGAATGGGAACGGAGCCCAGGAAAAGCAAAATTGCATTTAACAGTTGGTGTCTTGTTGCAGTGAATCCCAGTGCTAACTGCCAGATAGCATTCAGGCGCTCCGCGCTGAGTTGTGCCGAGACCATGTTAACTAAAGGAATGACAGTTTTTCATCACTAACCTGTGGGAAAGCTATTCAGAGGTCTCCCACAACACATCAAGGGATTTCCATGCTACTCTTCCAGCTCACTTTGTGGTCCATCCCAAAACAATGGGGATTTCCCTACTGGCTGTTTATAAAATCCTAAAGACTTGATTTTTACAAAGAAATCCCTTTTGAGCACTGTCTGCTTTTTCAAGTGAAAACTGCTGTGGTGATTTAATGAGTATGAATACTTCACAGTAAATACCCTAGTGTCTTTAGTTTTTGTTTGCTCTTGAGTCAGTTAATTCAGCAAGCAAAACCAAACAAGCATCAAATACATGCTGTATGTATGTCAATATACAAAGCAGGGTTTTATGTGCACCAATACATATATGAAGAAATACATGTGTAAGTCATTCATATTTCATTCAAATTCTTTCACATTTCCCTCTGGTTAGTGTGAGTGTGGTTGGATACGTACACACGTGCACACAGATAAAACAGGGACCCCTTTGGATGTTTTCATTTTTCCTATTTAATCATGAAACGCATTGCTTTGTTGCTTTGAAGACCAGATTTGTGCTGCTTGTGCAGACCTTTTTGAACACTCTCTTTTCCTTCTGGCGCACAGAAAGCAATACAATTTTCTTGACAGAACAATGTTTAGGTGAATGGTGTAATGCCATTTAACTGAAGCGTGCAAACATGTGACTAGTGTCCCTGGACCGATTTCCCTCTTCTGCATTTCTTAATGTGTAATTCTTGGCATTACTGTATATTTGGCTGTGTTTTTCTCCTAGGAGATAGTTATCCTTCCTGAAGGCATTTTCTTGAGATGGTTCTGAATCTGAATACAGCTGCTAAAACAACAAAAGCTCCAAAATGAAAAATGGATGTTTTTAAGCTGTTGCTTTGAGGTTTCAAAGGCACATTGTGAGTGGTCTGCTTATTTGGTGGGGCAGTTTGCATGCAGAATTCATAAAGACACAATGAACTCCAAGGCCTGTTAGTGGCAGATTAAACTGGGCATTGAGCAAAAAACCCTAACAACAAAAATCCATATGCTGAACAATCTGTTTAGATATCTTTATCCCTCAAAATTGTTAGTTTTTGTCTCATAATCAAAGAGTTTATGATCTCTAGTTTTGCACACAGCTCCTTCTTCATTTGAAAAAATAAGTCTTTTTTAAACACATCTGACCTAACAGTGCTAAATTATTAATATGTAAAAGGCATTAGCTAAGCCCTGTCTGCAGTGAGTTCTGCTTGTATGTCTGTATATCTACATAAAAATACTCATACATATATTAAAAAATATACCTTTTTCCTCATATAGGTGTAGCTATAAGATCATGCTCTTCCAGATCTGCTCTGAAAGATTTTCACAGAATCACAGAATTGCTGAGGTTGGAAGGGACCTCTGGAGATCATCTAGTCCAACCCCCCTGCTCAAGCAGGGTCACCTAGAGCACGTTGCACAGGATTGCGTCCAGGCGTGTTTTGAATATCTCCAGAGAAGGAGACTCCACAACCTCTCTGGGCAACCTCTTCCAGTGCTCTGTCACCCTCACAGTGAAAAACTATTTCCTCATGTTCAGATGGAATTGTCTGTGTTTCAGTTTGTGCCCGTTGCCTCGCGTCCTGTCGCTGGGCACCACTGAAGAGAGTCTGGTCCCATCCTCTCGACACCCTCCCTTCAGATACTTGTACACGTTGACTCTGCACTGCTGATCACAGCTCTCTGAGCTCTGCTATTCAGCCAGTTCTCAATCCACCTCACTGTCCACTCATCCAGCCCACACTTCCTGAGCTTGTCTATGAGGATGTTCTGGGAGACAGTGTCAAAAGCCTTGCTGAAGTCTAGGTAGACAACACCCACTGCTCTCCCCTCATCTACCCAGCCAGTCATTCCATCAGAGAAGGCTATCAGATTGGTTAAGCATGATTTCCCCTTGGTGAAGCCATGCTGACTACTCCTGATCACTTTCTTGTCCTCCACATGCTTGCAGATGGCCTCCAGGATGAGCTGCTCCATCACCTTTCCAGGGATGGAGGTGAGGCTGACTGGCCTGGAGTTCCCTGGGTCCTCCTTCTTGCCCTTTTTGAAGACTGGGGTGACACTGGCTTTCTTCCAGTCTTCAGGCACCTCTCCTGTTCTCCATGACCTTTCAAAGATGATGGAGAGTGGCTTAGCAATAATGTCCGCCAGCTCCCTCAGCACTCGTGGGTGCATCCCATCAGGGCCCATGGATTTGTGGGTGTCAAGTTTGCTTAAATGATCTCTAACCCAATCCTCCTCGACCAAGGGAAAGTCTTCCTTTCTCCAGACTTTCTCTCTTGCCTCCAGGATCTGGGGTTCCTGAGGGCTGGCCTGAGCAGTAAAGACTGAAGCAAAGGCGGCATTCAGTAACTCTTTCTTCCCTGCATCCTTCGTCACCAGGGCACCCACCCCATTCAGCAAAGGGCCCACATTTTCCCTGGTCTTCCTCTTGCTACTGATGTATTTGAAGAAGCCCTTCTTGTTGTCCTTGACATCTCTAGCCAGATTTAATTCTAAACGGGCCTTAGCCTTCCTCGTCRCATCCCTGCATACTCTGACAACGTTCCTATATTCCTCCCAAGTGGCCTGTCCCCCTTTCCACTTTCTGTATACTTCCTTCTTCTGGTTGAGTTTTGCCAGGAGCTCCTTGCTCATCCATGCAGGTCTCCTGCCTCCTTTGCTTGACTTCCTACTCATAGGGATGCACCGCTCTTGAGCCTGGAGGAAGTGATGTTTGAATATTAACCAGCTCTCTTGAACGCCCCTTCCTTCTAGGGCCCTAACCCGTGGGATTCCTCCAAGTAGGTCGCTGAAGAGGCCAAAGTTTGCTCTCCTGAAGTCCAGGGTTGCGATCCTACTTAGTGCCCTGCTGCCTCCTCGCAGGATCCTGAACTCCACCATCTCATGGTCACTGCAGCCAAGGCTGCCCCCGACCTTCACATCTTCCACCAGTCCTTCTTTGTTTGTTAGTACGAGGTCCAGCAGCACACCTCTCCTTGTTGGCTCCTCCACCTGTGTCAAGAAGCTGTCACCAATGCTCTGCAGGAACCTCCAGGACTGTTTGTGCCTAGCTGTGTTGTCTTTCCAGCAGATATCGGGGTGGTTGAAGTCCCCCATGAGAACCAGGGCCTAGGATCGTGAGGCTACTTCTAGCTGTCTGTAGAAGGCCTCATCCACTTCCTCTTCCTGATCAGGTGGCCTGTAGTAARCACCCACAACAGTGTCACCCATGCTAGCCTGCCCTTTAATCCTTACCCATAAGCTCTTGACTCGCTCTTCATCCACCCCTAGGCACAGCTCAATACATTCCAGTTGCTCTCTCACATAAAGAGCAACTCCACCACCTCTCTTTCCTGGCCTGTCTTTCCTAAAAAGAATGACCAAGGAACATTTGGAAAGGAAAAACAAACCCCAGAACTTTCAGGCCTTCTGCATAAATCAAAGCTGAACAAAAAAGAAAAAAAAAGCCCTAGCACAACCTATTCTTGTTTCTTCCTTTGAGGATTAGCTTTGTCCTCAGTACTGCATTTAATGGCTTATGAATTTTTATTTCTGCACCTAAGCCAGATTTGCATTCAGTTTCTGCAAAGACTCCTATATGGAGTTCTCGGCAGCAGAGAATACTGAGGCATATCAAGCTGGTAGAAAAAATTAACTGTGAATACCCGTAAGCTCTCTAGACAATATTTCTATATCCCATTATTTGAATTTAGTTGCAAAGGAAGCTATTTGTTGTTGAATTAAGATCATGCTAGAGAAATTTCAGATTCTTCTGGGTACATACAGGCTTTTATAAGCTTGACACAATTCTTCAAGGGGCAACCAACACATCATTTTGCCAACCTATTTACTGGTCTGCTTGCTATTACAGAACCAGAAATCTCTTATTTCTGTCTTGGTGAAGGCACTAAAAAGAGCACCACTCCAACACCCAGAAAATCAGCAGACCCGCGGTGGCTCTGCCCATTTCCCAATTTCCAGACTGTGCTTTCTTTACATACTTTTCCCCTCTTTCTTTCTCTCCCTCTTTCTGGTGATTAGGGAACAGCATACAGCAGTATGCTCCTGAGAGCAATGTGCTCAGATTTATCACTGCTGTGATGCTCACATCAGCACTGGCAGCCACACTGTTTTGGGCCGTATGTAAAAGGAGGCAAACTGTTGTTTGGATAACATTTATGAATTCTCTTGAAGAGACTCCGTTGCCCTTCATAGCAGGTAGGCCACAACTTAGAATCCTAGAAAGCTAATCCCTTACAACCATAGGGTTAGTTGTTTTTTTAAATGGGCATCCCAACATGATGATGAGGCCAAATTGGCTGGGTAAGCCATTTCATGGATACTTTTCAACAGAATGGTACAAGTTGTGGAACATCAATATCTCCAGTACTATAAACTGAAAAACACCACCATATCCAGTTTTATTTTCAAGAAGGTGGTATCTAACCGCAACTCAGCTATACTGGAAATGCTATTCTTTTTCCCCCTCTCTTCATCCTATGTTGTTTAATGTTACCTTTGTGACTAAATAACCTTTTAATGTAGTTGTCATAGGTCTTCATATTGAATCTTCAACAAGCTCATTTCCATTTATCACAAATTATTTCCTATTGCTATGAATGGTGGACTTCACTGGGAAATATGTGCATGAATGGGCATAGAGTTGCTCTTTTCCCAAGTTTTTTACAAGATTCTTGAACTGATGATTATACTAGGATTTTCTACAAAAAAATAGATATGACATATACAGAAGCTTTTTTAAAAAAATAAAATGCCTGATTAATAAATGAACAATGTGGAATTTACTGTATTTTATTATAAAGTTCTGAAGTAGAAAAAAATGCTACTTGTTTTGAACAAGACTCCTGTGCTGGGTAAAGCATGAAGTTACTCTTTTAAAAGACAAACTTTCCAGTACCTGGAAGCATTTATTTCTTTTCAATAACTGTGGCAATCCTGAAACTATAGCTGGAAGCATCATAGTAGATGCAAATTATAATGCTGGAAATAATTAATTTTAGATAAGAAAATAAAAGACATCTCTATCTTGATTATCACATTGTGTGTCCTGGCCCAACTTGAAATTGTGCTTTCTTTGTTAGCAAACTTCCTTCCTGATTCCAGGAATGTGGTTTAGGCCTTACATAAGACAGTAGGAGTTTTGCCACTGCTTTCAATGGGATCAGCATTTCTTCAATAAATACGTTATTGATATGAAATGAGCTGAGTGATTGTTCTGGTGATTGGTTTTGTACTTAAGGGGTTAATATGGATTTAATCTCCAAATAATGATATCACACATGTATCACACACTGCTTCCTCAGTGGTGCCTCCCATCTAGAGTGGTAATAGGGGACTAGCGTTTTCTTATTCCAGTGGCAAACCACAATGACAATTGTCTTAACTTTCTGTTTGTATGATAAAAGGCAGATGGTGCCTTTTTGCATCTGGCTGTACAAGGACCTATCTGGAGTCTACATGTGTGTGTATGAGTGCAAGCTTTTTCAGTGTAAAGAAATAGTATTTAAGCATTTAAATAGTATTTAAGTATTTAACTGCATGTTATTAGCTTCCAGTAATGGGTCACTGTTCAGCCAGCATCACCCACAAAGTTACCTTATAGCAAAATTGCTGGAGTCAGCAGGCTCCTGGAAAATAACCACCATTGTTGTTTAAATGCTTGTATCTCAGTATTTTTCCACAATTACTGCTGTTCTGCACCGTTGTGTCCTCGGTGAACAGCGCTGTGGAGGTAAGCAAAAAGTTGTCTTTGAAGGAACAAGTTCTAAATTTTCCGGCTTTCCTGGCGGGGTTGAAGGAAAGGTCTTTCACAGAAACTACCTCAATTAAAGACACAACAGTGCGTAGCCGTGGACCTGAGGAGACCTGACACACATTCCACGCCTGGCTGCTGCCTTAGCAAATAGTTGCCATACTTAGCACAGTGGGCAAATGGTCTGGACTGAGAAGGGTGAGTCATTCATAGCTGAGCTGCTTTCCCTGAAACCCCACAGAAATGCAGTGATTAAATATACTTTACATTTGGAAAACTCTACAGGCAAATCTTTAATAGGCGTTGAAATGCTTTTCCTTCTGATGCCAGTAGATTTGTCCTGACACAACATGGCAATGACTGTAGGTACAGCAGCCAGTTTTAGCTGGTAGAGGCATATAGGTGATGACTACCCATGTTACCTGAGTACTGTATTAGGGGTCTGATGTGTATGCTTTCTGCTGTCGGTGTTGGCTTGAGTACAACAGAGAACCCAGCACACGAACTGAAAAGATGCCTACAAAAGGTCCTGCATGGTCTGGCTGATGATCTGGAAAGTGGGCAGGCAGCATCCCTCACTGCAGGCCTGAGGAAGCTGCTTCTGATGAACTTCTTGATGAACCCCTATGTAAAATGGCATCAGTTCATGAAACAAGGGCTCCAGCTGTTCCTGCCTGCTGTTGGCGTGCATGTGAGTGCATGTGTGGGGATGCAGTAATTTTCAACTCAACGAGGTCTTGGTGGCAGGAGAGGAAAAATGTAAATGCCCCACACTGGGGGTTAGTGTGTATCCTGGTGATGGGCTTAGGTGGCAGAAATAATCCAGGAAACTATCTACAGGCTTGTTGGCGAGTGGGGAAGTGGGGCACAGGATGCTAGTCCTGATCATGTGCTGTTCCAGTATTGATTTAAAAGACTCTTGATTATTACAAGTGTTATCTTCTAGTGCCATAACATGAACCCTTCCTGTACAAATGAAGGCACAGTAATTAAATCATTACTTCTCGTTACCATAATGCAGAAGCACTTGGTTACTGCATGTTTTATATCATGCCTGAGTCTGCCAGGTTGCTTTTGCCCAGCTCCGCTTTCCCAAGCCAAGGATTCAGCCAAGTCCTCCACACTTCCCTGCCCACATCCAGGGCATCTGTCTCTGGCCAAACCAAACATTGTTCGCCCAACAGCTTAGCTTATGGGGGTTCCATGTTTCCTTTAGTGGCAACATGTTTACTGCAAACTGTCCAGCTATCTGTCAGATATTTTGCATTTCCACCTTCCAGCTTCATTTCCTGTCAGAGAGCAATGGTTAGGCAGTGGGGCAGGGTTGAAAGGTAGTGGGAATCTCCTCTTTGTGCTCCCAGGAAGAAAGGAGTAGGTGAGGTAAAGAGACCTGATTTAAAGGGTTACTGTAATGCCTGGAAAAGTCAGTAAACCTCCAAACCCAGTACTCTGTTTATTAGAGAAGAACCAAGCTATCTGCAGAGAGGAAGGAAAGGGATGGGAAAGACTGAGGTAAGATGGATACCTGGTGAGGATATTTGAATGGGGATCCTCATTCGTTTAGGAAGTTGCTGGGGGAGGGGGGGGCACAGAGGGAATTCCTCAGCCGTCGCCTCTACCCTGCTGATGCTGTGACTGGTTTTCCACTTCCTGTAGTGCCACTGCATGTCCCTGCTGCGTGCTGTTCCCTGCACTGGAAAGTGTGTTTCTGGGACAGAGGAGCAGTGCAACGGAGCTGAGATCTCTGTGCTTGAAGGCCAGCAATGCAGGTAGCACCCTGGCCACCCAGAGCCGGCAGGGAGGTGTGCAGGTCCAGCCGAGTGCTGAGACAGAGTGCCAATGACCGCTACAGCCCCAAACTGATGGGCCACCGCAGCAGGCCATTGCCCCACAGCTCTCTTGATGCTTGACTCTTCCTGGCCTGAGCCTCATCAGCTCCAGAGAGGAGCTGTAATTTTCTTCTCAGGCAGAGAATTGTAAATAATGTTCGTGCTCTGCTGTCCCACAGAAGGACATTTAAATCAGTTGTACGTATCTTTGGAAACACAGAGAATATGTAACAAAGGAAGGAACAAGCTGTATAAATCAAGTCATCCCTTTCATGCTTCTCCCTGCATCGTCTGTCCTTTTAAAAATTCATTTGCTGGGAGACCACTTACCCATGCTGTAATGTCTTCCTGGATGTAATCCAAAAGCGTAGAGGGTCAGATCCTTACCTGCAGTAGTTTAATGTAATTCCATTAAAATCAAAGGAACTATTCTCATTTATCACAGCAAGTGTTCCCATTGCAGAATGCATTTTAAACTGCCAGCAACATCATTGAGCACAAGGGAAAGAAATTCTTGATAATTTGGGGAAAATATTTGGCCCAGCTGGTTTAATGGTATTTGTTTTTTCATATTTCAGTTGTGCCAAGAAGTTCCTATCAGAGAAAAAGCTACTGATACAAGGATTTGGGTTGGCACAAGTCTCTTTCAGCATGGACATAAGCTATTAGGGCTAAGCAGAAGAAGAAGAAAAGGCACGTGCACCTCCACTCAAATGAGGAGAGCTCCAAGGCCTTGTAGATAACAAAGAAAATCTGATTTTTAATTACGATCTTCACTGAATATTAAAAAGGTCATATACTTTCATCAGAGCATAGAAGGACAAGGAACATGTATATGAACTCCCACCATTAAGGAAGCAGAACTCCTGGCTCTTAGCCCAAAGGCTGGAAGGCCGATATGACGATGTTTTTTTCCCTTGAGTATTCTGGTATGATATTAAAAATGTCATCATTGCACTGCAAGGGCAGTAAAGCAAGTCTAGCAAAGAGCAGTTATAATGTAACTAGAAAGTACAGGGRACAGGCAAAGACCTGATTCTCTGTTCCTTCTTCTTGTAAGAGCATGGTACTATACCACAAAGAAGTGGAGGCAGAAGAAGAGAGAAGCCTGTGTGCATTCAGAAGGTTGACCTATTATGACCATATTCGTTTTGTTATTTAATTAGCCTCTGGAAAGGTGACAGCATTTAGTCCACCTGAATATATATACATACATACATATATTTATTTATTTATATTTATAGTGTGTGTGTATGTGTATACGTACATATATGGCAGTGCAAGCTGAAGGCTTCTGGTATCTCATGAGAGAAAACTTACTTCTACTGAACCATATTTACTGATTCCCCCCCCCCCCCAAAGCATGCCTCTCTACCAGGTTGATTGTTGGGGAACCCTCACCCAACAAGATTTAAAAGATTTAAGCATCTTTCAAAATATCAGTCTCAGGCTTTGTCTTAACTTAAAAACTATACCTTTTGATGAGAAGTTAATTAAATCTAGTGGTTATAATTCTCATATTGTGTCCCTTGCTTCTATGAGGAATTTACAGAAGAATAGTTTCCAACCATCATCCTGCTTTTAAAGGTAATCTTGTTTTGCAGGCATATATAACTTGTTTTACATACAGTAGCCGACTCTACCTAAGATTCTTATCACTGTCAAGGAAATGAGAATTTCTCAGCGACTGTTATCACTGTAATTCCATAAAATATAACTGTAAACCCTTGTTTCCTGCTCCCTACCTCTTCTAGGACCTCATCATTCTTAAACGTGAATGTTATGGATGGGAAAGCTGTCTGCTGGGTGCTTGGGATCAACAAAGAGTGTGAAACTCCAGAGGAAATACAGGAGTGTTGCTCAACTCATAGACAAATGTACCTTGGTAAAGGTCACCTGTAAATGAAAAGATGTATAGAGGATGCCTGGAAAGGTGCTGACGAAACAGATGGTCCTGTTTGTTTTTTTTTTCTTCTTTTCTTGTTTTTCACATTTGAAATTCAATTTCTACCTGGGCTGAAAGATTTTATAGTGTTGGGAGGAATAGGGAAGTGGTGAATTGCCACAGCCAGATGAGTTTAATAGGAGATAGGAAATGGCCTTTAATCAGACTACGTCAAACTCTGTTAACATATATTTCTCTTTGCTGGATAATTAATGTAAGATAAAGGAGATCTGTAATAAGTCTATAATAACAATCTTACTTCTTCAATGTAAGAAGTCAAAATAAATATCCTTTTTCAAGGGTGGAAAGAATGAAAGACTGAACTCCAGATATTTCAGATAGGTCTAAGGTATAAGTAAAAGAAAATCAGAAATGATTTAGCTTTTTACTCTTCTCTGTCTCTTTACCCAGCAGCTCTAATTATCCATCAGATAGAAGGGGAACACAAGCTCCATAAAAATAGGTATATTTTCTCATTTCAGCTATAATGGATGGAATATTTGGTGTACAGGTTCTATCTGCTTCTTTTATTTGTTTTAATTCCCCAAAGTTTCAAGCTGATCTGTGTTCCAGCTCTAAGTAAATGTATTAGGACCAGATTTGCAAAACCATAGAAGAAATTTGATTGAGATTTTGTAAATCTGGCTTAATGAGGAGACTTAGAGATGGATTATTCATATTGTTTTGGAACACAGGGGAATTGAAAAGTTGCCTTCAAGAACACAGTTCTTCAGGATTTTCTTAATTAAGTTGGAGTTAGTTTAGAAATATCTATTGAGGAACGGGATGCAGGACAGAAATCAAAGCTGCTTTCTTTTAACTAATAGAAACAAGCCTTCATTTTAGAAGTGCAGGGCAGACAGGGCGAGTGAAGCCCAGGAGCCCTTCACAGTGTACTGTACCAGGAGCTACAGCAGTGGCAGCTGCTTCATTGGGGGTCTATAGGGATCCTGCTGCTGGATGGTATCACTCCAAAGGGCAGGAATTGAGCAGGTATGGCCCACTCTTCTCCAGCTCCTCATGAGGCGAGTTTCACTTTGTTTCATTTTTTCCTGTCAGCCACTGAAAGCCAGGTTTGAGCCTCAGGTTTGGTACAGAGCCCCAGCAGCGGATAAGGGCTGGGGAATGCACTGCAGATAGGTGCAAATCCAAGCTGTGAAAAATGGTACGTCTTCTCTATCCCCCTCAGATCTGTAAAGAGAGCAAGTGTGTTTGGAAAGGGAGTTGTGTGCTTTGAGGATGTTGTTTTCTAATTGACACGCGTGTTAACTATACCAGTTGTGCATATGATTAGAGGAGCTCCAGTGTTGTGAGAAAAAGGCCTAAAGAAGTCATCTGGAAAGCATGCAGCTTGCCAATGCCCACTTTTAAAGAGGGGACACTGCTTTTGGATCATTTTTTCCAGGACTGGCTCCAGGGGAAATCTGCTTCTACTTGGGTGACTCAAATGAGGATTAAGGGTTCAAAAAATCTGAATGCTTGGCCTATCATTAAAACTATAGGTCTCAGCGTCAGACATCATATCCTAGTGGAGTCTGCATTAACCATCTGGGCAGGAAAATCTAACTTTATAAGTATATAACATACTCAACTGTTTCCATTTTTCCCATTGAATTCAGCATGGGAAACCATTTCTGCATCAGCAGGCTCTTCAGCTGGAGCTGATGGCAGAACGGTTTGCTGTCTACTCAGAGACAAGCTTCAGAGGCTGGTGACATGTGTGTGTCTCCAGTTACACCTTCCTCTCTTGTTTTTGCAGTTAGAGGTYGGGGAAACACCAGAAGACCTTAAGGAATAGGATCAAAAAATACATTATGTGGCAGAAACTCTATTTTACTCTATTTTACTGTGTTCCCTTAATGTACCCAGCTGTCCGAACTATGTTCTCTCGCCTAAGATCTGCCAATGTTGGGAACATCCCTTAGGGTGTTTCATTGCTGGTTAAATGGTGTAACTGAACAAAGTAAATGCAATACTCTGTAAAAAGGGGAATGAAATATGCCCTTCTCTGTCCTCGCTATTTACCATTTTAAAAACCCTGATGTTCGCACAAGGGTTTCTGTTTGTTTGTTTACTTTTAATCAATTTATCCAAGATCCTATATTTCTCTAAGTCTTCAAGCACATTTGCACTCCCTCTCCTCTGTTAGCTTGCCTGTTAAAAAAGAGGAAAGAAACTTTCTTTTCTTAGACTTGTGGATATAGCTGAGAAAAAAGAAGAAAAGAAAAAAAAAGAAGCAGACAAGCTTTTTCCAGCTGCAGAAACTGCAGAAATACTGCAGAATGTTTGTTTTTTCCCCAAAAAACATGTCAGTTCCTCCTACGTACCTTGCCAGGGGCCTTATATCTTCACAGCTAAAGCAATACTGTTGCTGTTTAAAAGAATGAGATGTTTTCAACTTTTGAAATCATAGTATTCATAATGCTCCTGGTACTGTTATCTGTGCAGGAGAACACTGGTTACTAACCAGCTTCTTGTTTTAAGAGCCTGTCTCAAAAGATCCCCAACTCTACTGGCCACATTTCTATTCTACCTTTACTAGGTAACTTTGTTCTAGTCTAAAGTCAATATTTAAGTCTGGGTTTTCTGTCAAACTGAAGAAAGCACAGAGTGGTAAATATGTAATAAGTGGGATTTCAAGTAATTCGGTTTGGATGTTTTTCACTACATGGTCAGAAAGAGCATTCCCATTATTAACTAAAGATGTTTGCACAGATTTTCTAATCAGGTCTTGAACTGCCACAGACTTGTTCTGCAATCTGGTATCACTTCAGAGCCTCAGACACCCCTGTCTCTATGAGGAGAGATGTAAACACACTGTGAGGCTTCCTTAGCATTTCTCTGCCACTGAAAGACCCTCAGACCCTTTCTCATGACTGTCTGCAAGGTGAATAGCGGAGTTTCTAGTGAGGAACAAGACTCTGTTGTGCATAGAAGGCAGAGAATTCTCATTTAAGTTTGTGCAGACTTGCTCTAGACAAGACATGAACAATATGCTCCATTAATAAGAAGTAATGAAAGAAGCATGTGGTGACACAGTGTGTGACTAACTGGATGGCTGCAGATATTTTTAAAATGCTTAAATATAGATAATCAAACCATCAATACATTTTTGCTGCTCATCAGACTTCTCATTAGCACTTGCCACCATCCTGTGAGCTTTGCAGGGGCAACCTATGACATATTTGATGGAGGACAAAGTAGTTGCTTCACAGAGCAGCTCAGCGGGAATATTTCAGGTAAAAAGAAAAACATGAAAGAATCTCTAGGACATTTCTGGTCAAAACAACCCAAAGGAAAAGATATTAAGAGAATGAAAGGGATTTTTGCTACATTATCCTACTGCACTGTGTTTAATGACATTGCAGCACAGAATTCAACTTAGTGCTGAGTCTCTGCTTGGCTCTCAAAGAGATTTCTAAGCATCTGAAGAGACCTGGTTCAAAATGATGTGCAAAATTTTGAATTTTCTTCTGGAGAAGTTGTTGCTGTTTTACAAACAGCTCCAATTACTGTTGAAATTTTCCTGCATTTTTTTCATTCTGCTGTTTGAAAAAAACTATGCGTGCATTACTTTAATGCTCTTCTGAATTATTAAAGTGTAACATTAAGGCATATATCTTACTTCTATTTCATTTTAGCCCATTCAGCTGCAAATCAGGCACTGTGGATCAAAATTGTTGTTCTAGCTAGTTTAAAAATTTGTTGGCTTTCATTTAAAGCCAATGACCATAATGCTTCCGTAACACTTTCTGGCTGTCCTAGTCCTCTAGAAATAATACATGCTTACAGTTTTCATTTTTCTTCAGGAAGGCTGGGAACTCTATTTTGTGAGTAAGCATATTTTCAAGGCTATTAAAAGTCTGAATTAAACAGTCTGATTTTTGTGCTATTGAAATTATTCCTTAGCCTGGGTAGACTTGTTAAAAAAGAAAATAAAGTACTGTCTACCATTTCTCATCATTACTCTGTTGTATTAAAGTACACCATTTTGAAACGGTTCATACAAGGCTGCTCACCTATGAATGTGTAAAATGGATGCAATGACCAAGCAATGTATCTGAGGGGCTGGCTCCACTACAGGGTTTCACATTTAGCCACTGTGGTGGGAAAACACTTCTGGATGCAATTATTCTTGTGCCTCATGAAGTCTCGGCAATCTAAAGTCCTGCTTAAACAAAAGTCGCAGTTTCAGTAGGTTTAAACCTGCATATTGTTAAAGCTCACAGCACTACACAGATTTACAACAGCAAGGCTATCGCTCTGAGTCAGTGGCAATGATAACGCTGAGCTTGGCTTCCTAAAGCATAACAGCATTGTAAGGAAAAAGTCTCGTCTCAGATCTCCAGGAATGAAGTTACTCCTTCAGTGGACTGGAACAGTTAAGCTGGATTGCACAAAACATATGTTGCTTGCATAAGATATATTTCAAGTGAAAACTCTGTTTTTAATTATAGACTGTTACATAAAATGTCAGTGATTAAACCGCAGATTCAGCAGTGTTCTTGGCCTGCATGACACCACTCAGAAAACATGCTTCTACTGTTTACTGATCAAGGAACAGAATTTCTCCTGCTTTATGAAACTTTTTTATCCAAATGAAAGATCTACCAAAGAGAGAAATCCTCATCTTTTGTGCCCCTTGAGGTTTCACAATAGTGAAATTGCTGAAGATGGGATCCAGAACAAACTGGAGTATATACCAGAGCAGGGGTATTTTGAAACAGGAGAAAATGGAGATCTAATATATCACTTCAAAGCAAGAAAATTTAGATTTAGGTTATCTGAGATGATCTTAGCCTTTGGTCCTTTTGTCCATAGACTGATGTGGAATGCCCATCCTTTAAAATTACCAGTTGCCTCTAATAAGTAAAATTCCTTCAGTAATTCTGCAGAGCCTGAGATAATTATATCCAAGGCAAAACTGGCAAGGTCTGAAATTTGATCAGATATATATCCAGCTGAGCATGATCCACTTAAGTATTTGTTCTGATTTAGCCATTGTCATTCCAAAAATACTGCCATGGAGGAAAATATAAACATGATCCCTTCTTTTTTAGGATTGTTACTGTCTGTATCATAGTTACCAAATGTTTCTTGCTTAACTTGTATTTAAAATTAACCTAGTCTATGCATTGCCTGCCTTTACTGTAAGCATAATATAGCAATCACAGATCTGTTCCCAGAATGTGGTCTACATCAATAAGCATTTTCCTTTAGCTTTGAGTAATGTTTTCTGACAAGCGCTATTTTTGCCCCTTCTTCTATAAATATGTAAGGTCTTATTATTCTGCTGTGGTGATTCACTTCTATACTGATTTCTGTGGAAGTATGTTGAATTATACCAGCTGAGGTTATGGCCTCTAGTGCTTTTTCAGAATGTTTTCTTTTAGTCTCCTCTATTTTTAGGTCAATTACTGAGTCCCCATCACGTTACATGACTGAAGATAGCACCTGTCCTTTTATTTATATCCTCATATCTTCTGAGTTTCTGTTGTTGCTTTGTTGCTTTTTTTGACCTCCTTTTGCACTGTAACTGCTTCTCATTATACTATTTCCTGATTTAACCTAGATTACACAATATCTGTGTATGCACAATAATCCCTTTGAAAGAGCTAATTGAGAAGAAAATGCTAATGGGAGACCTCGGGGTTGACCCACGCCAAGGCAAAATCCTCAAGCACACAGGGAAGATACAGTCCATGTTAAATGAGGGGATTAATGGTAAGATCCTATCTTATTCTGAATGCTGTGAACACAAGTATTATTTCAGCAACCTTTTGTGAAAACAAAATCGTATTTTAAAAAAGTATTTTCTGGAAGGCCAAATTCTGCCTGACTCCAAATGGGATCCTTAGCACCAGGACATAAAAGGCTGCTTCCCCTTTCTAATCTCCAGCCTCTGTATTTCTTAAAAGGCCAGGCAGAAGTCACTTGATTCGCAAGGTGGCTGCCAGCTGAGCATGAACAGATGCCAAAGGAGTGGAGAAGAGCCATGGATGTGGCTCTGGTCTCTGTCGTCAGCAGAACTGGCCGCTTATGACAGGAATGTGAAGGGAACCAAAGCAGTGACCATCTGACCCTCAAAACCACTCACTTTGCAGTACCAAAGTGGTACTATCATCAAGTGCAGCTGCTGAGAGCCAAGGCTCTCCTGTATGAAGTGCTTGACTAATATCTGAACGAGTATGTGGAGATTTTGGTATGTGTTCAGGATTTATCATCATCTGACCTTTTCTACAAAGGTTTATTTTGTCATATATGGCTTTATTTGTACAATGCAGTTTTTTTCTTTAATTAATATTGTTTTTTCTTAAAAATAAAGTTCTACTGATGCATCTGTATCAGTGTGAAACTGGAATCACTCACAAGTGTGACTAGTTTTAAATATATTTCCAATCTGATTTATTGGATTTATCAGATTACTCTATATGCACCAAGATACTTAAAGTTCAAGAAGAGAAACTCTTCCTAAGAATGTGGTATTGCACCAAAACAGGCTGCAATATACTTCAGATAATTTCAGGCTGTTTAAGCATCAGAATTCTCCACATCAGTATTTATTTTGCATTTTTACCATGAACAAAATAAGGATCTTAGTTTCTTAGGTTATGTGTTTGATTCGGCCTAGTCTGCCTCATTCCTGCGGGTTATGAGCTGGAATTTGAGCTTTTCCAACCTTAACGTGATTTCTTAGATCCCAGAATGAAATGAACATCTAATACCATGATAAAGGACAGACAGGGAAATAGGAAACACTGGAATAAATTCATAAATTAAGGATATAAAATTTTTTACCACTGATAGCTGAAACCTTCTTCCCAGGTATGGTACTGATCCAGGCACATTTAGGAACATTGTATCTAATTATGTGTTTCTCAACAACATTACACAGTGAGGATTTCTATTGTGAAGGCTTTTGTTAATATTTTTTTGTAGTTTGTGGTTTGTAACAGATTTCTAATTATAGCTTTTTCTCTACTTACACTGAAAGGAACCTGCCCTGGTAAAAGCTGACAAGTGCTCTCCATCTCTAATGAAGAAATACACTAGAAAAATGTGGTTCTGAAGAAAGATGTGTAAGTTCAAGTAGCCATCTCCCACTTACACTGGAAATTTTTTAATTCAGAAGTAAAGCCAGGCATCTCAACAAGCAAGAGCAGGTCTCTTCTCAAAATTCATTCCTCAGGTTTCTGGACAGAGAGTCTGATTCAGAATACACTGCTGTGAAGGAAAAGATTTTTTTTTTTTCATTTTAATGTGCTGGGATCAGGTCTTGAGAGTAGGGATGGGGGGAGTTATGTGACAAGTATAAATGGCTCACTTTGAGCTTCTGAGAAAAAAGCGTGCTGCTTTCATTTCCCAGACAATCTGAACAAAGAGAGCACCTGAAGAACATTTATGTTTCTGATGTTTTGAGCCCCCAGCTCTGGTGTTGCTGTTGTTGCTGTTAATTACCCACTTGCACTTTTTTTCACTTAGTGCTAATTCTTGGTCCTGACAGACTGACTCACTGTAATCAACTGAGAAAGAAATCTTTCCTTGTCCTCAGAAAATCTGAATAATTAATTTTTTATCATTATGCTTCTTAGCTGACATTCTCTTTCTAAAAGAAAGAATGGGGCATATTTAATTAAAACAAGAAAGTGCTGGAGTTAAACAATATTTCAGTCACACAGCTAGTTGAATAACATGCTGTTTTTTTCAGGGTAATGCACGTGCCTTTTCAGCACTATTTACTTTACTGCTAGCRCTTCCAAAGCCTGTTTTTGCGACAGCAATCTACCAAAAGCTAAATAACTTGCAATTAGCAGAGAGGAAGCTTTATGTTTGCACCTCAAAAATATCTATACAGGCTAATAATTCACTCAGGGCTCAGGCCTGGGAAGCGCCAGGCAGCTTCTGCTCCACTGAGCTCAAGTCACGGAGACTCAGGAAAACCATAGACCAGCGGGATGCCCAAAAGCCCTCGGCAGAGCTGTGCCCTCACCAGCCATGCTCCCCATGCAGGTATTCTCAGTGCACAAGGAACTGAAATATCATATGCAACGAGGTGGTGCACTTTGAACACACTTTATCAGCACATCATTAGTTACTGTGCTGCAGCTGACCTGCAATAAGCGTGTGGGTGTTATGCATGGGGTAAGCATTTGTAGTTTGTAGCATTTCTAGCTTGTGTGAAAGAGGGGAGAGTCACTGCACTGTTAAAAGTGCCTATCTTATTCTCCTACTTGGCATTTCTTCCATTTCTAACAATTTGCCCTTCATGGCTAAGATGCTTCGGAAAATTCTTGCCTTTATTGAAGGTATAGCAAGTACCAATTTCATCTGTATTGGCTAGGCATGCTCATTCTCAGATTTATCAAAATCTCTTCAAAAAACACAACAAAGAAAGAACTCCCGTCTCCCAGGATGTCAGCTTCAAGAGCAAAAACTGAAGTGGATAAAGAAGGCAGTAGTAAGCGGTTTAAAAGTTTTGGTGTACATTTGGGTATTCCTGCACTTAAGAAACTAAAAAACCCAAAACCAGACTTGTGTATAAAACTGGTATTTAAGATAAGTCTGTGCTAAAATAGCATGTTCTTAGGCCTTCTTTATGTGAACAAAACATTCAGACTCTTCTTTATATATATCAAGATCACTGGATGTGTTGAAAAGCATCTAAATATTCCTTTTCAGTGCTTAGAATATGCATGTTTATGTTTTATGCATGGATAAGTGCTATGAAGCTTGTCACTGTCACCGTAAAAATTACCAAATGGAAAGCTGATTGGTTCTGGCAGATCCCCCTGCTTTTGTAGAGGGATTTGCGTAGCTGGCATACTGTTTCCAGAATGGCATCCTTCCAAACAGCAATGATATTTCAATGTGCTTTCTCCAATTCAGAGGGAAAAAAATGTTATGTACAAAATTCACACTGGTGCCAATGTTAAAGTTTTCCCTGCTTACTGACTGGATACTTAGAATAGCTGCAGGATTCATCTATGCCAGTGGTAACTGGATTAGGATAGACCAAGAGCTCAGTGACGTGCATGAGGTAGAAGCACAGTGTGCATATTGATCTTTTCCGGTGGCCTCACAAACCATATTTGGATATGGACATTAGCCTGACTGATAGGTTGAAAGAACCTTGAAAACCCATATCCTTCAGGACTCCAAATCAGGAAACCCAATTACTGGAAGATGTGGGTGAATTTAAATGAAAAAATAATGGTGGCAATGAAACCATAGCCATTCTTCATAGGGTTCTGTCTGAACTGCAAAAACAGGTCTTAAAATAAATGCAGTGAAGGATCAATCTAATAAACTCTAGTGCACATTTCATTAAGCTTGAGCCATAAGAAACAGCAGGCCATACTGTGATATTGATCCTCTTTTAGAATGGCATCAGGGGTGCTAAAAGTTGTATTTCCGTCGCTTAACAAAAGAAGAAACACCCCTATTCTCTCACAGGTAAGAAAATAGAAAAGACGACGATTAGCCTCTTGCTCGGATGTTGCTTCCAGCTCTGACAAGGTTTCTGAACCAACCAAAGAAAATCCTATCTCTGTGTGACTAGCCCAGATTTTACATCAAATCCAAGTGAATGCAGAGGAGGGAGACTCTGAAGGGATCCACTCCCCAACTGGAGGTATCTTCCAAGTAGGAGAGAAAGAGATGTTCCGGGGCACGGTTCCTCCTCTTCTGGAGTTGATGCCTAAGTGAGATAGGTCATGCCTATCTCAGTCCATTAACTGGAGGGAGAGCTCAGTGAGTTGTTCGTTTATAGATGTCTATGTCATAAAAGTCTAAAACTGGGTGAGATGCGCCTCCTTGGGGAATACACAGTGGACATGATCAGTGAAGCCTTTTCTCTAATACCAGGATGAAGAGCCCACTACGTATGCCTTGGTATGTCTATGGATAGATAGGTTGGATGGATGCTTCTGTTCACTAAAGTCAATGGAAACAATCCTAATAAGTTCCTAGGAAATGGATCTGATGCTTAGTAACTTTATGTCATGTAATTTTTGCTGTTCAGCTTCAGTGCCTTAACTTAAGAAGTTTTCAGTCATTTGAGATGAACAGTAATTAACACTCCTAAAAATTCAGTGGAAAAAAATGATGTAGTCATAAGGTTCCTACGTACAACCAAGGGAAATTGAAATAAATGGATTTATGTTTGAATTTCAACCACTTTACTATGAAGATAAAAACCACAATAATCTTTCTGTTATCCTAGACATCAACATTTATTTTAAAATTTCTTTTCAATGAAAATGGGTTTCATCAGCCCCACTCATGCCTCTGACTTAATTTGTAATGATGTTTTCCCAGACACCACAATCTGAACAAACAGATTAAATTTCCCTATGTATCTTGAAAGCAAATAATTTTATTTGTTCATTGTAAATTCAGTGCTTAAGAGCATTCCATCCACACCAGATTAAGTTCCTGTTTGTAAATCTGACTTTACCATTTGGTTTGTGAATGGAGTTCAAACAAAAGACTTCAGGGGTGAAACTGTGTCCACGAAAGGCTAGAATCTGGCTGCTAATACAGAATCCTGGCCTGGAGACTGGCACATCGGATGAAAGCAGAGAATTCAAAGCTAATTTGGGGTCCAGATATATTAACTGGGAGCAGTATATTGAAGCATACAAGAGTACATTTCTCTAATGTTAATTTGTGCTCTGATTTGTGTCTTGCACATGTCATTGACCTCCGTGAGGTTTCTCAAGCAAGGTATGTGCAAGCACAGAATTTGTTGCTTTGTATTCAAAGCTGTGCTTTCAGACCAGTTGGTGAGCAAGTGAGATAACAATTAAGGAAGCAGTTATTTGGCCTGGTGAAAAAGAATGAAGAAAACGATGGTGACAAACTAAATGCTCACATATGAGCAAGGACAGATAGTCTCACCTCAGTGTTCTTAAAGAGCAGGCAGAGATAATTACAGAGGCATTATCAATCATTTTTGACACCTCATTAAGGGCAGATGAATTTCCAGTGGGCTGAAGGACAGAAGAGCCATGGTAGAGCCAGTAGTTAAGTAGGTAATAAATAGGAGAGAAAGATGAAACTGGATCTTTGAAACAAGCTTCAATACCTGATGGAATACCAGGGCAAATACTAAGGGGGTTTATCCCCAAACATTATTGCTTTGACTTCCAAATGTGCAGGCTTCTGGGCAATGGTGGGGAATACTCTCAGCTCCAAGGAGATGCAATCAGATCAGCAAGAACGTGTTCAGTTAGTAGTTTCTGGCTAAGAAGCATGACAACCCTGACTTTCCACCACGACGCCTCACTTGTCCCTGCCAGACACTCCATTTTATATTTAGAATGTGTTTGGAAAGAACACCAAAAAAAGAAATAGTTATGATCAATAGAAGAACCCAAGTAAAGGATTAGACACAAGCTTGCTCTGTGAGGGCTAAGCTAATTTAGGCACTCCCATGGTCCTGTCATATTTGGAACTGATTTTGAATACCACTAGTGGACTGTGTGTAGTACACAGAGGTATGTGTGCACACAGGCTAGGGGTGCAAGAGTGGGCAGGCATGTCCTGGCTGAGATAAAATAAACCGTGCCTGAACCTTCTTTTCCTTGCAAACAAGTCCCAAGCCACAACACGTGAGGAGTTTTTGGAGCTCTTTAACACCACTTTGACTCCCTGTAGGGTGGGTTGTCTTGGTCCGTTGTTTTAAGAAAGCTCATTTGGTGGTTTCTTTGCTAGAATATGTATGAATATTCATTAAAAAAGAACAAAACCAGAACCGTTAATATATCGGGCCAGATGCTCCATTAATAAAAAGGCAATGATGTTATGCAAATATAGGCAAGCTAAGATCTGGTCTGTTGAATATTCATAAAAGACACTTGCAGCCCATATTATCTATGCTCGATTGCCATGCTTTCTGTCTGCCCAAGGAAAGTCAAAGAAAATTAATTCTTTCTTATACTGTTCTTCATAAACAGGAAAGGATCTATCATCATCAATCATTAAACCACTTGAAATATTGTCTTCATTCACCCTCTCTTCTATGTCTAGTTTGTAACTCTGCATCAGAGGACAGATTTTTTTTTTGCAGTATATGGGTTTTTAACATTTATGTCCAGAGTTGGGGAGAGGGAGAGATTACTGCAATTTCTATTTTCATTTTGAAGGGTTTACTTATTTTAACTTCATTTCATTTCATTTCATTTTTAAGGTATTTGGTTTGTCTACACGTATGTCTCACTACTACGTATAGATCATTAACCGATTCTCCTGAGATTGCCAACTTTTAAGGTACAGTCATTTACAACATCTTCAGGCAGCTTTTTGTAGCTATTGCAGTGTAAGTTTTACAGTATTTTTTTCTTAGAAATGTTGGTATATGAGGTCACCTGGCACTCATCAGGTGGCTCCGCTATCTTTCTTCAGAAACCAGCAGAAGACCTGGTCTGTAATGATATCTAACATTTCACTCGGTTAGGACTTTTTTTAAGGCTTTATTTCTTCACAGACGTACCTACTTTTTTTACATTTATCTAGGGTGGGCATTAAATTAAACATGCAGCTGCTTTCATTTATACACAAGTGTTCTGTATCAAGACAGTTGCCATTTTTCATGGACTTCCTTAGTTTCCCTTCTTCCCTACCCTGCTGGCTTCTGCACTTGGAGCTTTTAACAGCCTTGGAAATCATGCAAGGAGAGAAATTAACAGATGTCGTTCATTTAGTACCTCTGCTGTTTTGGTGTTAAAACCAATTCATTTAATGAAACAGTGATGTACTTACAARCCAACTAAAAACTTCAGTCCCCAGGGACCTGCGGTAAAAAGTTGTCCAAAGGATCGGGACGTGGTTAGGGAAAGGCTGCAGATAAATGCCTTGCAGGCACTCTCCCTGGCGTGGCTCTGAGCCTGGGACTGGAGCTTGCCAAGGCCAGGAGCCCATGGGGACATTTGTTGGTGAGGGCAGAGGCAGCAGGCTGCACCAGCAGGGACAGCGACCCACCGTGCACCAGACAGCAGGGGAGCAAAACAGAGTCTGAAGATGACTTATGGAGCTACAGGTAAGCATCTCTTCATGGAAAGTGGGTGACATGCTTTCCCACCCTCCCTCAGGTAAAGACGAACTCTAGGTATGCTCATTTAAYGTTGGGGTTTTGCTAACCTCCAACAAATTGAGTGAATTGAGGGGAAGAAAAAGCAATGTGTTTAGGGGTCATTCTTTGTTGTCATGTTTCCTCAAATTAGTTATGTGTTTCTTATGTTTTTTATAAAGGTGCCATCGACTCTGCAAAGGCTCAGTGATTGCAAGTAGGGAAGTGTTTGCTGTGGAAAAAAAACATGGAGGGGTTGAATTCTCCTGTCTTTCTGTGTATAGATTCAAAATACTCTGTTTTATAGATCCCTAGATGCTGAAATACAGCTTTGCTGTCTAGTAAGAGACCAGGAAGGAAGAGTAAAGTAAGCTTCCTTCTGAGGGCTAGCTAGGATCTAGGAGTGAACAGTAAACCATTCATCTTTCATACAGGTCACTCACACTGGAAAATGTCATTCTCTCTAAATTCACCTTGAGTTGTGTCCTCCATGCTGTGGCAAAGGTAGCATGCCTACTGAAACCAGAAATTGAAAGCTTATTTTCCAGCCTGGGGTAAAAGGGCTTGGCTCCCACTAAAGCAAAGTGTGTGTGATTTGTCCCCGCTTCCTCTGCACACACATGGAGGAAGGAGATGCTTGACACTTTCAGGTGTAACTCTTGCTTATACAGCTAAAGGAGGGAAAGAAATGTACTGGAACATCATTTCTCTTTGTTAAGAGGATTTTTAAAGAGAGGGTAGCCTGCTCACATGTTAAGTAGCCATAAAAGCAAACAGGCACACTTCTGGCAGAAGAGGAGGTTTCCCTGTTCCTTAGTGTCTGAAAAAATGGAATCTGATCTATAAAACACCTCTTGTAATTAATCAGCTGGCTTGTTCATGCCTCCTAATCTCAAATTTGAGAGCTGTCTGGAAACCTAAAGTGCCTCGGGGATAAAATAATGGGCGTTAAGTTCCTTTTCTAGCAAACCCAGCTTTTGGAATCTGCCAGCATTAGTCAGGCTTACAGGACCATAGATAATCGAAGCCAGGAAAGAGACATGAACTGAAATTTCTGACTACCTGAAAGTTCAGAGAGTGATGAGCAAGAATGACCTCTGCCAAGCTGTGAGATAAATAATAAATGTCCAAAAGAAAAGAGGTAGAGAGCTAAAAATAAAGTTCAGCTGCACTGTGAATCCTACTAGGAGTGGGAAGAATCAGTTCACATTTTAGTTTCTTCTCCACTTTTTTGCAAGGAAAAAAGATGTTCACAGAGCACTCCCCTAAGCAACTTCTTTGTCCTTTCCCGGAAAGCATAATGGATGATTCATGGCGCAAGCAGAGCTGGAAGGTGAAGTGCTGGTTGCACACCTTGGCTGGGAGCTGTGTGACCCCAAAGAGCATGGTTGTCTCCTTGCTTCCACAACGGGGAATGCCACAGCGAGTGGATCTGCAGTAAAATGTGGGACTTCTGGAGTCCAGTGGTAGAAAGAGAGAGAGAGAGAGAGAGAGATCTGGGGGCAGGGAGGCCTAACTTATGGCCCTTATCTCAAAGCTCTTACCTTACTGGGAATGGACACATGTTTAGAGTCAAGCTAAAGACATTTATTGGATTTGATCAGGATACTGAATGTAATTTTTTCAGGTCAAGATATTGGTGACCTTGGTGGATGAAGGTGCTAGTTCTCTCCATAATGACCCTTCTAAAAGCCCCAGGATCCAAAGCTGGACTGAGGTATGAAGAGAAATGATGATCCCCAAAATTGCAGAGGAACAGGGGAAAGGAAAGAATGATTTAAAAGGGAAGAAAACACAATACATAGAACTACTGCTTTTAAAAGAAGGTAATGAGATGACAGCTGTTTCCCTTGCTACATGCTGAGCAATGGCTTTGAAGGTACCCTAAGTCTAGAAGCAGGGGGAAGACACAGATTAGATTCAGCAAACAACTGAGATTGAGCAGCAAGGAGCTGTGGCAGGAACCAAAAAGTGGGAACAAGACAGAGGCAGCATGCAGAGGTGATGTTTTTTTCACAAATCCTCCTTCATGTGAGAATTCCTTGTGACTAGCAGTCAGGAAGATAAAATGGAGCAGCATAATGCTGGGTAGGATCACACTGGGGATCTCACCACAATGATGTTGCAAAAACTGGGGGAAAGAGAAGAATCCACTGAGTACAAATGGCACAGGAACCAGCACAGAACAGGGCTTCGAGAACATGAACTAAAAGTAAAACAATTCCTAGGAAAAAGGTTTTACTCTTGCACTCTGGATGTGTACCAGCATCTTGGCTCCAGCAAATGTATTTGGAAATAAACTCAAACGGTAAAGGCCATGCACTCGAGCTGCGTTAGTAACTCTCACAGCTCACATTTGTGTAGTTTTGATGAGTCAGTCATGTTTGTATCTCACAAAGCCCAAGCCAACTTCCAGTGTCTCTGGAACAGATCCCGCACATCATTGATGATTTGCCGGTGTGTAGTCTTCCATCACTTACTCGTTGGGTCTCAGTTTACAGTGTGGGACAAAAGAGCATCTTTCATATTCCTGTTAGATACATTGTAGTTGGGATATATAGCGGTCCTCTTTTATCTGATGCCATCAACAGGAGGCTTTCTTCTGCTAGGATTACTGCAGGTTATATCCTTGTTTCACCACAGGGATAAAACAGGCACTCAGGTTCTTTCTGTTACTCATTTATGTGTCTAGTCTCAAAAGCCAGACAAAGAAATTTTTAAGCATAGAGCTCACTCAACATCTCCTTGTCTGCGAGGAATGTGGCAATAAGAGGAGTATATTTACAATTAACTCTTCATTTGGTCTTAGCCAAGAGGTGAAAGCAAGGGTCACAACGGAAAGCAGAAGATGTGCCTTGGAGAGAAAGAAAACATTTATTTTAGGCCCTGCCTTAATTCCATACTAGGAAGCTAAGCTCCCGTTTCATGTAAAAAATAGTTGGTGTCCTGTTTTTGCATCATCCTCGGGTTTCTCAGAAGACTGATTTTGATGTCACTTACAGTGCATTATTTACACAGTAATCTGAATGCTCTCAAGCTCTGTACAGCATAATTGACCACCAAAGTTTTCAGATCAACATGATAAAAAATGCATTTGTAATGCATTCATGTAACTCTTTTATAGCTGTTGTCATTTCAAAAGGCTCACTGGGCAGTTTATCATTTATTTGAATTGTGTAAATCTGCAAATCCCAGGCCTTTCTTTGGTACCATTTTATGTTCCCTTAGTGAAGTGCAAATTCCCCTCCTTTTTTCTACCACATTGTAATTACAATCTTTGATTTGAATATTCTCACACAAATAAAAATTTATCTGACTACTGACATGCCAGGAATCTTCAACTAATCTTGGCATCTCTTACATTGCTTCATAATACATCTCTGATGGAAAGAATATTTTTCCCAATGAATGAAATAAAGAGCTACTTTTGAGACTATTTATTATATAGCTTTCAAAAATAGCTCTGCTTCTCTCAGAGCGTTGGTACTCCCAGAGCTCTGYGCAAAGTACCCAGCAATGCTGTTATTACCTATAACACCGAGCTGCAACAGGAACCAGCCAGTTGCTCCTCCTTCAGCCATCTGATAATACCACTGGTGATATTTTGGTTTGGGTAATGTGGCAGCCCTATCTTAACTTTATGATGGAGTTTATAATTAGAAAGCACACCACCAGGTGTGCTGTAATTAGACAGTACCACCAGGTTATCTATGTGTGTCTGGTGCATAGTTTAAACTGGATTTATTTGTTTTGCCTCCAGTTACTAAGAGGAATGAGTCTACTGCCTTGAGCTGTGCTCTCTTTTGATCTCAGTGCTGGATCAACCCTCATTCATAATGAGCAGGAAAATTTTCAAAAATGACTTGCACTCACTTATAAGTGGTGTCCAAAGATCACTAACAAAGGCTGGCTAATCAGTGCCTGGACTGCCTCAGCATGTCTCAGGCAGTAAGGACTCATCAGTCAGTGCAAGCATGCATTTGTGCATGTGGAAGGCAATGAAATCACGTCTGCTCCTGTCCATTGTATGCAACGAGTGAGTCTGCGGCTCATCAGTGCCTCTTCCCAACACTGACAGATGGCAGAAACTCAACTGGTTGTAAGAGCACAAGACCCCTAAAAGCTGGCTTGTCTGACTAAAGGCAGACAGCTGCAGCATAGTTGTCTGTAGCTGAGCAAGTTGTCAAAGCTTCCTACATAGCCAAAAGAGAAAGAAAAAGGCAAKTTTAGGGAGCGCTCCTCTGGCTTATTCTAGATGCCTGTTTTAGGGTGAGATGCTTTGAACTCTTCTGACTGGACCTCTCTTGGTAATCAGGCCACCAAGGCGACCAACATTTAGGCAGATGACTCCCATCCCCATTTTTCTGAGGCAGCTGAAGTTAACAGGTCCCACTCCAGAAGGGCTTTTTGGCCCACTAGCATCCGTTGTTGTACCAGCTCTGCCTGCACTCTTGTTACAGAGGTTATTTCAGGGCACCTGGGAACAGTTTAAATTTGTCGCCCCCYTCTGAGGCGGCCTCCCTGGCTGGCCCTGAGGTGCATCAGCTGCTGCTATTGCAAACACAGTTTGCATCTCGCCGCATCAATAAAGGTGACTCAAGCACAGTAAGGGTAGCTCAGAAGGTTCATTTCATTGATGTTTGCTGTTATGTACATACATAACTTTTCTGCCAGCTGGAGATGACTGTAATAAGTGCCAGTACTAGGGGGAGGGATCCTTCCAGGGAGAAAATGCAATGGCTCATACCTCTTTCGCAAATTGTTTCTTATTTCCAGCTTTCGGAAAATAAATTTCTGTTTGCAGGACATTTTCTAGTGGCTCTTCCCTGCTCAGAGGAGTCTTTGGGAACAGAGAAACACAAGGCTGTCTTCATTTTGGGAGCAGAAGGATTGTGACTGTGATAACCACACAGAATACAACAAGAAGGATGAATATAGCCAGTGTTGCCAGAGCATGGCCAGCCCCACAGCTGTGGGCAAACCCTACAGGCCGCTAGGTAAAAACATAATCAAAAACATAAAATCACCCTCACAAGCCCATTTAGATTCACTGGACATCTCCAAGAGCCCTGAGGGGCGGTGGCAGGGAAGGTCTCAGGGTAGCTCTTTTCTGTTTCATCAGCTTTTAATCCGACACCATTTGCCTCTATCATCAGCCTAGGCATGTCTATGTAACAAAAATTGTCATTCTAGCCCAATCCAGTCAGTTTAAGAAGTTTTTCCTCTACTGCACCAAGTGACTTCCAGTTGCCTAAAACCTATTTTTCAAAAATCTGTCTTCTTATCCAGAGATGAAGATTCAGAGGCAGACTCACCATGCCCTTTTGTAATTTCTTTCAAAGATTCAAACCTCACTGTTAAAAAAATGCATCTCATTTTAACACAGCCTTGTCTGCTTCCAGCATTTGAGCTTGTTAACCCCCTGTTCTCATTTCTTGCTAAACACTTCACACCAGATTAAGGACTCACTGTGCCCTATCTTCCCTTCTTTCCTACGTCTGCTGTTATCAAGTCACCTCATACTAAATAGATCAAGTCCTCTCAGAATGAAGCATTTTCTCTAACTTTTCAGCCCTCGAGTCATCTTTGCACCTTTTTAATTTTCCAATATCTTTTCAAGATGCCAGCATCAGAAGTGCATGCAATACTTCAGTTCCAGTGAAATTACTTCCTTGCTGCTACCCATCTAGCTCATATTTATATACCTTGTTATTACATTAGTATGCATTGCCAGAACATCACAGTGGGAGACTGTATTGCATTGCAGGAACCCAGGGTCACTTCTCAGCATTGCTGCTTTCCCAGCTCAGCAGATACAGCCATATAGCCTGTGAATGTGTAACCTGGCCATGTTAAAAAGCTTTGTCTGATTAGACTCTGTCCACTCAACCACTGCTCCATATAGTTACCATGCCCTCATCATTATTTCTATTCCACCAGTGGGTGTGATATCCACAGAATTGTTTTAAACCATTGGGAATGTTACATTTATTTCCAGATCACTGATCAAATTTGTTGGTCAGCATCGTTTCTAGTCTATACCACCATGGGACACTAGAAACAGACTCATTCAGAGACAATTTCATGTTAGCAACTGCTTTGCAACCTGCCATTTCACAATTTCTAAATCAATCTAATTTGAGATTTATTGACACTCTATTCTGCTAATTTTTCAATCTTCTTTCCATGTAGTTGCTGGGTTTTTTAACTCAGACTGTCCTGTGGAAGTGAACAGAACACATTAAACCATGCAAATATTTTATGTCTTCACCATAGTCTTTATGAACTGAATTTGTAATTCCAAGTAAAATCAGGCTGTCTTGACAAGATTCATTTTTTTAATAACATCAGATTGACTGCCATTAAATTATATTCCTACCTTTAATCTCTATTTGCATCTTTACTAACTAAATCTTTTATCAGTTTTTCCATTATTTTGCAAGGGACATATCTCAGGCTAGCAAGGCGATTTCCTATATTAACCCATTTTTCCTTTGTATTGTACCATCATCAGGTGAATGAAGTAATTGGTTGTATCTCTAAGGAGTCTTGATGCAAACTACCAAAGTTTGCTGCTTTGTAAACATTTATCTTAAAGAGATGGTAGCATCCTCCTTTTTTCCAATGGACTGGGAAGTGTTTAAGGCATATCACCTGCTTCTCTCTGAGTACAGAACAGAAGTATCTATCAATGACTTATATCCTTTCTCAAGTCCTTCTTGTCCTCGCCCTGCCACACATTCATTTTTCTGTAATTTCTCGCCCTTCATTGGTTTTCTACACTTCTTGACTTCTAATTAATAGCTGTTGCTTTTCCCTCCTTAACATTGTTACATAGTTCTAACCCTGTGGTTTACACCACAGACTTTTGTAGAACTTTCAGAAGTTTAAACAAGGTACCCATTATATTTTTTAAAAACAGCAAGCAAGAGGAACTCAAAAGAGGATTAACAAAAGATGCACCTCCCCTAACAAAGTCTTTGAGAAAAGAAATCTCACACACTCACAGCACCCTGCTCTTTGGCTTAGCCAGCCCAGCCCGAGCGACACAGAAGGTCTGACACCAGCCTAACCGAAAGAGGACAGAGGCCCTCAGAGCAGCAGGTTTCAGACTTAATATTCCTCAAGGAGGGAACACTTCTTGCTTGGACCCATTTTTCAGGCTCTCTGCAGCCCCACAGTGCTATCACGCTACTGAGTACACTGAGGTCAACCTTTCAAGATTTTCTTCTTAACCAAATGAAAATATCACAAGGATCCCAGAGCCCAGAGACCTGAGTGTTTGCCCATTGTGGTTAGTGTGGCTACTAGACATGGGTACTGTCTAGTAGCTGGGTGTTTTGGGTGATGACTGGACTGTCATCATTGTAGCGAAATAAGGAGAGCTGCTGTGACTTCCAGTGTTGCCAGAGTGATGGGTAATCACAGGACCACAGAGCAGCTTGGGTGGAAGGGACCGCAGAGGGCTCCAGTCCAGCCCCCTGCTCAGAGCAGGGTCAGCTGTGAGATCAGATCAGGGAATTATCCAGTTTGGTCTTGAAAACCTCCAAGGACGAAGCCTGCACAACTTCTGTGGGCAGCCTCTCCCACTGCCTGACTGTCCTCATGGTGAAAAAGTTTCCCCTTATATCCAATGAGAATATCTCTTGTTTCGATTTATGCCCTTTGTCTCTTGTCTGCCTGCCATGCCCCACTATGGACAGCCAAGCTCCATCTTTTCAATAACTTCCTTGTAGATGCTGGACATCTGCTAAATATCCCTCTGCCCCCCCGAAGCCATCCCTCTTCCCAGCTGAACAAGCCCTGCTCCCTCACAGGCCAACTGCTCCAGCCCTGACTGTCCTGGAGGCTTTCTGCTGCTCTCGCCCCAGATTATTGATGTCTTCCTTTTATTGGGAGGCCCAAAACTGGATGCAGTACTCTAGATGGGGTCTAACAAGTGCTGAGTAAACGCTCTCTTCAGGCCACTTTCAGTCCTGACCCTTTTTCCCCACAGCTTCCCCAGGTCCCTTAAGTGGGCTGCTTGTATGCTGCCTCCACTTTCGATGTCACTGCGACTTCAGCGTAATGATTTGTTGCCCTGCTTTTGAAACTCAAACAGCTCTGCCTCTCAGTCTGCCTGAGTAATCAGCATTCAGAAATAATAGCAATATTTTGAGCTGATGAGAACAGGACTGGTTTAGCTAATGCTATTGTGGCAGACTGCACAGCAGAACCCAAGGAATACCAAAAGGCTCTTCTGTCCCTTCCCAGAACAGACAGTAACAACAACGGAGCAGTTACCTACAGCATCAGCCGTGGGGACCTTTTCTCTGCTAAGAAAATATGACTTCTCTTCCCATCCTACAGCAATTTGTATCAAGGAAAGCCACTCAGCACTGTCTTGTTATTTATTCTGCCTGCATGGTCCCTCGGTGCAGTCRCTGCCACCAAAGGCACAGACTCAGCACAGGGTATTGCCAGAGAATGTTAAAAGCAGAAAAGTCCCAGAAGCCACAGAAATGGATGCAAAAATGAGCAGTTTCTTCCCTCCCCAGGAAATGAGTGACAGCTAGTTGCTCACAAACTTCATGAAGCACTCAGGCTAAAGAGCCCTGAAAGGTCAAGGGAACAATTGTAGATGTTACAAAAACAGGTATGATTCCAGACACAGAATATTGAGCATTTCATTTTACAGGGTTTGCTGACACCACTTGCTAAGACAACCAACCATCTGCAGGACCAGACTTGCCTACAAAGCAAGCGGCAAACTCCAGTTAGGTGTCTAATTTGGTGCCCTCTGAAGTATATATGCACAAGTATGCCCAGTATGCCAGAAAAACAATGATAGATACAATCACTGGGTACCCCAGGAAGCCAATGGGAAGATGATATGTATAATATTCAAGAACTAGAATCAGGAAAACTTCTAAAGACATTTCAAACTTTTGGTTGTTCTCCTTACCATTTCAAGTTTTCATAAATTCCTTCTTTCATTCACTCTGTCACGCTCCTTTTTCAGCCCTAAACAAGCCTTCTCTTTCCTTCCCAGCCTGTGATCCTTGATGTCACCTTGCTTCTCCAGGGCCTTTCAGATTCTTTCCAGGAGGGCCCATCTCGGGCCTCTCCAGTAAATTGCAAACCTGTTTGCTCTGAGTCACAAGCCACAGAGCAGACAAGGTTTAAGTTAGTAAGCCTTTTGGCAAGTCATGCAAAAGCAGGGGTTTTGTGTTCTTTGGCAAGCAGCTTTTGAATAGGGAAGAGGAAAACTGAGAGAAAGCAGCTGACTTACTTACTTACTGATCTATTTTATTCTCCTTGAAACTGTCTGTCATTGAAAGACCATCTTTCTGTTTGTTTTCTTTTTCTGAATATACTTAAATTTTTGAAAGGTGGTGTGACACAATCAAAGAACATGTTCAGTACTGATGTTTGTCCAGGAATTTTCTCCCGACAGCACCCCCTCTTCATTTTTACAATCCCAGTTCCAACAGTCTATTTGCATCACACTGAGGAAGTCCTGTTCTTCCATCATTTGCAAAATGTAACATCTGTTTTACTTCAAAGCAGAGATAACAGAAAATGCAGTCTCAGCACTGAAGGGAGTTATTTTAGGATCTTTGCACAGATTCGTTAAAATAATTTACCTTTGAATTTCAAGCTATAAAAATGGTCAGACCAAACACTGGCCTGCAGAGATAACTAAATATGTATAAAATGTCAAAGCTGGCTTAACACTCATGTAGGAAGCAAAATGTCACAGAGGTTCCACCCCTGTCTTGAGACTTTTTGAGGTTTGTATGAATTGCGCTGGTAAATAAAATAATATTTTCAGTCAGAATGAATTATAAATTAAAATGAGTTAAAGTATGTTTACTTTGATGGCAATGTTAGCACATACAAAAACATGTATCATCTCTAGTGTAATATGTGTAATGAAACCGTTTCATGTCCCATTTATCAGATTTCATGTCAAAGGCACCAAGAGCTTTCTTTTCTACTTTAGTATTATATATTCACATTTACAATAGTTATACCATCTCCACAGAGAGGTAGCTGGTTTTACCCTCATTAAAACCTCGTTATGCCATCTTAATAGTAACATATAGCTCTCTTCCACCTCAAAACACTTGGTAAGTTTTAACAGTGCCCAAGGCCACCCAATAAATTGGTAATAGCAGCACAATTAGAACCTGAATTTCTTGGCTCTTAAGTCTACACTTCAACTGCTACACACTCTCTCTTTCTCTCTCTCTCTCTCTCTCTCTCTCTTCTCCCCCTGGTCCCCCCACCCCCTTTTGGTCTATATCAAGCTTTGTAAGTCATAAATAGATGTAACATCAACTCAGGTAACCCTTATCACAGCATGCCCATTCACCAAGAAAAACGTGTGTTCTTCACCAAAGAATAAACCATTGCATATTCACAAAGCAGGGTAATGTGATTCACTTACTTCTTGAGGGTTAAGGAGCTATTTTCATCCCCATTCTGGCAAAATATTTCTTATACTATTCTGTCAAATATAAAATAGCCTAAAACTAAGAGTTAGTTGTTCCCCTTATAAAGCTACCATATTGCAATTTAATATCCAGGCAGTAGCTTCATAGACAGGACTGAAATGCAAAGCCAGCTGTGACTCTTCCTAACACCAGTGGAAAGACCCCCAGAGATGCTAATGTGTGGGATCTTCATGAACATCATCTTTTCCGTGGTTAATCCGGCACCCTGTATAGCAGAAGCTGACTGCTACCCCCTTACCTGGCTTCGTTGTAACAAACGGCAGATCGAGGGATGGGAAAAGCCACCTGTGCTTTCTCTTGCTGAATTTTGACAAGAACAGCCAGGCAGATATATGCAGTGGTATTAACTTCCAAGGTGTTCTGTCCTTAAACTTCTTTGTACCATCTGTTTTCACATTTTATGAGGAACTATTTCACAAGTCAGTGTCATACACCAATACTTCTGTTGATGTCAAAAAGAAGCCTTTCCCTTCTATTTCTAGCCATGACTGTGAGTTTCTTCGCATTAAAACACACACACACACACACACACACACAAACTAAAGCAAAAAAACCCTATCCTTAACATTGAAGGGCTCCCCTTGACAATAACTACTCTTACACAACAAGTTGCTTTTTTCTAAGTAATTATTTAAAAGGAATTATTGCATGTAATTAATGACTTCTCATTTGAAGTAGTCTAATACCAATAAAACATGCATGTTATCACAGGAGTACATTTACCTCAGGAGATTTTTCCTCAGAAAACCATTTTTCCTTACTTCACACTACTCTTTTGTGTCCATATGTATTGTCTTATGTATTTAGAGCAAATATCTTGTATCAGACTAATATATAACACCCAAGAGTGATCTGCCCTGGGCCACAGAGAGAGGCATCTGCATTTCCTTTGATTTATAACTTGGTCTTTTATTTATATAGCCTGATATTATGCTATCTTTTCTCTCTACAGCTATCCTCTGAGGATTATGTCTTTCTGGAACTCCAGACTATGTTTTCCAATACTCTTAGTTAAGATACTAAGTGCCCTCTGGCTAAAATCTCCTTAGCTACTTAACATAAACACTTACACAGGCTTGAATCTCTACTGCTGCATCAGTCCACATTTCCTAGCATTTCATTCCAGTTTCAGCTACCTGACCTGACTCTAATAATGTGCAAGTCTCCTTGCAGTCCCATCTTCAACTAATATGAGGTTCACTTTCTCAGCCTCATTTCCAAATCTTGACACTAGACAAGTGTTTACTTTAAACCATTTCATATTAAATAAAACCATCTCAGCACTATGCCATGTTGTCAACTACTCATTTCTTCTACCATCTCCATTTTAAGCTATGGTTTGTTTGATGACAATATGTTTCATCTTGTTCAGTAGTGTCCTTTGCTGGATTTTTTCTTTCCAAAAGCCTTGGTAAATTCCAGGGGCAGGAAATGCCTTTGTAGTCTGTTTGGGGATTTTGTATGGCATCAAAACAAACAACTCTTCTCTCATGTGTGTAGTGATGCATTAATGCCAGACTTCCCTGCTTCATCTCCACAGATCTCCTTCATTCTTGGCTGACCAGTAATCTGTGAAGCAGGAAGGGTAGAAAATGAAAGCACTGGTACATCAAGTCTTTTCTGAATCAGACAGATTGCAGTGTACTGCTTCTTTAGTCTAAACCTATCACTGGTATATGGACAAAAGAAGTTTCTCAGGTGCGTAGAAATGTTCAACTCATCAGAGTGAGCAGGCTTTCAGCTGCCTTCCAGATGTGGTTCATGGTGTTGGTTTGAATCAAACTGTCTCCATACCTAATCCAGCCTCCAAATTGTTTACTGAAAAATATATTAGTTCAGGTCAAAAAAAGGTTAAGAGGAACTTTTTTGTCCCAAAGGCACAAAAAAGAGACAGAAACTCAGCTACTTTTTGGCTTTTTTTATTTTTTGCCTTTTTTTCTTCTTTATCCATTTGGGTGGCTCTAAGGAACTTTGAGTTTTAAAGAGGTAGAAGCTATTTTTCCTCCTCTGGCTTGTAAATGAAGAAGCACTCAATCTTCTATGTTGCTTTCTTCCAGTTCAACAAAAAGGACTTCATAAAATATGACATAAAAAACTTGTTATAATTTTCTCATATGTGAAATTTTGCAGAGTGAGGTAAATGTCAGAAAAGAGGTAGAAGGGAATGGGGAGAGAGCTCACTTGCATGCCACAGACCTAAGCAAACATTTACTTTTCTGACTGTAATGAAATGTGCATTTTCTACAGGGCCGCCTTAAGTATAACCATCTCAAAGAGCTTAAATCACGTTGCAGCTCATGGGTATTTCTCTGTTGTCGTCAGAATAAAGGCAACCCTGATGCCATGAAACAGCAGTAACACTATGCCCAACATAGATAGTGCAGATAAGCTAAAAGCAATGTAACCTTTAAAAAAATAAGGCTGCTATTTGGCTACTGCACATAGTAGCTGCCCAACACCCCCAGCTAGAAAAGTGGATGATGCAATTGCCTAATCTTTAGTCTAAATGCATTTATAAATGAAGTATCCAAGCTGCAGCTTCCTACCCAAACCCACCTTCTGGGACAGAATAACATGGGCTGAGACTTTTTTTTTCAAATCATAGGGAGGAAAAAGAAAGGATTTTGGCAGAAGAATGGGAGAGAGACCAGCCAACTAGTAGGGTATAGGGAGAGCTGTTCAGTCACTGTCTGCCAAATGAGAATGGGTGACATGCAAGGAGCTGAAACAAAGCATGATGGTAACAAATATAAGGCAAAATCCAATACCTCAATTCAGACCTAGTCAGACACCATGCACCCAGTGTTTTTAAACAGCAACAAAATTCCACATTCCTTTTTTTTGATGCCCAGTTAGCTGTAAGTATAAGACTGCAGGTTAAATAAATGGCAATCTCAAACGACAGCATTTAGCTGCCTGATTACCTCCTGGTCACTGTAATTTATTGGACCTGCAAATTTGTCTCCAGGAAGGTGGGAGCAATTCAATTCCTTTCTAAACAAAGGCAAACTCGGCAGGCACATATCTGTAGCTACTGGTGTTGGTCCTTCTGAAAGTGTTCTCAGGCATATTCTGTGAGGTTTCTATCAGGTTAAACTGCTATGACTTGGGCTTTTTGGTTGGATTCTTAGCTAGAATTATAATGTATTGCTCCTCTCTACGTTAACACACTGAACGTACACATCTTTCAGCTTTTAAAAACAATCTTTTAACCACAGAAGCATGCACAATTTTACAAACTTGTTTCACTGGAATATTTATGCACACTACTTTTTCTGAGTCTGAGCAGAAGTCAACAGCTTATGGTTAGTACGACCTGACTAGAGATCCATAAATTACCTTAAGTATTCTTTTTTTTTCCCTAGGTGATAATGTGACTTTGGGTTTTCTATAAGAGGAGAACAGCACAGGTTTATAGTAAACAAAATTAGTGACAGACTCAGCCCTTCTCTTCACTTGCAAAAGCTATTCCCTCTAAGACAAGATAGGATAAATAGGAAAGAGACACAGCTATGCCAATGTGAACTCATGATTCTCTATGGCAAGTCAATCTTCTTTGGGCTTGAATGTGTTTCTTTACAGAAGTAAAAAGCTGAAAATAGAAAGTCTCTGCAGCCCAGCAGGATATAGGTGATGACTGTTGCGCAACTCATTTAGTGACTAGAGCTACCTTCACGTTCTCTCTTGCTAGTGCAGGGAAGTGTTTATAGGGAAAAGAAAGCTAATTCTCACAGTGGCATATAGAGGTGTGGAGCAGCGCATTGCACACACTTAACTGCATTATATAATACTTCCTTGAGGCGATAATCCTCACACTATGTACATACATAAATAGGTATTTGTTTTTAGCACAACCCCCTTCTCACAGAATCATTTGGAACTCCTTTTCAAATAATTTTCTTATCCGAGATTTCTTTTCTTTTGATATAATGATGAATATTAGTGCAAATACAACACAAGCCAAACAGGGAACTCTCTCCAACATTGGAATTGCTCTGTGCCCAGCCTAGGAGACCAACTTCTTTAATACCAACACATCCCTGAAAAGAAGGGTGGCACCTGGCAATGCACACACACATGTGATAACCATAAACAGGACCCTACCGTTTTGTATACCCCTTTTACAGACTATGCATACATCTGTGGGATCTGTCCTGGAAGGAGCCTAATGCAACCTGACACACAGAACAGGAGCTCGCTCTTTGCATTACAAACTTCCRTTTCAGATGTGTTCTATCCACAAGGCTTGTTTTTCTGTTTGACACTGTAGTAACATGCTTAATCAATTAGAAAAATAAGGGTGTTTCTAAGACCTTCCATCTTAAGTGTTCACAGTACTTGAGACAATACTTTGGAAAAACTTAATGATTACCTGTCCTACAGTAATTTAGCTCAGTTTTTCACAAATTTTAAATAGTTCTTTCTCCTGATTCTTTGTTATTAAGTATTATTTCTATATTGTTCACCTCACATAACTTCACTTACTTTTGGTAAGTGACCAGATGATAGTGTTCAAGGCTTTTTCTATAATTCATGAAGAGAAATAAAGAATCTGTTATCCAAACACACACACACACACACAGACTCCTACGGAGGTGCTCACACTTGTATCAAACATAGGTGAAGAGGTTATGTCTACACCACTGCTAGGCATGAGGGCTGGGAAACCTGAGGTCAAGCTGTCTGCAAATGTCATCTCTATCATTGCACACGTCTTCAAAGTGTTTCCAGGAATGGCCCCAGCTCCAGCTTGTCTCACCGATGCCAGTGATGTGACAGTGTCCCAAGAGCAGGTGGGACCTGAGCGCTTGAGCTGTTTCCAGCTCCTCCACAGCAAGGCAGGGCTACATCCGACTGCACCCAGCCCCTCCAGCCTACCCCAGGGCCTGGCCCAAGTGTGCTCCAGCAGCAGGCGAACACGGGTGAAACCCCTTCAGATAACCTTGTTGAGACAACCAAGCCTAATGACAGTGCTGTGGGGCCAATGCTGTATTTTGGATAGCAACAAGATTTTTTCTTCCCATTTTGTCATTTAAACGCCCTGTGCCCCTTTTTCTAAACTGATTAGAGTATCCTTCCCAGCTGGGATCCCAGCATGAGATGTTACACTGCCTGTCTGAATTCTCCACAACACATAAACTCAAAGTGGAGGTTTTTTTCTTCTTGCAAAATGCTATGTAGAATTAATGTGTGCTGTAAAAAGGCTGCTGCAATGCCTGAATTGCACCTTAAATTCTGTGAAATGCGTGTCTTGGAGGGGATTATGAAGCTCCACTGAAGTTAGTGAAAGCATGGGGTCTGTTTGCCTGAGAAAAGACCAAACTGTCAAGTAAAGGACATCACCATATAGGTCACAGTTATGATGACTATCATTGTTACTATGACTTGTCCCTTGATCTCAGTGAAGAACACCTCTCACTGCCATTGGGCATGTGCTACTATAATAGAAGTGAGAAAGATGCAGCAACAAATACCTTTTGAAGGAAGTGAAAGTAGGAGAGGAACAGAGCTGTAGCTCTGTGTAAATGGGAAAGTACATAGCAACACACAGCGCCAGTCCTTCCGTTTGCACGCAGAGCGACTAACCRCTGCTGCTTCCCTTGCTCCCCCAGCCTGGTGCTGGCCGCACTGTGGCCCACACAGGAGCCCTGGCGTGAGCCAGCCCTCCTCCCACCGCCGCTGGCCACAGGTGCTGGGGAGGGCCAAGTGAGGCCCTGGCGCTAGAATAACTGGCAAACTGGTGAATCTGACGTTGGGAAAATGGCAGTGACAGATCAGTGTTTGTGCTTAGTACACTTGCAACTGCAGTCATGGCAAGAAAATTGTTTTCTGCCTGGCTCTACTATTTGCTCTATCCAGCTCATTAGCTAATGGTTGACGTGGAAAGCAGCGGTACAGGGGCATGGCTCTGTGCGACTGCTGAGCTGGTGTCATGTGCAGCGGCTGTGTAAAGGGGCTGTTTCTCCCCCATCACCCTGCTGCCATCTCCTTGGCACCCCCATTGGCAGGGAGGCACTGGGACCATGTAGCTGGGGGAGCCTGGGGCACGAGCATCCCTCTTGCTGCTGGCTGGCAGGTAGATAAGCTTAGCTGCAACCTGAAACTTTAACAACGCCAGGAGTTGTACAGTAAGTTTTAGTCACATGCAGATCTGCCGGAAGTCACATTAAATTGTGCTTGAGTTAAAACAGACCCAGAGGTACAGATGACAGGGTCAGACAGCTGATCCTGCCTTACTGGAGCTCTTCATCTACATCCTAATGCTGCTAGGCTTTCCATAGCCTCCAGCTACGCAATCCTTCCTTTGATGTGAGTCAATGATCTTTTCAGGCAGTTCATTCCACAAACTGATCTGCTTTAGCGCTGAGAAGTTTCTCTATACAGTGCTATATCTTCTATACCTGAATCTCTGCTTCTTTACACAGAGAGGATCAGGCTTCATTTTATCCCTCACAGTTTGGGTAAGGGGGAACTACTTTCTCATTTTAAATGTCCATTCAGCATTATTATCTTCCTCCAGATTTTGGCTTTTTATAGAAGAAAGAAGCAAGGAGAGAGAAGGCATACCAAGACAAGGACAGAAATAGAAACAGATATTGACAGAGTAAATTATGGGAGAATCTGAGCATGTTGCACTATATGCACTATGTTTATAGGTCTGTGTTGAGGTAAATATGTGTAGGAGAATGATTTTGTTCATATTCACTAAAAAACATACAAACATATACATATGCACATTAATTCCTACCATTTTTTCCTGTTTATTATAACAATTCTCCATTAATTAGTTACTCTTTTAATACTACACAAAAATTCTGTCCCCTACAAAAAAAAAAAATCTGAATAACCCCTAAATGCAGTCAAGCTTCAAGCATAGCGCAGTCTCTATTATAGAGGCACTAGGAAGAATTTTTTCCCTTCCATGCCACTTACTGAGTTTTGTGAGCCTTTTCCTGCATCTCTGCACAGCACAGAGGACTTGCTGGCCACTGGTGCTGATGCTGCAAGTCCTCCACAGTCGACTTGATACCAAATGATACCACTTGATACCAAATGAATAGAGCCCAGACCCATACTTAAAATATGACTCTGGCATACACTTTTAGACACTTGCTGTACTGCTGTGTTGGGCTTGAGCAGAGCACAGATGTGGTCGCCCAGACAGAGCTTGGGGTGGCAGATATTCAAAAGTCACACATGTTCACTTTGGACCAACTGCTGACCTGTGAGACCTCCAATACCTTTCTCTCCCCGTTGCAGAGCTTAGCACCAGTGCTCCTCTCCCAGGCAATTTGTATTGATGTTCCTGACTGAGCTTCTCAGGTTTTGCCCTGAAAAAAGTCCATGGCCACACCAGTCTCTGTTTACAGAATCACACAGACTCACAGAATTGCTGAGGTTGGAAGGGACCTCTGGAGATCATCTAGTCCAACCCCCCTGCTCAAGCAGGGTCACCTAGAGCACGTTGCACAGGATTGCATCCAGGCGTGTTTTGAATATCTCCAGAGAAGGAGACTCCACAACCTCTCTGGGCAACCTCTTCCAGTGCTCTGTCACCCTCACAGTGAAAAAGTATTTCCTCATGTTCA
>NW_020447619.1:1073439-1089548 GCF_003343035.1 Apteryx rowi
TGAGCCTGGAGGAAGTGATGTTTGAATATTAACCAGCTCTCTTGAACGCCCCTTCCTTCTAGGGCCCTAACCCATGGGATTCCTCCAAGTAGGTCCCTGAAGAGGCAAAGTTTGCTCTCCTGAAGTCCAGGGTTGCGATCCTACCTAGTGCCCTGCTGCCTCCTCGCAGGATCCTGAACTCCACCATCTCGCTCTTCATCCACCCCTAGGCACAGCTCAATACTTTCCAGTTGCTCTCTCACATAAAGAGCAACTCCACCACCTCGCTTTCCTGGCCTGTCTTTCCTAAAAAGCACRTAGCCATCCATGACAGCACTCCAGTCATGCGAGCTATSCCACCATGTCTCTGTAATTGCAATGAGATCATGGCCCTGCGACCGCACACAGATCTCTAGTTCTTCCTGTTTGTTCCCCATGCTGCGTGCATTGGTGTACAGGCATTTCAGAGAGGTGATYGACCATGCAGGTTTCCCAGGAGGGGTAAAAGAGGATCCTCCATAGCCACATCCCATACACACTTCCCTGGCTGCATTCACCTGCTGGAGGCGTCCTGACTTGAGCTGTCTTTTGCCAGCTACCCTGGCACTATAACTCTCCCCTTCCCCTGTCTTTCCTAGTTTAAAGCCCTCCTTACCAGGTTGACCAACGTGTTGGCAAAGACACACGTGCCCCATTTAGTGAGGCAGACCCCATCTCTCGCCAGCAGTTGTCAATCTTCAAACAGGGTCCCATGGTCGTAGAAACCAAAACCCTGTTGCCAACACCAGCAGCGCAGCCAGTCRTTAACTTGGAAAGTCCGTCTCCTCCTCCTCTCATCCATCCCCCTCACTGGCAGGATTGAGGAGAAGATGACCTGGGCTCCCAGACCCTTGACCACCATCCCCAGAGCTCTGAAATCCTGCTTGAAATCCTTACGAAGAAAGGCTCATTGGTTTTGTTTCTCTGAAGACCTAAACACATTTCAGAATCCTGAAAATTGCTGCAAAAGCAGCAGTCCTCCCTGTGATTTAATTTTAAAAGATACTGATTTCATTCCCAGAAGGTATTGGTAACACTGGCCATGATCATGATGACTGTGCCTAAGAAGAAAGAGAACTCCCTTCCAATTAATTTTTACTGACTGGGTACATTACAGGAGGAAACCATACAGAGAGTGGATAAAAATGCTCCCTGGTATGACAGGTTCTGCCTTAGTGGGACAGATCCATGACTGCTTCACAAGAAGTTTGTCAGTGTAAATTTACTGAGAAAAGCTGCTATCTTCAGTCTCAATATGTTTAATTTACCTGGATCTCAAGCAACTAGTTAATGATTTAATGCTGCGATGCTAACAAGTTTTCTTTAACCTTAAATAGCAAAATGACCAGAGGGAAAACCCAGGTGAAAGGTAATGATTTCTGGCTTTTCAGAGTGGCCCTTTCTGAGGGAATCATTTACCATGTTTGGAGCCATCATAGTGAAACAGGTGAGAGATGGCATTTCCAATAATCAGCTCCTGAAAGGCAAACTGAATGCAGTCTGCCTGTGAAAAGCAGGTGAGGACTGAATTATGCATAGAAGAAAGGAGGACCATATAATTTGCACAGCAAGACATATATTTTTCTCTGTCTCTGTTCTCTTTCTGCCTCAGCAGCCTTCTCTAGCAAAATACTGAAATATAATCCTCACTTATGAGAACATAACAAATAATTCTTTTCTGGACACATTCAGCCTAACCCAGGGAAGGCCACTGGTCTTAGTAGCATAGTACCTGGATGAACAAAGTCCAATTAACTTTCTGGCCCAGTAACCTGAAATGTCCTATTAAAATTTTCAACAAAAGATGCTGGCAGAGAAAGACAGGCCTTTTATAACATCCATTGCATGAGCCCATTTCTTTAACATCCTTTTCAGTGACCAAGATGCTTCTGTAGCTGGCAGGAGCTTGCACACTGCTGCAACTGCCCTTCATATTCGTACTTTGGAAAGAAAAAAAGTTGCTGATGGAGCATGGGCTAGCCAGCAATGTGGGTGCAAGGCAGATGTCTTGTTCTGCCAGCCATCTCCAACACCGCTGTCACAGCAGATGTCAAAGAAAGGAGAACTGGGAAACTGTTTTGACTGATATGGCTATTCCCATTTGATCTCTGTGGGGCATGGTACCTCTCCCTCCTCCTCTGCTAGTGGTTTGTTTCTATTTATTTGCTTCTTCTGCCTTAAGTTCCCTCCTTCATTACGTACCCATGGTATTTTTTTTCCTTTAATTCTTAAATTTATCCATATTAAATATTTCTTTTAAAAAATGCTTCTTTTGCTAAAGTTGATAGATTCCTCTGCAATTTTACCATCTTACCTGAATTTTTATTTCTATATCATTTGAAAACTAACCACTCTACAGCTGGTGGTTTTTGTTTACCCATTAATAAAAATTGCCAGACTGAAGGAAGAGTTTGGCCATTTAAGGAATGCTTTCAGTATTGCTAAGAGAGCCTGCTGAGAAACAAACAAGTTTATATTTGATATGAGTCCATATTAACAGAGGTTGACCTTATCTGAGGGCAGCCTTAAAAGGAAAGTATGTTCAGTCCCAGGCTTGAGAGTAAACAGAGAAGTGGTCCTTATGTAAGTAGTAATAAGTGCTTACAACATTGTTCAGATATCTTCATTGTTTCTAGCTGTACTTTTGCAATACTTTTGTTTGTATAATTTCCTTTCTCTACTGTAATCTTAATGTAGTCATAATGGATTTGATTATATGTTGCTCTTCTTGGCTTATTACAAACTGCTGGCAAACAATCCAGAGCTCGAATGTGTTCCTGCAAAATCAGCTGTTTAATAATGCCAAATAACAAACACATTCTTGGTGGAGAATTTGTAAACTGAACAAAGGGACACATCTCTGCAGTATGCTAAATGAATGTTGCCTACAGTTAACAGCAAGACAGAGATGCAAAGAAAAAGAGCAGTAATAGAAAAGTACACTCTAAAAATTATACAAAATACTTTTTTTCTGTAAAGCAGGCATCACAAACGTAGCAGAAGTGCTGTGGCGCAGTATATAGGATATACAAAAACTTGTTTGGGATGACCTGGATGTCTGATTTCAGCCTGCAGCTCTTACAAATAACACGCTTGACCCAAACTTACAACAGTACAAAACCCCCACACCTTGCAGCCACTCATAGCCTTTGCCTGCTCTTCTGCTCCTGGGAAACAAGAGTTTCAACAGACTTTCAGCCAGGTCTTTGAATCCCTGCACTGGCTCCTGCTCCTGTATCATGTCAAACACAAGCTGCTTATTTTCAATATCAACGCCCTCAAAGACTTTCCCCTCTACCTCATCATGAGTAAGGATTCACTCTCTCTCTCTCTCTCTCTCTCTCTCTCTGTATATATATGTATATATGTGCGTGTGTGTGTGTGTGTGTGTGTGCGTATGTATGAGGGAGGGGGTGTTTTCCATTTCAGGATCATCCCAGGTTAGGAGACTCCATCACTCAGGTGTTAAGCTAGCACCTTCACGATTTTGCTGCTACCAGGAGCATCCACAAAACCTTGCCATGTCTTACTGCAGATCTGGCCTGAGACAGTACTTTGCTGCAGTGCCAAAAATGGACATGCTGCCCTGGTGCTGAGGGTGTTGAAACTCCTTCCCATCTCCTGAGAGAGCTGTTTAATCACCGGATGAGATCCCGCTCTGGAATGAGGCTTGCAGAATCCCTCTGGTTAAATAGTTTTGTTTCATATAAAATACTTACAAGGAAAGAGGAAGCCACATAAAGTCTCTGTAGTCTGTTAGCTGAAGTATTTCTCTGTAGGAGCAGGGTCCCAGGGACTGTTTTAACTGTTGATATCCAGTACAGCAGAGTTAAAGAAGAAGTTGAGAGCCTGTAATCAAGGCAGGGAGATTTCTGTTTATGAGCCCACAGGGTAAGGAAAATGGCAGCACTGGGATCTGCAGCAGCTTTGAGAAAAATCCAGCTTTTCATTTCCTTTGCTTCTTTCCAGGCACCCATTACGAGCTCTCAGCTGGGACCAGCTGCATTACTGTGTTCAACCCAAGCTGAGATTTTTTTTTTTGATAACAAAAGAAAAATAAAGCAAAAATTTTAGTTATTAGTTTCACTTCTGAGACAACTTTGACACCTCCATTATGTTCATCTGCTGTCTCTTGTCTTACACTAGGCTTGTAAGCTATTTGGGCTGCAGGCAGTTTCTCTCTGCAGTGTTCCTGATTGATTGCCACAGTAATATGAGAAGAAAATAATCATCATAATCTGCTGGGGTTTGTTTGTAATAATAAATAGATGCTGAATGTTTCCTCAAGTGAATACAATCACCATGTTCCTCTTTTAAAATTCTTTGATTTGAACTTATCACTCAGAGTCATTGTATGTATATGTGTGTTCCAGACTTGCATCCCCATGGAGGACATCTTGCAAGCATAGAATAAAGTTTATTTGGTTAAACACAAGCATGCTCTCCAAGTGTAGCGCTGAACTGGACCTTCAGAGAGCAAGTGACGGCTGCCCAGGCACAGCAGGGTGATTCTGTACTGGTTAAATTGAGGGGTGTTAATGCTAGCAGTTTCCCTAATCTGCTCTCCTTCATACTGAGTCTGAGAATGGTCTGAACTAAGTGACTGCTCTCCCTGTGCAGAGACCCCAGATAAAGGGACGGAGATTGCAGGTCTGAAGAGGGATTTCTGCAAGCCTCCCTGCCTGACCCAGCCAATGCAAAATCCTCCATGAGAAAAACATCAGTGCATTAATTTTACAGACATTCACATGTTTTGTAAGCAAATCAATGTCTCCCTTTCAGTTTTCCCCAGTACTTGTCTTGACCTGAGCTGTTTTGTGGTGGGTGTAAGCAGGACAACCTGTAAATATTAAAAAGCCACTTCAGAGAAGGCAGAACTGTATGAGAGACAGCTGGCCATCAGTGAGACAGACATGTAGAAGGTCAAAAGATCCAGCAGGTTTCTGAATATTTAAAGTACTTTTTGAATAGGAAAATACAGGAATACTGTCACTCTGAAAAGAAAATAGTCCAGATCCCTGGTTCTGAGCACACTAATCACTTCTATATAATACTGGAACAAACAGATATCAATGTGTCTCTATAAACCCTAGAAAATGTTTAACACATGGAACATGGCAAATATACCATGATCAACTTTATTCAGCAGAATTAGCAATACCTGATGCCTTTGCCACCTCCACCTGGAATTTTCCTATCAAGGTTGTCTCTGAAAGCCCCTCAAAAGCTGAAATCTGCAGAAACTGTTTACCTGCTTAGGAGATCTGACCACATGGTATCTGGTAACGCCTACTCTGCCAAACTCCGCATTAGGTTCCAGTTTTCTCCCAACTGCAGTTCAGACTTGGTTTTGACCTGCTCTGACAGACAAAACACCAGCCCTTGCTCGTGGTCACAAGAGCTGACACCAGAAGAGACCTTTGGGCTCTTGCAAGACTGAGCACTGAAAAGTGAACAGAAGAAGCCTTTTTTCTCGCAAAGATACTGAAGGTCCACTTGCAATAGCAGGCTTACCTTTGGAGGCGTGATTATTTGGCAGTGCGTCCAGTCCTCTGTATGCATGCACAGTATTATTCTTCATGAGATCAAAGGTAAATAAGGATAAGCCATTTAGCTGATCTTTGCTGAGATTTAGTCACTGTCTGAGGAAACACTGCATGAGCCAGTGGAGTTTATGGTCCTCCAGCCTACATGAAGTAAAAGTCTACAGAAAACAGAAAAGTTGACACTCATTTCAGTGAGCTTGTTACTTCATCACTATGTTTTCCCAGAATTACAATCAAGAAATAGTACAAAGAGCTTTATGAATGCACACTAATGCATATAAAAATGCAGTATTGCAAAACTGAAGAGATTCTGTTTCAGAAAATTGTGGGTAAATCTTGCCTATTCTATTATTTTCAGTAAATGTCATCTGATCAAAAGTACAGTTTTACAGAATAAAACACACAGAATTGAAGGCAGCTAGCATATGCTGTTTTAGTGAGTGTATTTTCTAAAGTAGGCCTTCCATCTGCTTCAGACCTAATTATTACATCATCTTTATGTAGCTAGATTTACGAGTGAGTTAAATGCTTATGTGAGTGCTTCATACAATGTGAAAGGCAGCTGTGACATTTTTAGAGACAGAATAGGGCAAAATGTTCTAGACATACTGAATTCCATTTTTCTACTGTGTTTACAATGAATATTCCTTTGTAGCAAATATTTTTCTCACTCCCTTAGTCACACACAATTGTATTTTGAAGAACCATACAGCACCCACTTGGATTGCAATGAAATACTGAATATTTTTATCTGTCAAAGAAAAGATTGTGAGTTTAGTGATCAAAACAGTAGTCTTTATTAAAAGCACTCAGATCATTTTCCCTAACCTAGCTGTCGCCAAACAAAGACAGATTAAGATTAATTGTAGTAATTAAACAATGGGACAGGCTACAGCATTAGTAGCAGCAATGTATCCCATTYGTTGTTTCCAGATATTTTATTCAGCAAGAAAACAGAAGATCACATTAGAGCTAGTCTATCCTGTGCATATTTTCAGTAAGAATTAACTCTTTAGTTGATACTCAGTTTCAAGGCATGTGCATGTATAACTTGCATAGCATATATTTCTTTAAAAATCACTGGTAGAAATCAGCCAGATTTATAACATATGGATTAATTGGACTATAACCCTCTGAAACAGTTTCACAGGAGCACTTTTTTTAACTAACAATTTTTGTCTTGGGTTTCAAAATTCATCTGACAAGTTTTAGTGAAAGGAAAGGGAGAATAGATTAGGGTCTGGCCAGAGCTCCTCTTATAAACGGAGTAAGGGCTAATTACCATTTTCTCTATGCAGTGTTTTGTTTGCTTTTGGGTGGCAGTTGGGTTTTGTTTCTGTTTTTGCATTTTGTTTATTTGTATTTTTGCTTTAAAAGTCACGCACTCTCCCTGAAGCTAGTTTCGGCCACAGTATGGGATCAGGTTGCAGCGCCCCTGGGCTCACAACAGGACACTGAAAATTAACTGCATCACATTTATCAGACTTCACTGCATACCCTTTGTGAAAGCCAAAATGTTGCTTGTTGTTTCCACAGAGTGGGAAAGAGAGGGCCACTTCATCTTCCCAAAACACACCCTGCCAGGGCAGAGGGCCAGATTTAAAAATCCGGCTCACATTTATGATATAGATCACTGCAAGGGGCATCACTTGTCTTTGGCCAGAGGAACACGGGCTTGTCATGACTCCTTCCTGCACAGCTCCAAACCTTCTGCTCTCCCAGGACACCTCTTCCCCTCCCTCTTGTCTCCACACGGCTCACTACACAAGCAGTCTCTGCTTAGCAAGACATGATCAGAGGTTATTCCAATTAAAAAAAAGTAAAAGTCCTTCGATATCCAGTTTGGTGTGGCATAAACGCACCCTGTTTTGGCAGCACTGACGCAGCTCAAGGCTTAGTCTTTAGTCATTAGAAGAGTAATACACAGGTTAAGAAATCAGTAGGCAGTTTTGCAGGCAGAAAGGCAGGAGAAGTTGGAGAGCTGTATTCTAGGAGGCAAACCTATTTTCCCCATGTAAGCTTTGAATGGGAGAGTGAACCCGACTAAGAAAAACATAAAGTGTAACTGGGGAGGGGGAATGTGTCCCTTGCAAATAATTTCCCATGAGTAGTTGCCTGTTCCGATATCTTTTGATTGAGCTATTTCTAGAGCTAAGTCGCCTGTAAATATTGATGTTAATCTTGCTTCAGAAATGTTTCATCCTGGCAAGACATTAATAAATAGTGTACCAGTAAATTTCTGGAGTCCAGCCACGCACAAGGCCTTGCTGTAATAGATGGATCAACAGCAGAGGTAGGGGAAGAGCAGGAGAGGGTTTCCCTGATGCCTTGGTGAATCTTCAGGCCCAGTTTGATCCAGTCAAGCCCTGGTCTGGCTTTCCATAAGCATTTGCACAAGACAAATTTAGCTTTTGTTACTGTTCCCAGAAAACAAATGCCAGTCCTCAGACTGAAGTTTGTTTGACGAGAAAGGAAAATCTGAGTTGGTGGAGAGAAGAGAAACCCTGTAACGGTTAGCTCATCCAGTAGGTCATCCTTACAAACAAATAAAACAAGTAGATACGTGTTCATGCTCTTGAGCTATGATTCCCTCTCCCTGTAAGAATTACAAGAATATTCACTACAAACTGCTCACTAATCGCTTACAAAATGGGAATCAGTTACACTCGCCAAAAGTGATTCATGATCATCAACTTAAATCCATGTAGTAAGGGGGTCTGATTATGAGTAACTGAGGCCTTCAACAGTATAAGACTCTCTAGGTGCTTTTGAAAACCATAACCTATATGTAGCAGTCTGTTAAATAATGAGCAAATTACAGGAAGCTGTCACTTATTGCAATGAATCAGCATCGTTAGCCGCATTGTGATTAAGATAAAGATTGGCGGCCTGGACTGAACAATCAGCGATAGGGGCCCTCTGTTGTGGGAGGTTTTGTACAAATGCAGAATGTGCTGTACAAAAAAGACAGACTCAGCTCTAAATAGTTCCAGTCTGAATAATTCATTAACAGAACAGAGATGAATGCTATTTCCCTTATTCAGTGCATAGTCATCAATGAACTTTCACCGTTTATTTGAGGCTGAAGGCTTGCTTGCCCTTTATGCCAGGTGAAGAATATTAATAGCAACAAGTGTCACTGGAGGGAAGCGGGTCTTTTGTACAGCCTGTCTGTTGACAAGCATCGGATCCCCTGTCCAGCTGAAGAGCGAGACTACAGCTGCCAAACAAATTGCTTTTGTTTGATCTTGTAACTGCAACCATGTAGGGAAAGGTGCCAAGTACGATTTTCAAGTAGCCTTTAAAAGCAGAGAGCTAAAACGAGAGGTTGCTCGGAGTGGAAACACAACATACACTGTTTTGCCTAGTCTGGGAAGACTTACTGTTTTCTCATACAAGATGATACACATACTGTTACAGAACTGAAAAAAAACTTGGATGCTTTTGTGGCTTGGGAAGCATGTGAATTTTAGTCTCATCATTTGTATGTGACGTGCAGCCCATATTAACAAAAAAGATGTTTTGAACCATAGAGAGAGATTAAAAAACCCAAACAGAATCTGACAGGGACCATGTTCACCTTACTTTTCCATAGCTTTTCCACAGACTCTTACAGTCAGAAGGATGTTGTTTATGGAACTATATTTAGGGCTAAATTACTAACAGTACAGACAGTAATGTCATGATTTGCTTTCATTTTGATGAAAAGAGATAGGTACGTTAGGATAAAAATCAACAACTCACTACAGAAGTCACCATCTAGTGGTATGTAAGAACATGTACTGCTGCTCTTTAAGTTTAGAGATTAAACAAACCTGTTGTTTTAGGGACTGAAAATAATGTCTTCAGTGCAGCTCAGAATGAAAATGTGTATTTAAAGCTAACTTCTCAGTCATTATATATATGGTATATAATATTAGAATACATAATATATTTGGGGTATTTCATATACATGTATTAATATATTAGTATATAGAGACAGTCTAAGTGAATTTGGTTTTACTCTATATAAAGTTTAGTTCAAATGAAGCTTTAATTCACATATTTAAAATGGTGGCGTACGATACTGAAACAGCTACATTTGTTTGTAAGCTACCTATTTTTTAGCCTTTTTCCCTTCTCTATGTACATTTATATTTGTTGCCTCTCTTTGCATGCATCTATAGCTATATATATGCCTGCAACTGATGGTCCACAGGATAACTGTATTTCTGTCTAGTCTGTATTTCTGACTAGCCAGCTGAGTTGCAGAAAGAAACCTGTGGTTATGTGGTGCTACTCTATAACCACTGGAACAAGCGACATCTCCCCCACTGCAGCTATCTGTTCAGAGGAAAAGTTATTAGGACTGACAATGAGAGGCTCATTATATTCCAGACTCTTACAGATGAGGCAATTTTTCACTCTTCTCAGTTGTGATAAAAACTGAGGACAAATACAGCATTATACTCTATTCAGCTTATAGCTAAAAATGTTCTGAATTTATTTATCCCTGAAAAAAAGCTGTATGCAAGCCAGCAGTCTTTTCCTCCCATCCGCCTTTCCTATCTGCATTTATATTTAATGTCTTCACTCAAGGCCAAATCTTCATGACTTCATATGACTTTTACCCAATCTTTCTTCCTGCATTAGTCACCATATGAAATTTGTCTGACTAAGGACTAGATTAAAACTTCACACAGGGGATGTGCACTGGAACTTTGTGATAGAAAAATCCTGTTGCAAAGAAGATATGACATAAGATTACAAAGGTGAACTAACAGCAAGCCATGCCATTTCTGCTCCTGGGCTTCCAAACCACTAGGGTGGAATTGGAGGTGGAGAAATGAGGTCGGCATGGTGTGCAAATAAACAGCTATGATTACTACTCGGCCACGTGGCTCATTTGTTGCTGGGACTCCCATGGAAAGAGTAGTATCATCTGTCACAGAGGCTAATAAAAGGTGCTAATAAAGGCTGACTTTTACTGTCTTCACCACAAGGTCACTAACAGCAAGAATTTGACCTCTTCACATCACTCTAACTACAATTTACTTTTGGGAGACATTTATTATTGTGATCTCTAACATCAAGGCATTGTGGTGAAAGACCCTTCCATGGGTGAGTGCTGCAGTGATAGACCCAGACTTCATTAAAGGCAAGAGCACAGGCAAAAGAATGAAACTATCTAACAAAATGCCTTGCAAGCTTTGGGGATGAATCTTTGGAAAACCTAGTCTGTGAAGCAGAAATTTTAAAACCTTGTCACCAGCTTCCTGTTCCTGTCTCCTTGTGCTGAAGTCAGGAATGAGGGGAAGAGAGAATACTCTGTATAAGGACTCAAATACAGGATTTCATTCCCTCAGTAGTAAGAAACCAAACATCAGCTTAGGCACAGTAACTGCTCATGCTGTTTATACTGTTCTAAATACAAATAAAATATTTTACCCCAGATTTCTTCATTTATCTACTGCATTTTAGTGTACATTTATTTTAGGCTAAGGGCAGGCATGTGGCCGGTTACTGCTCATGTGAGCTAAATCATTAGGCCTTACTTGCCTACTTGAATCTTTATAGTCTGTCTCTGTGGTCCTCTGTGGGAAGTAGAAAGTTTAGAGACTAGTGTCTCAGACTCATGGATGTCTCTGCCTCAGATATGTTGAGAGTCCTGCTGCCAGTGGGAGGAATACACAGTCACACTATTCCAGATTATGTATTACCCTCAAAAATTCAGTTCAGTCCTTTCTTCTAAATGGGTTTCCTCACTTATTGTATTCTTTTCTTTCCTAAAGGCATGTAGCCTTACAAGTGGTCAAAGGCATGTCTTGCCTGACCTCTCCTTTTTACCAACGCTTTTAAAAAATTCCTTTTTGTAGATGGTATAGGCAAAATAGAGCACTTAAAGTTGGGGAGCTGTGGCACAAGCATAGAAGATATAAAATCAGAAACACCTTAGGAGAAAAAGAAAAGCACCAAGAAAGACTCTGAAAGAACAAAGTGGACTTAGGCACCTAGGCATCACCACAATTACTAGAAGAACACTGCAAACATCAGTAGCATAGCTCTGGTAAAGTCAGCAGCGCTATGCTGATTTACACCAACAAGGTCTAATCAGGACTATTACTAGGAAGGAATGTATAATAGCCCTACAATGCACAGATTTGACTGTCTCTAGAGAATATTGTTTCAGTCCCTCCCACAGTTTGTCAGTGACTGCTCCCTGGTGAGAACATGAAGAAATTGTCAGGTCTTTTAACCTTAACAAATGTAAATATGAACCCAAAATGTGGAAAAAAGCTCTGATCTGAAATGAATTTCATTCTAACAGAGTGTTGAGTTAAACAGCCACTCAAGCAGCAGACACAGGAAAAGCAGCCACCAAGAAAAAAAACTGTTCACCTCGTTCCTTTCAGGTTGTGCTACCTGCACATTGCTTGGTTGGCTGGCACCTCACATAAGCAGCTGCATTGAAGGAGGTTTCCTCCCAGGTAGAGTTGGTCGTGTGATTTATTACAGATAATTTATCTTGTGAATGCAGGCTTTTCTTCTCCAGTCAAGACTGTTGTTTGCAATTGTTCAATGCATGTGCAAACAAATCTTATCCACTGACTCACTCACAAAGCTGCTAGGAATAATCCATATGTTTAGTTCTTGTAGCATCTGACTGGAGCCATGAGCCATATTACCTTATTTCTGTCCCCTGAAAGAATAGGATCTCCCATTCAGTGAAAAAGGAGTCCTTTTGCCTTTTACAGATTATCCTTGAACATGGGGAATGGTGTGGTATTAAACTCAGAGCAATACTGAGAAATTATTTGGAGTATGACTTTTTCTGGCATGAAGTCCTTAGTGATTATGCTTCCCATAAATAGTCTTACAACAGAAGCAAGCAGTTAGAAATWGGCTTACCCACCATCTCCTTTAGGGATATGGCTGGCCTCATACAGGAGGGCCTGGGGGATCCTACTGCTCCAGGGTTGAGATGCCAGGCGCTGTGTGAAGTGACATATTTCTCCTTGTCAAAAAGCTGCTCCAGGAGAGCTCCCTCCACAGAGCACTTCCCTGGAAGGGATGGGATGGGGTTACAGGGAGGCTTGGGCTAGCTAATCCTTCACTTGGCAGATCCTTTCCATTTTCTGCCAGTGTACACACACAAGCTTGCAAGAAACGCTGGGTAAGATCCCACTAAGATTCCCATTCTGCACTTTGGGCTGGGCAGTATTTGCAAAGCAGCTCTGCAGCCCTTCTGCAGCTTAAGAAAGAGCGATTCCAGTGGTTAGTTAATGCACTCAGGTCCAATTCTCTGAGGTCCAGATTCACAGAGAGATTTAAAGCTCATCACTGCAATGCTTAAGATGTTAGGGGCCTGGCTGTGCTTGGTGTTCCCAAGGGTGAGTTATGTGCTGAGGGGGACACAGTTAGGATCAGGCAGACAGGCTGCAAACACTGAAAGCATTAGCTGTGAAGGTGAGCTTTCTGCCTCTGAAACATTGTTTGGGGCTCAGGCTTCAATACCGTGCATTCAGTGTTGGCAAGTACACGATTTTTTCCCTTCATCAAACAGCCTGGAGCACAAGGGTACTTGCCCAGTCACCAGGCTTTGAACTTCTGAGCAAGCAAACAAACTGGGAGTTCAGAAGCAACAGGAGAATTGCCTTTATATACGAGCATATGCATGAGTCGTTTCCTTGCTATAGACACACAACTCTGCTCAAGGAGACAGAGGGAGAAAACAGGACTATATGTAAAGGAAGAACTTAAAATGTTTAAAGAATATCTGTACATTAGGTCCCTCTAGCTGCATTTGCATTTGGATGCAAAGAGCTATTTGCTTTTACTGTTCTTTTCTTCCATTAAAAATAAGCTATTTAAACTTTTATGGAGGTTTGCTTTCATTTTTGAACTTTCTTCAGTTTGTTGGTTTCCAAGTCAGGGGTAAAATGGATAGCCCTTAATTTTATTTAGCATGAAATGATTTACAAGAAAGTGGGACCTCTAGGAACAAAAAGTCATTAGACTGTATGTTCATGTAAGTGCAAAATGTACAGCAAGGCAGAGTGCCTCTCAAATTTTGTTACAGATTTGTAACAATAAAAAAATGGACTCGGAGGACAAGTAAGCCATGAGCTGTGTGATTTGAGCAGTTACCTTAACACACAATAAAAAAGGTGCAAAGGCTCAAAACAGTTCTGTCTTAACAGAAAAAAAATGCAGAACCCAGAAATTTATGAAAAGGCAGTAAATGGAAGATCTGATGATACACCTGATAAATGCAAATCTAGGCTGTTTTCTCTTTGGAAACATATAAAACCTCCCTGTCCCAACTATATCAGAGGAAGGAAGGAAGGAACAAATGGACAGACGAAGGAACGAAGGAAGGATTGCACCGATCTTACATGCATCATGACGTACTATTATCGGTGCTTGGATAAAATACAGTACGGGAATGAATGGGAACTAGTATCCAGATGATAATTTACAGCACAGAGATACACAGAACATTCTGTCAGAGTTCGGTAGTAGGGAAAAGTAATGCCTGAGTCATTCAGAAAGCGCTGACAGTCTGTTTATAATACCCACATCTGTCACGCTGCACTCTTGTAATCACACTCCCCTTGATGGGAAAGGAGAAGATTATGTACATCCCTAGGGAGGGATGTACTCGTATGAATCTCCAGGCAATATTCAAGGAACAATCCACTAAGAACTTGCCTAATTCAAAAAGCAATGGAGCATAGAGTGCCAGTGAACTAGATCCCTTATAAAATAAAGCTAAAAAAATAGGAGAGAGGGAGACTCGTCTCTGTACAGACCTTTGATATAAAGCTGAAGAAAGAGAGCTTGAACTAGGGAAAAAAGTTTGTGGTTTGCACCTAAATAATTCCTTCTGAGCTGCACACAACTAAACAATTTTGATTCTGAAGGATCTATGTGACTTTTGGCTTTGGATYCAATTTTGAACAGTTGATACCGCAATGCTTTATTTGAGGTTGGGCTCATAAGACTTGGTGTTTCTCTTGTTTAGCACTTGAATGCATAAATTAGTCCATGTTTGCTCAAAACTTGGCCACAGTATGAACTCAACCCAAACCGACAGTACAAAGCTTTGAAACCTATGTCTAGGCTTTCCAAAAAGCTAACAACCCTCAGAAAAATTGACTGGTCAAAGATTAGAGTTTGTAACAGTCAACAGCTACAAACAGTTCCTAATTCCAACTGGCTGGAAGTTTGCTTTTTTTTCCTTTTAAAATGGACATTTCATATAATTATTATCCCACATTCCCTGGGTACAACAATCTGGTTGCACAGAGAGCTCCATAGGCACAGCCTGGAATTTCATTTAGGCACAGAATAGAATAAAATGCTTTGAAAAGAAGTCTCATTTGTTGAATAACTAGAGGAAATAAAAATAAAAGTATCTAACTTCCGTTTGAAAAGCACTTGTCACAAAATGTCTATCCACCATGAAGCAAAATTAATTTTTAAGACTAAAACACACTTAAACTGAAGATTCAAACAAAGAATCCATATTATGGACCTATTTGTGAATATTTCCTGCTATTCACTCAACTTTGATGAAAACTGCACTGAAAGTATGCTATAGTACTTTCAGTTTAAACTCAGTGCTAAAAAATTATATTCCCGTCTGTCCATGTAGCTCAGCCTTGGAAAAAAAGATATGGAGAATCAATAAGATTTTATACTACTGATGAATCCATAGCAGCTCAGAGAAGCCTATGCTCTTCCATTGGTAACATCAATGTAATGGTAGCACCAAGGAAATGAGAAGGATTTGAACTTTTGCAAGATAACGATCGTGTGCTGACTCCCATTTAGTAAAAAAGGAGTAAGGCCACGTGATTTTAGGAGCGTATGTTACAAGCGAAATGGCATATTACAAAGATTATATACCAAAAAAAGGATGCAAACTAAAAACACATGTTATTGCTGGATTAAAACCTTTGCATAGACTTTGGAGATCCCAGATTTGTGAATCAGCCAATTGAGTCTTGCTCCCTCTCTCCTACTTACCCCATAGTGGAACTTCCTTGTCAAAAAAAAGCTTAGCACTGCAGCTACACAGAGTTCACATTTTCCCATTTCAAGGAGACAACCAGCCAGATATGCCATTCCACCTTTGTTGCCTGCCTACGAGGGCAGAAAAACCATCCCGTGCCAGAAACTCTACCAGCATTGCTTCCCAAACCAGATAGCGGGGCTATGTGGATGAAAGGACACGGCTGGAAATCAGCATTTTCCCCCAGATGAACATGTTGAGCTCTGCAGGGTGTGGTTTTTTCATGGGTTGGGCCCTCAAGATCAGGAGCGTACTCTTCCCTATGGTACAGCAGCAAGCTGTTTCCTATGCACCAGGTGAACATACAGCATGCTTGTCAGAGGCTTAAGACCTGAAAAATAAGGGAATTGACTAGAAAAATAGGTATATACATGTGGAAGAATGGTTAAGTGAAAAGGGGCATGATCTCTTAGAAGTGAGCAATCCTGTCTTCACGATGGAGGGAGGATCCCACGGCTATGTGAACTGTCCTTGAACATTCCTAGACC
>NW_020447619.1:1090148-1093018 GCF_003343035.1 Apteryx rowi
GACGTTGGGGTCACTTTTCTGACACCCACTTGTTGTTTTCGGTATCTGAATGGCGAGACTTTGGGGAAACCATGTGGCAAAAATCAATTGATGGGGGTGAAAAGGAGGAGAAGGAGATAAAGGCCGTTCGCACACTTTGGAGAACTGTGTTAGAGACTCTGAAGGCTTTAAAAGCCGAAAGGGAAGTAGCATGCACGGGAGCGCAGATGCTGGGTCTGGGAGTCCCTGCTTCCAAGCCCCAGAACAAGCCAGGGCCCGTTGTGCGATTTTTTGGCTTGCCTGCGGTCAGAGGCATGTCCGGGACGGTTTGCAAGAACGCTACTGAGGTGCGGGAGAAAGTAGAGGGTCGGAGCCCCGGTACATCGGAGGACGTCCCAAGCCCCGGTCCGAGCCAGAGAAAAGAGGAAGTTGCCGCGCCGAAGGCTGGCGCGAGCTCTGAGACCAAAGCGGAAGCACGCCCGGGGGCAGTCCCGAAAGGAGCGGAGGCCGCGCCTCTTGCCGACCTCATAGACTTGGGCAGAGAAAGGTGTCGACCTTCCCCTACTGCTCCTCCCTTGCCGCCGCCTACCGCCCCTCCCCTGAATCCGCCGCGCTGCCCACCACTGCCGCTGCCGGCAGCTCCCTTGTATCCGCCACTACCATCAACGCCACCACCCACACTACCATCATGCCCTCCGCCCACGGAGTACCCACCACTGCCTGCATCTGGAGAGTCATCTGGATGTCACACGCCTGATGCTGCAAAAACAACACCATCACCCCAGGGAGCCACTGCAAAAATGTTGCAAGCAGTACTGGAGCGCCTGGAAAAGATAGAGCTGAGGTCGAGCAGCGGCGAGAAGGAGTTACCGCCCTGTCTACAAAGACCGCCAGGTCAAGCAGCACCAACGCGATGGAGTGGCATTATTAAAGATGCCATTATAGAAGGACAATGGAAACCTGTTGGTGGGGCCGAGGGTCCCGCAGCATTAGCGTTCCCTGTGGTACAGCAGAACGGTGCTGCAAAATGGGAACCACATGATTGGAAAATTTTGCAGCAAGCCCATACCACTGTCTCCACCTACGGGGTAAAATCTGAGGCAACACGGCAAATAGTGAGTTGGATCTTTTCCACTGATCTCATGTGCCCCTATGATTGCAAAAACTTAATGAGGCTGCTGCTTACCCCGACGCAATATCTCCTATGGGCCTCGTCGCGGCACCAGCGGGCCGCCAACGAAGCAGCTCGCAGGCAGGAGTTGGGAGATCCCCTCCGTGGGGTAACAACTGACATGCTTACAGGCGAAGGACAGTACAGCACCATGATCTCGCAGCTCGTCTACCCAGTTGACATGCTACAGCTGTCCTCTCAGCTGGCTCTGAATGCTTTCCTGTCACTGCCAGGGTCAGGCGCACCCTCATTCGGCAACCTAACCCAGGGAGCAAGGGAAAAATACAGCAACTTTGTGGACCGCCTGTGGGAAGCAATCATGCAGCATCCCAACCTCTCTGAAGAAGGGAAGGGCCAGATGTTCAAAGTTTTGGCCTTTGACAATGCCAACAAGGTTACTAAACAGATCCTCGGCAGCCTGCCAAAGGGGGCTGGAGTGGAGGAGATGCTGCTGAGGGTGGAGAGAGCTGAAGCACAGCAACAAGGAACCACAGTTGCCGCTGCGGTCCAGGGGGCAGTTCAAGGAATGATGGAACAGTGTCGGCACACCAGCAGGCACAGGAAACCTGCCCGACCATCAAAACGGCCCACCCCCGGAAATTGTTTTCGCTGTGGGGAGCCAGGGCACGTCAAATCAGCCTGTCGTTCCACAGTATGGCGCGATCGTTGTCAGAAGAACACACACGCCACGAGGGCCTGTACGGGAAACTGGAAGCCGAGCGCGGAAGGAGGCCGCGCGCAGACACAAGTGAAGCCCCGAGAAGCGACGCAGGTTTTTTGCAGCAACACCAACCCGCAACCCAAGGGAGCTTGGGAGTCGACGTGGAGACCACAGTAGACGTCACTCTTGTTGATTCCACCGTCCAAAAGATGCCCAGCAATGCAGTAGGACCTCTCGTCAACCAGAACAGTCTTGTTGGAGGACTGTTGTTAGGCCGGTCTTCCGTCGGTATTCAGGGACTTATTGTATTGCCTGGAGTGATCGATGCTGACTATACGGGTCGCACCCACATCATGGTCTACACCGTCTGTCCGCCTGTATTCATTCCTAAGGGAAGCAAGATCGTGCAATTGATCGCTTTCAGCAACCCATCGTGCCGCTCGCCACAACCCCACCTCTATCGAGGTGATTGTGGCTTCGGGTCTACGGGTCCTGCCGTCTGCTTCTCTGCAAAAATGGACCAACGCCCCATGATGAAGATTGTCATCTCCCAACATGGCATATCAAAGCGAATCGAAGCCATGCTGGACACGGGAGCCGATGTCACAATCATCAGCCGAACCATACGGCCTGTGAACTGGCGAGTAGAATTGCCAACATCAACCATTGCAGGTGTTGGGGGACAGTCTGCCCCTTATGTTAGCAGACAGCCAGTCCATCTACGATTTCCAGAGGGTCAGCAAGCCAGTCTTAAGGTGTATGTATTACCTCTACCTGGGACATTGGAGGCCTTAATTGGCCGAGATGTTTTGAGTCAAATTGGAGCAGTACTAACTACTAAACCTTTTTAGCTCTGGGYKCTGGGGAGCAGTCGCCCAACCCACCGTTAACCTGGAATACCAACGAACCCGTGTGGGTTGACCAGTGGCCCATGTCCAAAGAGCGACTGCAAATCACCGAACAGCTGGTCGCTGAACAGCTTGCCTCTGGGCACATCAAGCCTTCTGTCAGTCCATGGAACACGCCTATCTTTGTCATCCCGAAGAAGAACGGAAAGTG
>NW_020447619.1:1096118-1292799 GCF_003343035.1 Apteryx rowi
GTGGTAAACAAGTCAAGGAGGGGGCCGACAAGCCCCTCCACGTGAACAGCAACTTTGCACCAATCATGTATTCGCTTTAGGCGCGTGAACAGAGACTGTAAACCAATCATACAGCTATTGCTAGTACATGCTCTATCGCCTGTCTATATATACTCTGTGTAAGCTCTAATAAAGGGAGAACGACCATACTCACATTGAGACTCATCGTTACTCCGGGTCCGTCTCCCACTCCGACATATACAAATCAAGTACCTGCCACATATGCCTTCTGTACTGTAATTGCACTAATGCCACTACTGTATGTTACAGCATTATTTTTAATTTTCATATCCGATTTGGAAAGGATTCCTTGCAATTAGTACTCCAGCTGTTTTCATGCTGCAGATTTGTGTATTTGAACTGGTTTATGCATATTGTATCTGAATTCAAGTATATTTAAGCTAACCAGGGATCTCATGAATAGAGTATGTGTTCCTTAGAGCATCACAGAAAAGCCTGTACAGCCTCCAAGAGCCATAGGATCATGAGGTATTTATTTACATCCCACAAACTATTTGTTTCAAGCATACCTGCGCAGGACCTTTACTTCTCTCAGGATGCAGTAGTCCTTATTGTTCCTCTTCTCTTGTTTAGTTTGCAAAATAAAGCTGTGGCATCCTTTATATTTTCTATATCTCACCTAAAATATCTGTGGCAGTGCACCATGTTCAGAGAGTTTGAATCTAGAAGGGATTTTCAAATCATCAGCTACTGCCCTTCAAACTGCCCTTTGAGTAACTTGCACTTGGCAAAAAAAAAAAAAAAATCTTTCGAGAACATGCCTGCTCTAGAAGACATTGAGAGATGGAGAATCCATCACTTCTTCCAATAACTTGTTTCAATCATTCCTACCAAGAACAACATGAGTATTGGTTTTTAGTTTAAATTAACTGATCTTTAGCTTCATGCTAGTGTTTTTTACATGCCCTTCCTTGATAGATTAGATATACCATTCACCTCCAGTATTTTCTCCCTTGGATGTGTGTATACTGTAATCAAAGTACTTCTTTGTCATTGATTTCTCCAGTGCCCAGCACCAACTGCATGTTCAGCCTTTATACAATATTTAATGGGAAACTGCTTCTCAGAGATAAACGAGTTAGATCATCCCTAAGCTCTTTTATATATACAATTAAACCCGTTTATCATGCACAAAATCTATAGATTGCTCCTTGGCTAAATATCCTTATGAATGCTTATTAGAGTTTCACTGACCTGTCACAATGTGCTGCTACCTGGAACAATTTCTCAGTACTGCATCTCTCTGTGAGATTTAGTTTTAAAGAAACTGAAGTCTAATAATGCAAATGTATTCATAATTCTAGTTGCTATCAAAGACGATGTCTGGACAGCTGTTACCCAAGCTGGTGCACAGACCTTTTTTCAGAAAAGCTTAAGTAGATTTTTACATCCTACAGAGTGTTTTCAGAACTCCTTCTGAGTGACATGCTCACTGTGATGGCTTGGTCTAAAAATTATAGTCTAAGTTACAAGCTTTCACTTCGGGCATATAAGCATTTCAGGAATAGAGAATGGGGTAAAATGGGCTTTCCTTGAAACCACGTACGTGACCATCTTAGATTTTTCTGTAAACTCCATCAGGCCTATCATACAAGCAGAACAATTCTCATTTACCTGTCAAAGCTGAAATGTGTCACAAGTCTGTGTGACCAGGATGATACTGAAGGCTTCTAGGAAAGCCGCAGCTTCCTCCAGTGCAGGAACTCTAGGGTCACTGGTCTATACCTGCTGGAAACTTCTCCCTACAATCAGAGACTTAGTCCTACTTCCAGGGACAACCACCAGAAAAATAAAGCACAATACTTTAAGGGATGTTTAGGGAAACACTGTTTTTCATAGCATGTCAAGTAGTTTTCTTCAAATGTACACTGCTCACTTAGGTCCCTCACCTAAACAATCCTATTGTCATAAAATTCAATTTGTTATTTAAAACTGTACTTATCAGTTTTAATCCATTTGAATACATTCATTAAAATCTTTACATGTGCAAATGACACTAACTTTGATTTTAACCTTTGCCTTAAAAGAATCAAAATTAGCTCATTTCTACAAAAAGTCCAAGTTTGTTCACAAAAGGAAAATATTCTTTCTAGTGCTGCATTAAGGTTGGATTGCAAAAAATAAATTCCACAGATATGAAAGAACTATGGTGGGAAGGCAGAATGTGAGTCTATTCCAGAATACAGGTTTGCATACAGACTACTGAATCTCTCACACATTGTTTTGTATACAAAGAATTTGCATCCAGATCTTTGTTAAGTTTCGGTCCTTCAGAAAAGCTCTAGTATTTCCTGAAAGATCAACATTATTTTCAGAAAAAAGTTGCTGAAGCAAATACAAGATTTGATTATTATAATTTTAAGACATCAGAAAAGTTAACATTGTGGAAGAAGAGTAAGGGAATAAAGTATTCAGTTATTCAGAAATGTCTTTTTATCATCCCTGTCTTAGCCAAGTGTATAACTGTAGCTTAAAATACAAAAATAACTTTTAACGTAAGATCAACCTTTTCAGACTTCTTCACTTGCAGGGATTAGTGATAACCACCTTACAGAGACATTCCTCAACATTTCCACACATTCAAGGCTGACAAAATGAAATCTGCCTTGTAATTCTAAAAAGCATTTGGTAAAAGAGGAAAAAGGATTTAAATTTTCATTGTACATATTCAATACCATATCGCAAGCCATATATATTTTGTATTATACAGTATATGACTGGGAGATTAATGTAAATAATATTCATTTTCATATAATATTAATTTGTAGATAGTTTTATCTCCCCAGAGTAATATTTACAGGGTACGTTACAAATGTTAATTGTGTCAAAATTTGCACTACTTTATTTTTAAACATTTTCTATATCTTCCAATATTCCTGATGCGGTTTCATGCTGCCTTCAAAGTAAGAAAGCAGACAACAGACTACCTAACTACCAAACACACAGTTAGGAACAACTATTAGAACATTTCAAATCTCTGTGTGTTGGGATGTCAGTGGCCATAGAGGTTTTTTTTTATTATTTAAAAAAAAAAAAGCTTTTGGTCTACCAAGAACAATCTAGGTCTGAATGAATTTTGGAAAACAACATTATTCACATTGCTGTCATGATGAAGTGACCTGTCATTGTGCACTTTGTTGCTTCTGAAGCAGGCACTTCATTTTCTGCATTCTTATATTTCTTAGCAATAAAAAAGTTTTTCTTTTAAACTGTACTAGACTTATGTTCATTATGGACTCCATCTTCATGCTATCTTACTTTTCATGGTCTATCATGAGCAACTGTAGTTCTTTTGCATAAACTGCTATAAGCCTTATAACAATTATTGCGATCTTTACTGATCCTGCAAAATTATTTTTCCATTCATTTGGGAAATTGCAAAGTTTTTCTATTTAGGGAGCGCATTGTGATTTACTAAAGGAATTACTATTGCCATCACTGCCAAAATTACAATCCCTGTAAGGATGTAGCTCAGCCAATGAAAAATACTATGGTAGTTAGACTCAGACTTAATCTGCCTGCTCTGTACTGAGCCAGGCATTAGATACTGTGTTCTATACAGACGTAATGTTGTTATAATAAATATATGTGATAAAGTACTCTTTATTTACTGAAAGCTTGCATACATAGGCTAATCTTAGCAGTACTTCCTCTAGGAATTCAACTATACTGAAAATACATCTCAAACTTCCATTTTTGCATTTGAGTGCAGGTTGAAATTATCTCCGTATAAAGTCTATAAAGAAATAGAGGATTCTATAGTTTAAAAGGCTCCGCACAAGTGCAAAACATTATTATTGGAGATCACACATCCAAGCAATTTGGGGAAAAGAAGTTTCATCAACTGCAGGTCAAATTAAGTCATTCAGAAGTCTCCTTGGTGGAAGCAATACTTGCACTGCTGCTCTCAGTCACTTCCAGTCCTACATGTAGCCCTAACCGGGTTTATCAGTCTGCAAAAGCCACCTCAGGAGRAAATCTGAGGGAGGTTTTAGGGAAATCTTTCTTGAAATTCTTACCTAGACCTGGCCCTAAGCTCAAGGGAATAAAGTGGCGCCAGCTGGGCTCCTGCCTCCAGTGCTCCCATCCTCTCAGCATCTCGGAGCCAGCAGCAGTACTCAGAGATGAAGTCCCCTACATGCTGGAGTCCTCCACCGTGCCCGTATGAGAGTTTGCAGTGAGCCCTGCTAAAACATCTACCTAGAAGCTTCCAAGGTCTGGCTGAAGAATGTATTTCACAGCCCTGTTATGCACACAATAGGTACTAAAACTTAGCAATAAAATATACTAATGTGTCCATGTGTCAAGTATTTCATTTTTACGCAGCTATCAATGGACCTTCCCAAAAGAGGGTTGTTTTTTTTTTCTTTGTGAAATGATCCTTGTCTGGGTTACAGGTAGAAGAACAGCAAAAGTTCTCACATTGTGCCACAGCTGTGATTTTATTTCAAGGCAGTTTGGGGAGAACAAAAAAAAAGGAAAATATCTCTTTTTTATAAGTTTTGTGGATAGTTTTAGTTAAAAGACCACATTTTTGCAGGCTGAATTCTACAATACAAACAAGGCTTTATTGATGAGTTAATTCCTTAGTGTTGCAAAAGTTCGATGGCTTGACTGCAAGGCTCCAGTTTATTCACAGAACCAAAGAATGAAATAGAAGATTGTCTTTTAATCTAGGGGAAGAGCCTGGGCAACACCACTCGGAGCTACCTTTCTCTCTTTTGTTCAAGATCTTCTTTTCCTCATATTTCTGGTTCCTTAGTCCAATGAGAAGAAAGGTTTGATAACAGGGACTCCTTTACCAAACATATCTCTAATAATTAATATACTATCCCTATTCCCTTGCTTTCTGGAATTGTATTCTAAAGTATCAAATGCAAAATACTTCCCTTCCCTCTCAGGGGACCTCCTGAATTTACAGTCCAGGCATATTCTTGAATTAGCACATTCTTTCTGCTTTAAAAGGCCTTCCTGGAAGTCAGAACCACTCCAAGATAGTTTCAAGACACAATATTTTCATGACGTTTCATAATGTATCATAAAATGCATTCACTCCATGCATACCTTACCAAATACATAGTACTTTGTTCACTCTGAGCACTCTCTGGAGACATGACATATTAGTAATGCAGAAAACAGAGTGCTGTGTCTAAACCACCTTCCCTTGTGTCAATTTAAGGAGTTCATGGCATCATGTTGACCAAAACAGACTGTAAGATTCAAAAATTTTGTTCACATAGGAAACATGAATTTTTTGTGGAATCTTCGGTAAACAAGTCTTTCTGTTACCCTATTTTCATTGCTTTTGCTTTCTGTTGGGAGTGAAAATTTTTTTCTACCACATGTAAGAAATTTATATTCCATATGTTTTCTTCTCAAAGCTGAGGTCTGCTTCTCTGAGTAATTATCTAACTAGCAGTCACTGAGCTGTAATTACTCCAGATGAAAACAATTGTCATTATTCTGTATAGTACAAACTGCCCATACTGAAAAAAAAAATCCATTAGTCATATATCCAGCACAGCCTGCACATTTTTCTACTGAAAACAGATATTGATTTGACACAGTGCTGAGATGATAAGATGTATAACTGATTGTACAATTCGGTATAGTATTGGATTGGACTGATGCAGCCAGGTTTTCAATCTAATTACCCCTGCTCAGCTGATGGAGAGAGTTGTACACTGTGCAATTGCCTTGACAATTGCCGATATCACTTTATGATAATGTATTTAAACTGAAAGAATCCTAGTGAAGTGGGAAAAGGCTGAAGAATGTTGCTTGTACTTTTAAAGGAACATTGTGATTGTTTAGCAATTCAGAAAATCCTCTGAACTGGTAAATAAACACCTGAATTCTACAAATCCTACTCCTGCAAAAATGGAAGAGGAGAAGAGAAGAAAATGATCAGTGTTTCCACAGTATTTGAAACAGTGTTTGTGTCCCTCTGGCTGTCTAAATTGCCCCATGGATGCACCCTGGCCTGACTTGGGTCTTGCCAATATATGAAATTGGTATTGGAAAATAGTTGAATTGTGCAGCTGGATCTATATCTAGACCCAAGATATCCTCCAGTGCAAGAATAGCTCATGTCTCTCTCCTTACTCCATGAAGAGTACCTATTTGATAAGGCATGGACAGTCATGTAAAGTTCAGCAGGAAAACGAGGCAGCAAATGTTTAATTAAAATCCAGCTGGAAAAAAAGAGGGACTAAAGCTTGGAAACTGTACAGGAAACTGGAAGTACGGTAGTCTTTGGTCAGGAGGAGCTCCAGTCTAAAAGACACAAAGAATTGCCAAAACACCATAATGTTTCCTATTATCTGTCACTTCTCATGGACCATCTAATTTCCATCACCTTGCTCTTCAAGTTCCCAGCAAAAGGAATCCAAACAAATAATACATCCTGAAGCATGTCAGGAACAAGAAGCTCACCTGAGAGTCTTCTGGATCTGTGAATGATCAGAGTGCTTACAGATGATGAAGGAATTGCCAAAAAGCTAAATGGCACCTTTGTATCAATACACAAAACAGAAAAAATGGGTACTATTCTTATGCTCAAACTCTTCTTTGTGGGAGGACTCATCACAGAATCTGTCTRAAACTGAAATGATCGTAAAATAGACACGATTTTGTCCTTGACAAAATGGACAGGAGCAAATTTCCAGGACTCGATGGTGTTCATCCAACAGAACTTAACAATGAAATAGCTTAATTACTAACAGTGGTGCTAAATGTGCTTAAAAGTGCCCTTAACACCTGAGTACTGAAAGGTCTCAAATATTCCAACCAAAAAAAACAGTTTGAGGGAGATCCATAGAAGTAAAAACATGGAATCTCGATGTCTGCACTTAGTATTGATAGCATATTAATGCCAGCAAAGAACAGACACTTGCATAAATATTATCTGCAAGGGATATCCACACAGTATTTTTAAAAGATGCCCTACCTTGCCAGCCCTGTGGATGTATTTGAAGAGGTCAGCAAGGAGCTGAATAAGGGTGATCTGTCTGCTGTAGTGCATCTGGACTTCTAAACAGCTTTCAGCAAATTTCTTCACCTTTAGTTTCCTTAAACACTTCTAAAAAACAGGGAAAACAGAGCAGTAAACAGCCGGTTCATACAATGGAGGAAAGAAACCAAAGGAGTTCCACAGTCATCTATGCTGGAACCTGCTCTGGTCACCATATGCACTAATGAGCTGGCTGTGAAGAATTGCAGGACTTACGAGATTGAGTGACTGGCAGATCACAGTGGCAGATAGCTTTTCATACAGATAAATACTAAGTGATGAACAGAGGACAAAAATAGTTCTAATGTCAAATCTTAAATGATGGGCTCTGAGCTCAGCATTCATACTCAGGAGTGAGATTGTTCCACGAACATATCAGCTTACTGCTCAGTAGCAGTCAAAAAAAAAATAAAAATCAATCATTAGTAAGAGAAGTAGATAGCAGAATAGACAAAATTATTGTACGACCTTATGAATCCATGGTTTACCCACATCTTGAAAAATGAATGCAGTTTTAATCCCCTTGTCTCAGAAAAGTTATATTAGAGCTAGAAAAGTTTCCAAGAAAAGAGAAAAGGATAATCAGAACTGGGAAACATCTTCTGTACAAGAAGCAATCACACAGGCTAGGATTGGTTAGAAGCTGGAAAAAGGAAATCCAAAACAGTAACAAAATGACTAGCAGGAATGAAATAATGCTGCAGACAAATCCTTTATAATTATTTTTCATTTGCTTTCTGTGCTTTCTGGAGAGGCAGGAGTCTTGTTGTCACACCTGGCTCTCACAGACATCAAGACAATCACCAACAGAGCTGTGTATCAGTGTAGAAATCTGTTGGCTGAATGCCAATGAATCACTCTGTTGTAATGTTCCAGGTGTTTTTAAGCGGTAGAGTAAGAAGTGCAGGGCCCTGGGGAACTGATATGACCAATGGCCCTGCTGTGTACTGTAAATCATGGAAAATATCTTGCAATTAACCAGGACAGCTGCAGGGCTTGTCAATATGCACTCTTTTACTTTTCATCAGAAATGTCCAAAACACTCTGGACCAGATTCTTAGTGCATGTAAATCCAAATTAATTTAAGTTAGAGAGTTAAAGCTTCAGAATCAGTAAAAAAATAAATTCTATTGCAAAGGGAAAAGCCATCACAAAATCTGGCCAAAGGGAGCAATTCCCCATCTGCCACTCCTGTATGACTGCTCCAACTTCAGCCAGAACACCTCCATCCAGTGAAGTGTAAAGAGCTGGACCGTAACCTGCTTTACTGCCTTGCATCCATCATTTCACTGAAAAAAATAAACCTTTAACCTTTATTTTACATCCAAGAATTAGGATCTAATCAAAAACCCCTTGAAGTCAGAAGCCTGTCATTGATTTCAGCTGGCATTGGAACAGACTCTGAGAATGTAAATTTACAGCCTGCTAATCAACTAAATAAAGCTTTGGGTTGAATTCAAGTTGAACATAGATAAGTTTAATAGTACTGATGTCAGTGAAGCTACGCAGATCTGCAGGCAGAGACTGGCTTTCATTTGTTTGTTGCTATTCGGTTGACTTGGGTAATTCACTGCTTGAGGTAACACATCAAAATGACATTTGATAATGATTTTCAGTATCAGCAGAGGCATGAGGCAGAAGATTAAATAGAAATAGAAGTTTCCAAAAGCTAATAATATTATTTTATAAATGGGAAAGAACATCTCTGCACTCTTTATACAATGCACAGTGTTTCAAAAATCAAAGTCAATTGCTTTCTCAAGACACCATAGCTAAAAATGGTGCATTATTAGGATTTCAAGAGAAACTGTTCTTGCTATGATCTCTGGAATGGGATAGACTGTACAAGAATGACGTAAAGATACTCTTACCTCCAGAGTTTCATTGGCATAATCTGTCTGTAACTCCTAGGAAATGTGATTTTGAGTTGCAAGAATGTGACATCAGTCTTTTTTAGCAGGAAATATTTGGAACATCTTGAAATACGTCATTGTTGTATATGTGTCTGTGTGTATGATAGGAAGTAAATTCTGCTGTTGGTCTCTTGAGGTTTTCTTTCAGCACATGGAAATACTACTTAACACAGATATACTCTACTATGGTATCCAGACTGCAAGGAAGACAAGGAAAAGTAAAACAGAAAGAAAGAAAATTTTTCTTTTAAATATTTCTTACACCTGAACAATTGTTGCAAAAATAAGAAACCAGGACCTGCTGACAAGTTTCTATTCAAATGTTTCCATTGCTGTAGAACAAGTGTCATAAGGGCATACAATTTACCATTGCATTATGCCAAGCCACTCTTCCCTTCTGGCTGAATGTTCTTCTCGGCCAGATCTAACTGCAAGGAGCGATGATATCACTGACACAAATGCTATCAGATGAAGAATCCTCTCTTAGAGGGAAAATGAAGCTGAGGTTGCCTAAGGAACAGCAGAGCTGCTTGGTAGCAAAATTAGCTGAGAGAAAGCAGTTGAGGTGCGAAATGTTGGATATTGATACTGGTATGAATAGAAGAAGACCTGAGTAGTGGAGACAGGTCACAGTGAGAGCAAAGGCAGGTTAAGGTGAGGGTGCAGAGACTGGGTCAGGGTCTAAGAGGACATTTTGGAAAAGAAGGAAGAGTTGTTGAAGACCTGGAGCCTGCAAGATGGTGTGGTTGGATGGAGAGGAGAGAGACCAGAAATCATCACTGCAGCACCAACAGCCACACTGTAAGAGGGAAATCAACAGCACAGCAAAATAGGCCCTGCACCAACCTTCAGAGTAGCCACATCCAGTCACTGCTAACCCCCTCCGCCCACACACATAAGGACCCACCACCATCATCATGTCACAGCTCAGGTGAGAGCTGTTGTTCTCACAATAAAGTGTGACCAAAAAAATATGAAAAAGGCTTTTTGTTATATCAAAGATTTACTTCAAATGTTAGAAAGCAAACTGAATTTTCTTTTTCAGTTTTTGATTGTCAGCAATTTTTTCCTGTATCTCTTCTTATTAAAGAAAACTCACCGGTATTCCACTGCAAAGAATACAGTGAAAAAAAACATTTGGGTGGGGAAAAATGTCAACCCACAAGAAAACCACTTGGAACTGACCAGTTCCTGCTCAACACCTTCATTCCTTATCTCACAAAGAGGAATTTCAATGGATTCTGTTTATTAATAGGAGAAGAGCACACAGGATCCAGTGATCCTCAAGATCCCTTCCATTCCTATGTTCCTATGCAAAGCAGGACCAGAAGCAGAACATAGTAGGCAGAGAAAAGCCCCACCTGAACTCTGGTGTCCCCCAACATTTTCAATAACCCAACTGTTGCCAGGCCATGGAAGGCTGCTGCACAGACAGAGCATTGTTAAAAAGAACTAATGTATTGGGATCTTTTGCATGAGGTAACACTTGTGGGGAATAAATCTCCCAAACAGGATGAACAGTTGCTATCTGAATGAGAGTCCAGATGGAAGTTTGTATTGCAAGAGTCCTTGCAACAGTGCCTTCAGCTGGATCAGGTGAGATACCACAATCTGCTAGTCTGGTGATTTCTCATAATTCAACTGGCCTGCAGTCCTACATGATGATTTCAGCACTTGTATGATCCATTTCTATTGATTATCTTAACTGTCATACATTATCTCCTAACTGCCATACTATGTACAAAAGAATGGCCTACATATAACCACAGAAATAGAGAATAATTTAGGTTGGAAAGGGCCTCTAGAGGTCATCTAGTCCAACTCCTTGCTCAGAGCAGGTCTAGTTAGTTTAGATTGCTCAGAGAACTGTCTAGTTGAGGCTTGAACACCTCTAAGAATATTTCTGCATCTGTAGAAGCACCTTCTGTCTATTTAAAATGATCTTTATGCAGTCTGATCAATTCCTTCATCTACAGCAGGAACTGCCAGTGGGTATTTGTGGGACTGCCCAGGATTCCTCTGTCTAGGGAATTAATCAACACATTGAAGCATACAAATAGTGGCTATCAATTAATCTAGGCACAGCAGGAGCCTGTCTGAAATTCCCACCTGCAGAGCTGTAGCAATCTGTCAGTTGCTTTGCTGTGAGGCAAGTAGGAGGTCAGTCAATCACCTTGTCTCAAGTCAGTCCATTGCCTCATCCACACAGAGACTAGCTGGAGAGTTCCTGCATTGCCCTGATGACTAAGTGCGTTTCGTATGCACACAGATACAGCCTTGATAACAACCTACACCACTATTGTACAGATAGGGTAAACGAATTTCATCATTAAATCACAATTATCATTTAAATTCCATACAGCTTGCCACGAGTGCTTCATTCTTGGGTTTAGCCAGGCCTATCGCTTCCAAAGGACATCACTGCACTTACTCAATGTAATATTAGCCCACTGATAATTATGGAGTAAGAGGAATTTTTCCCACTTCAGCACTTCCATGCATCCAACCATGTGATATTGTCGCATTTATGAAGCATGATTCTATTTATATGTTTAAGTACCTGTCATAGCAGTCTCAGCATCAAATAGCAGCTCTGCTGGTGTAAGAAGATTGTTGCTAATGGGAAATGTTCCCAGATCCCTTGTGAATGGAAATGGCCAAACCTCACGCTAAGCAATATTACTACTTACTGTAGGTGCAAATTTAGAACACTTTTGCATCTCTAAAAAATTGCTTCTACAGAAATGGGTGCTTTTAGCACCTGGTGGTGTTGTCACCAAGGCCTTTTGGTAACAGTGTCACCAGGGAATCATCTGGCTACACATGCTTCAGCCTTCCCATCTTAGAGAAACCATTAGGAATTGATGTCCTCCTCAGACATATGGCTACCTCACAGTTTTAACCCTGTGAATCTGAGCTAATGTAACAGTTCTGACAGGGCACCAGCATCATCTTTTGATCTACCTCAAGAGATACTGGCACCTACTTCATTAGCAAAGAGAATGAAATGTCAGACTGCTAAATCACATAAACTTATCTACAATGGATGTATGTCACATATTACCATGCACATGTAAGCCCTACAGATGCTGTCATCCAGCCTCCCTCTCTGTGCCCACAGCAATAGATATATATCGTCCAAATGTGACTGTCATTCATAGCACAGTCAAGGTTAGTATGTTTGTGGAGGTGCCCGAAAGCATATTTGGTATACGAACAAAATTATCTGCTATTGCAGAGCTTGGACACATGTCTTCATGTCTTCAGCACTTTTATTTCAGTTAAGAGGAACAAAATCAGCAGCTACAGGACTGGTAAAGGAAATGTATCTGGTCAGTCAAAGTTACTAGGGGAGCCAGGTCAAGCAACAGCAATGTGAGTCTTTATTAAGGTGACCGGGGGAGGGAGATATTCAAATACAATCCTCCACAGAGCTGACACTGACAAAGACCAGCATCTTGAAATGCAAATGCAGTAAGCAACAGCATCATTGTGCTGTTAGGGATTCTTTGTCTGACAGCTCCTCAGGGAAAGACAATCATGTTCAGGGAAGCACATTGATTTTCTGGGATTACATTTGTACTTTAGTTTTTAACCCTTAAATACACTGGAGGAGGCAAGGTAAAGAATGAGCCTTAAACTTTGATTGGAAAGTTTGTGATGGTATTTGGTTCCTTAGACTGTATTGCACAATCTTCAACCAGTCCCTGAAGAAAATCTGTCTCCTCAAACGCGGATTTTTAGATCTATTACAGAAAAAGTTAAGATGTCAAGGGAGAAGAATTACTGGGTGACTGTAGTTTCAAAGAAAAGTGTGAAGGGGTTTAAAAATGTGTGTATAGTATAGGCCTTTAGATAGCCACATCCCAGACTTTATTTGGAGTTTCATAAGAAGCCTTGCTGAGAGTGGAAGACTGGTTTGATGTGCTGTGGGAGCCTGGGCTCTGAGGATATGCCATGCAGTGCTCTATATTATTAGGACTTATGTGTCAAAGGGTCAGTGCCTCAGGATGTCACATTGCCATCAGAGAAGTGATTAACTGGAGATAGGTTATCATCCGTCAGGATGGGATGGAGGCTCTGGGCAAAATGGAGATGTTAGAAAACATTACTCATGAATGATGTGCCACATGGGATCTTACTACCAGCAAGGAACCAGATTGCCATGCTGGCCAGCTTAGTATGAATGCCTTCCACCAGAAAGACTGCTCTGTGGTTGTACTGTTTGAAAGGCCTTCTTCTGCTCACCAGTATTATCCCTGTCATCTCTAGGGTCTTGTTGGCTGTTTGTGTCATATTCACAGGCCGATCTTACCCAAGCACTGGAGCACCATCATGACACTCTGCCACACAGGCAGAGCTGCGAATCTTTAGCATACTGCTGACCCGTGGTCTATATTGTCTCACCAGTTCAAAGTCCATTAGGTCACTTAGCCCATTGCTAAGTTTGAAGAGAATCAGAGGGATAGCTGGGTCTTCTGAGAGAAGTTTAAGGATGGAGGGGTAGTTTCCTGTTGCTACCCATTGGATGTCTCCCACCCATAACAGCTGTCATGAATTTAACTTATTCTAGCACCACTGGGTGAAACAGAAGTATCTTAGGGTTGCAAAGATAAAATATAAACATACACTGAAGGGAAAGAGATCACTCTGCACTCATTACTGCTGGGAGATCATCTACCAATGCTGCAACACAGTTCATATACTGGCTGGAGTCCAGGCTGTATTACAGTTAGCATATTAGCTTCAATTATTTGAGCTTGCAGCTAGCCTTAGCAAGTTTCTGTATAATTTATCTCAGGACGTGAGCTGATGTATACAGGGTAGTTTTATTCAGAGTCAGTTTACCCAGAATATTTATTCTTCAGCTGACACATTGTCTCTTTCTAGCAGGACTGGAATCAAAATCCTCTTTCCCATGACAGAAAATCTATGATTGGTTCCCCTATGTCCACATTTGGGGTTCTAGTTGTCTAAATGTGTCCAAAATTTCCTGAAAAAGCCTTATGTTTGTATCAGTTACATTTAGATCAGTTTCATAAGGGACCCAGCATAGAAGGGTCCCCACCAACCTCAGCCTTTCTGTGTGCCTTTCCTCTTTGGCAAAATGTGGACCCTCACCAGGGAAGCACTGGAAATGCTGAGAGAAAGGTCTCATGTTAAAACTGGATTGCGACTCAGATGTCATCTAACTTCCCTGTTTCATTGTAAACTTTGTTGGCGTGATCCGGGCAAATTCAATTAATATCTCTCCATATTTTAAAGTGGGGGGGTTAAGAACAATGCCTTATGAAGCTGCCTGTGGCACAATAAGAATAAATTCACAGATATTTGTGAGGCATTTAGACACTGCGGTAAAAGAGGCCATGGAAATGCCTGGCCAGAACTGTCAGCTCTTTGCTTTATGTTAATATACTAACCTTCCCTCAGCAGGCTAGAGGCCTAAAGGGCATCCTTTCTTCTCAGGCAATTTTTTTCTCTCCTCTCAAAATATTCTAGACATCAGCTGAAACAACTGAGGAATAAAAGGCTAAAGAGTCTTGGAAAGCTGCAAGCTGCTTAAGCTAAAAAGGAAATGGTTTGTGAAGGATTACAGCAAAACTTAGTAGCCCTCTTGTGCCTTCAGCTTAGCAGAGAAAACCATGACCCGCTCCCATGGTGACCCAGAATGGAGATGTTAGGAGGAGAGCAACAGCTCTAGTATTTTTAATTTTACACCCACCAAGATAAAGAACATAACGATAATTCATGACAGTGTGGGGAAAATGGAAGAGCAAATATTGATTGATTACTTTTTTAAAGAGAGATGTGAAATGAAGCACACATCACCAGAACAATCTCTGATAGATGAGATCAGAGAAAAGAGAAGCCCCAACTATACAGTATTCATGGGAGTTAACTATCTGTGGATAATCCACATTACACTTTTTCACAGAGCTATGATCTGATATTTAATTTTTCCACCACATTGTGTTTTTGGCAGGCTTTTTTATTATCTCTCATAAGAACCAAATTGTTTTGTAGCTTTAGGATGACAAACTCAAACTCTGCTTCAGGGCAACACTAAAAAATGAAGAGAAAGAGACTTTAGTGATGAAGCCCTTATGTGTTGTTTTGTTACAAGACATGTATCATCATCTTCCCACATGTTTTTTTATGCAAGAGATCTACAGGATGCTCAGCTTGGTGCTCCACAGCATGCCACCACCATCAGAAAATGACAGTAAATTGGCAGCATGCTGTGGCTTTGCTTTCTGAAACTAAATGGAAAACACCGTCCAGTATGGACCTCCTGCCCTTCCCTCTCCACCACTCCTACAGCGCCTTCAGGTTTCCAAAGCAGCTCTCAAACTGAAGAAAGCCTAAGTCCTTTACAGCTTCAATATAAGGCTTGCCAACATACAACAAGAACTATCCACTTCGGGGCTATCCCATGGGAGCCATATGGTTCCCCTCCCCAACAACACTCCACAGAGTATTTTTTTTTATAAAGGGGAAAACTGGAAGAGAGAGTACTTCATTAGAAACTTCAGGAAGAGTTAGGGTGAGTGGGATGTGGTCACTCCATCCGTATTTTCATTACAATTTCAACTAGAAACTAAGTAGTTCATCGCACATGGCCCTATAAATGACAGTCTGTGTCCCAAGCTGTTCACCTCATAGAAGATTAATAATTCAGTTAATAGTGCCAGTGCTCTCAAGTGGCCAAATCTGTGTCACATCTAATGCTTTCAGTGTTACACCAGCTATACACCTTATTCTTAAACATTTCATAGGCTATTAACAACACATTTGCGAAAGTAGTTCAGGAAGGCCTTGAATTGYGCATCTTTCTGACTTGAAATGGTGATTAGTTCGAGTCGAAAACTGTGATGCCAGTGCTGTACCCTCTTATCGCTTCATCTCCAGGGCTAATACTGCCTGCACACCAGCTGGAGTGAGCTGGCTGACAACCTGCCACAAGGTCTAGCCGGCATCCTATTAAAATCAAAGGCCCTGGGCATGCACACTCTTTGTACTTAGGAGCTGCAAGGAATGCCTTGGAGTCAAAAGTCTCTTGTGCTGGTCTTAATAACATGCGCTGTGTTGGTTTCCTTTTGGCTTGATCATACATAGCATGACTTCAGACGTAAGCACTGATCCTGTACCTTTGTTACCCTGTATTATTCAATGGGATATATCTACACAGCCATGGATAGTAGCCCCTAGGGACACTCCAAGCCAAACAAGCAGCCTGTCCACATTATTTACCTGATGAAGCACTCCAGCCCCAAAGGGGTATTGAGGATATTTCTCAAGAGAGTACTTAGGCTTTCCTGCTGCTCTCAGGGACCTTTCAAGCTGCCTTTGTTTGCTGTTAGGTTGGGCATGGAGCTTAGTTCTCCAGTAGCGTGGGTACCTACGTGTCTGGCAGAAGTGACAAGCCAATGTCCTTCCCTGAAGGACCTTTTCTGCTGCAAAGGCAGGTGGGATTACTAGGTTGCCAGCCACAACTAACACAGATTACAGCTGCCTAAAAGAAATACTTGGGATGCCAAAGTTGAAAATAAGAGGCAGCCTAGACTACATACAGCCCTGTTTAGTACCAAAATGTATAGGCATAGCCTTTGCAGATTCTCCATGGAGCATGTTGTGGAAGCATAAATAAGTGCATATTCGAATACACTGTGCTTCAGCTTGGATAAAAGCTCTCTAAATAAAATGAGGTGTTTTTTAAATAAGGTCTTACAGGAGAAATGCCATTTCACACTTGACCCCAATTCAGCAATGTCTTCCTGGGGGTATCCAATCACTGGGATCAGATTTAGACCCTAGCATTCATGTCCGAGCACTATCTTCCCTCACAAGAAGTTCTTGGCAGGAAGGCAAATAATTTCCAGAAGAGCTAACTGGGAAAGGAAGTGCCACACAGCCTACAAAAACAGTGAAAAATCCAACCCTTACAGCAAAGAGCTCCTCAAAATGATCATTGTTATCACAATGTATAAAACTCACCAATATGTGCAAGGAAAGGCTTGAGATAGGACAGACATGAGGTCTGGATCTTAAGGCAAGTGAAAAGGGGCAAATTTCAACCCTAACCAGATGAACCTATGATTACATACACAACAGCATTTCAGCACAGTGCTGGAGTTTGAGATTTTCTGTCTATTATCTTGCAAGTAGTTTCAGACGAATTTCACCAGAATAAATATGCACCATTGACTTTTATTCAGTTTTATTTAATAGACTCTTGCAATACACTTTTTAAAATGTACTTCTATTTTATGACTGTTACTTTCATATACTCTCCTCCTTTATCTCTTTCCTACTAGATATTTAATTGTGTAGAAGAACCACTGTGATGTATTTAACTTTCATATAATTTCCCAGTTTGGCAATAATACCCCCAATTAACTACTATTCTCATTAACCAATTTACTCATTCATAATCAAGGACAATGGCTTTAACAGTTCTAATAACATGCCTTGTTAATAATGCCTTAATGAAGATTATCCTTATATGGCTTTCAGAAGATTATCTTTTTCCCTAAAATGAGAAAAGGCATATTAATGTAAAATAACTTCCTACCTCCTGGCTGAGTGTTTTGTTGAAATGAAGAAGAAATATGGAAAAGTACTGTAGATTTTTAACCTCAGTAGGTTACCATTTAGAAATTCATTGACTTACAGTAGGTGGAGTACACAATGCACTCATGGACTTAGCTAGTCCATAAATCAGTTCTGGCTTCAGCCCTCTCTCTTACTTGCTATGATTAGACACCAAGAGGGTCCTTATTTATATCCTCAGTTACTTTGGGGTGTAGGCATGCTTATCAGTTTCTTTGGATGTAGCAAACAGAATATTGTTAATTAACATAGGAAGCAAAGTAAAAGCAAAATGAAAAGATCTAGCCAAGTCTCTATCAAATTAAAGTAACACAGCAAATCTAAGAGTCTTCTCCTGTAGAATTATCTAAGGAAACACAACAAAACTGCAATCACTGAACATATGTTCTGCTAGCAGTAACACTGAAAATTTAGCATCTAGGTTAGGCAGCTAATCAGACAAGTTTACTAACGATCAATATAAAGGATTTAGCATTGTCATGTTAAAAATAGAAGCACACACATATCCAGGTGAAATAGAGAAACTGCAAAAGAAAGTTTGCATTTAAAGTAAAAAAGAACAGAAGCATATTTCAATGCACAGTCAGGCAACTTCTGGAAGTTTGAAAGTTGGAGGAACAAGCACTTACTGAGAGATAGCTCTATAATGCATCTGAACTCATGGTGAATTGAATGCAACTGAATGCATGAGAATGATCTCTTATTTTGCAATTTTGCCAAAACAGACAGTATCCGCAGGTGGGTCCAGCAGCCTCGGGGAAATAGATATATATTCGTCCAGCGAAGGGCTACAAAGATGATTAGGGGACTGGAGCATCTCTCTTATGAGGAAAGACTGAGAGAGCTGGGCCTGTTTAGCCTGGAGAAGAGAAGGCTGAGAGGAGATCTTATCAATGTGTACAAGTATCTGAAGGGAGGGTGTCAAGAGGATGGGGCCAGACTCTTTTCAGTGGTGCCCAGTGACAGGATGCAAGGCAACGGGCACAAACTGAAACACAGACAATTCCATCTGAACATGAGGAAATACTTTTTCACTGTGAGGGTGACAGAGCACTGGAAGAGGTTGCCCAGAGAGGTTGTGGAGTCTCCTTCTCTGGAGATATTCAAAACCCGCCTGGACGTGATCCTGTAAAATGTGCTCTAGGTGACCCTGCTTGAGCAGGGGGGGTTGGACTTAGATGACCTCCAGAGGTCCCTTCCAACCTCAGCGATTCTGTGATTCTGTGATTATCATCTGTGCAATGCACATTCTGTATACATAGAGACCCACTGACTTTTGATAATCACTATAACACAAAATAAACACTTTGAGCCTTCCATCTTCCAGCATGTTATTCAGATGTCTCTGTATTCCCCATTTCAGCACTGTTAAGGCTTGAATCTTGTCTTCAGTGATCAACTGGGATTTTGAAGAATACTTAGGTGAGGAAAATAATTGAATCTCATTAGTTCTGAGCATTGGAGACATGGCACTTGATATGATAAGCACCTGTGATTAGATAGAGAGAAATTTAACTTTGGAAGTCAATATTATTTACCAGCATCTGGTGATGTCAGTTTGCTGTGATCAATTCTTTTCTGTCTTATTTTTTTAATGAGTTGAAATTAGGAAGATGAAAAAAGCAATGTCTCAGCAATTTTCCTGTTTCAGATAAGCCACTGCAGCTACAGTTAGGAAGAGTCCAAATGTACCCAGTAAGGGATACCGTGAAAATGGTAAGTGTCACACTGTTTTTCAATACTTTGCAAAGATGTCAGATCAAGGTCTGTTCGCTCTATACAACTGACCACACCCTGATCAATGTTCTTGCTCAAGCATGTACATCAGAAGCAGCTGTAGCTTCAATTTGAATAGAAAGAGACTTCTCTAACATATAAAGATATTTTGTTATCTTCCATTGTTCCCAGAGGGTTCCCTTGACATCAACAAATATATATGGATGAAATCTTAGCTCCACTGAACTCATCAGGCATTTTCCTATTGACTTCTCTGGAGGCAATATTTCACCTGTCACCTTACGAGGCTTAAATTCTACTTGATTAAAGGGTCCACTGTCTTTATTGAGGGGCAGCAGGCATATATATATATGTGTGTGTGTGTATGTGTGTGTGTGTGTGTGTATATATATATATATATATATATATCTTATATAGCAATTCTGAGGTGGCTCATGCAAGTGATAAGAATTCATTGAACAAGTTTTGGTGGACTCTAAAGCCATATGAGACTATCCGTAGAACAGGGTTTCTAACAAACTGGAATCCCCTTGCTTTGTTCCTTCGGCTTTGAAACAATCTAAAACATCTGATTTGGTACTGAATCTAACAGTGAAGGCCTTGCCCTTCGCTGGGTACAAGCTAATTCTAAATCACTGGCATGCCAGTTCAATTCCATCACTTATTTATTTTTCTTGGCTGGGAAAATTTAAAGCCAAACTTAATTAAGCTACTGATATTGTGAGAGGGCATACAGGAAATTCTTTAAAGGATGGGTCTTGTGTGACTTGGCTCTTGCTATCAATCCTATGAACTCTTAATTTATCCTTGTTTAAAAACCTGTCTTAGAGGCTTTACTTTTTCCTGTGCTGGTGTTTGTCATATTTCTCATGGATCTATGCGTTCCTTTACCCTGCAAGACATATATTTTTCCATAGAATATGTTATATACACTCAGGTGGCTCTTGATTACAATTCATTTCTCCCCACTGAAAGTACTTGGGGTATATATCATTCAGAAACAGACAACTTCACTTTTCTTTTTATACTGAAATGAAAGCTGCTGATGGACATTGATTAGTTTGCTTCCTGTGTTTGCTGGACTATGGCATAAGTAGAGATAAGAGAAGCCACAGAGGAAGGCAGGTGGAAGGAAGTACTACTGAAGGATGGAGTTTAAATATACAAGGATCAGGACATGTTAGTAAAAATATGCACAAAACATGAGAGTCCCAAAATGGGACACTAGTTGAGTAGAAACTGTGACCTCCTCACTCCCAAACCTTCCTATGAACCAGGACACAGCAAAGACTTTTTTGTCATCAGCAGCTTTGGCCAGTTTTGAAAAGTGGAACTAGTAGTACATCTTTTTATACCTCTAGGTCAAAATCTTTGCCCTGTTAGCCTTCAGTGGGATAGAAATCACTGGGATTTCAGTGCTAATGAACAAGTCCACTCCAATTGTTTCCCTTCTTTTAAAGCCCAAGATTCAGCCAACATATTGGAATTGTTTTTCTCATTTCTATAGTGAGGTTTGTTGATTCACTTAGAGGTGCAGAGTAGATTTGCTATTTGATTATCCCCTGGACACTAAAACATATTGAACTAATTAATAAAAATCAATACAACTGGAGGGGGAGGCCAAAAGTTTCAAAACTGGCCATAGAGTCATATTAAATCCTTATTTGGAAACTTAAAAACAACCATGTTCTATCCAAAGCACATAAACAGCATGTTTTTAAAGGTAAATGACCATTTACACAATCCAGACTCTTTTGTCTCAAGAAATAGCCAACCAGTTGGTCAACTTGCACAACCAATTGCTTTTTCAAACACAGTAATCAAACATTAGGCAAATCTCCGGCATGTCATAGTAAATAATTATTTCAGGCTTCAACTTACACTCGTTAGCATACCCACTATTTAGACACAGTTACTGTAACCCATTTAGCGTGGTCCCATGTACAGTACCTGATTACCTTCATCTACTTCTTCAGCAGGGCAGCGGCAGAGGTAGGAGCAGACTCCATCTCTCCTTATTGTTATTAAAGAAAACACTCCCTAACCCAAGTCTGTGTTAAACATTCACATTCTTGGCCTGGACCTCCATCTCTGTCGAGGTAGTACATCTGTCCAGGTTTCCTGGGACAGTTATTACTTCTTCCAATTTGTGATGGAAAACTGGTAAACAGTAGGAGAAAATAAAATAAATAACTCAGAGCCTTTTGGAAAAAGAGTAAAAACCTGAGGAAGAGATCTAGGAAATGTTACACAAATTAAGGATTAAAATAAGGGGCTGACCTGGTGACATATGCTCAGTATCTGTCAGGATCTGGCTCTGTGTTTTTTGCTTATGAGAGTATGGGACAGATGAGCCCAGGACCCTCATAGAATAGTTGGGGTTAGAAGGGACCTCTGGAGATCATCTGGTCCAATCCCCTGATCAAGCAGCAAAAGCAGGTTGCCCAGGATCATGCCCAGTCGGGTTTTGAATACCTCCAAGGATGGAGACTCCACAACTTTTCTGGGCAACCTGTTCCAGTGTTTATCCATTTTCACAGTAAAGAAATGTTTTCTTATGTTCAGCTGGAATTTACTGTGTTTCAGTGTGTGCCCTCTGCCTCTTGGCCAGTTACTGGGCACCACTGAGAAGAGTCTGGCCCTGTCCTCTTTACACCCTTTCTTCAGCTATGTATACACATTGATAAGATCCCCCAAAGCCTCTCCTCTCCAGGATGAACAGTCCCAGCTCTCTCAGCCTCTCCTCACATGAGAGATGCTCCAGTCCCTTAATCATCTCTGTGGTCCTTCACTGGACTTGCTTCAGTAAATCTATGTCTTTCTTGTACCAGGGAGCCCAGAACTGGACCAAGCACTCCAGATGCGTCCTCATCAGTGCTGAATAGACCCCTTCACCTTCTGGTGACCCTCTTCCTAATGCAGCCCAGGATACTGTTGGGCTTCTTTCCCACAAAGACACATTGCTGGCTGATGTTCAACCCTCCTCCATCAGTTAGCAATAAGACAAGAGTAATTGAACGTCCTGCAAGGAGAGGTATGGTATGTTCCTGTATTTCACTGGTTCAGTAACCCAATATTAAAATTTCTTCCAGCCTTCTTGCTATTAGGCAATGACTTATTTGATCAGTTATGAAAGGTGGAGCAGGATGTTTGCTTAGAGTTTCTTTCTGATACAGAATTATATGGAAGGCTGATTCAACCTGTATGTGAAAGCAGAAGAAAGACATTTTTGGGCTCTTTTCTCTTTTATCTATTTTTATTTCCTTATATTCCCTACCCAGGAATGTCATAGGCTAGTAATATTCTGTGATTCTATTTCACACTTACTTAGCAATGGTATTTATGACTTACCTGTGGTAGCAATCTGTCTGCTTGAAGGTGTGTGCTACATCTTGCTCAGGCAAAACCTCCTTTTCTTTCTTTTTGAGGATATGCTTGTACAGTTTTTGCTAACTGAATTATGGATTTTTCCACTACCCCTCTTCTATAGCTTTTTCCAGCCTTATTTCTGGAAACAGGAGACCTATATACCAAGACAAATGCCTGCTTTTACCATGCATTCTCTGGAAAAAAAAGCATAAAAATTTGGTTCGAAATGTACATATTTATAACCATCTTGACTCTTCTCAAGACCCATCAATGCATTATCTGAAAACCTTTCGAATTTCCTTTTTATCCTCCACAGCGTTAACCTCCATCTTTGTTCAACACTTCAAACAGCTGGCGCTGAATGTCTCCCTGTTATCCTTGGGAGGATGCCAGGATGTTCAGTCCATATAAGCAATATCATATTCACCAGTAAAAATAAAATCATGCCCAGGCTCAGCCACAGAATGTAACATTTTAAGACCAATACTGGAATATATTTGGATGATGGGAACCTCATGTCTGTTTTTAATAATGGTCGTGAGGTGTCCCCCAGCTGATGCTGTGGAATGAGGTGGGCTTGCCATTACAAGAAGAAAAGAACTCTCCCCCATCCTGTTAAAACCTAGATTTATATCACAGCAGACATTTTCATTACATTTACACTATGTCATAAACATAGAACTACAAGTTTCTTTCCGTTCACCATAAAATCCTGCCAGAATCCAGTATGGCAGAGAATGCCTTCAATAAACAAGCTTCCACGGCAAAGAATAGTGAATTCACTTGCAGAGAAAAGACTTCAGGAGACATAATTGCATGACAGAGATGACATGCCTTATTTCTCTTGACTATATTATCCTTACCTTTCTTAAGTGGAGACCCTTTTTCTCTCTCCGCTCCAGTTAAAAAAGAATTTGCTAGCTATGGCCARCCAATCAATTCTGATAGCAACCAGAATCAACCAACGAATATAGAGGCTTATTTACTGGGAAGATTTCTCTCTCTTTCAGTAAAAACAATTAGAGGTGTTGCCACAACCCCACTGCTGGCAGATACTAATTCTTTGATGATATTTATCAGTCACTACAGTCCCATTCATTCTCTGCTGAACAAGGTCCTCAGTAAACCTTCTGTCAAACATGAACAAACTCTTTTTGCCATGCCAGCCAGCCGTGCTGACTGGCAGTGGAAGTGCTTGGATACTCTGGCTGTTTCCCGACTCTGCCAGTGGGTCTCGCAAGTCTTCCTGCTGCTTGCTGATACTTCCTGCTCCATCACAGGTCTTTGGCGAGTATAATTCATCATACCTAACACAACTGTAACTGCCTAAAAGTTAGGTGTTTATGGCTAAACTAATCAACTATGTTGACTCTGGAGGCCATGGAGAGGCCTCTGCCAAACAGAGATTCACTCTTCCTGTCTTGGGAGGGAAAGACTGCTTTCCTCAGGGGTTTCGCTCTCTCCCCAGTAGAAAAGTGTCATGAACTGACTGGGCAGGAATTTTAAAATACTGATGTAGCTTGTGATAGGCAGTATTACACCACCATAGTTTTTTAAATTTTCCTTTCAAGCAGACAGGAATTATATTATAAATACCATATACATATGGTATACAGATATACAATGATGCCCAGAATATGCTATAATACAGTGACAGAGCTGTATCATTGTGTGGCATGGTGACAGCAAGTTATAGCTATTATACAGAAAACCAATATGGGTGGCTGAGGAACAACAAATATGCACCCATGTACATGCATATCACACTGCCATTGCTGATTTTGCTTATGTGATGATCTAGATGATTATAACACAAATCTGCAGGCCTTTATGGGATACATCCTTCCTGTTGTTCCAAATATGGCTGCTTAGACTGTGACTAGAAAACTGTCAAAGACTCCACTGTACCAATGAATACACTGAAGAGCCCAAGAATTGCTTTTCCCTCTTCTTTATATTCTTTCACTAATTCATCCTTTTCCCAATTCTCTTCTTCCACATTTGTTTTCTGAGTCTTTATATTCTCTTTCCACCCCCCTTATTCCCTTTAGATTACCTGTCAATGTAAAAATTTTAACAGTGCAGTAACCAGTTCTCATGCTTTTAATGACAGCTCATAATTGCTGACAAAAAGGGGAAGCAAACCATGTGAAAATGTGTATGCATAAAATTGTCATAATGTCTTACACAATTCTGAGATCAGTAATGAGGAGGTTGGGCCTTTGTTAAGATACCCAGACAGCAAATATATAATAGAAAGAAGAGGTAGATTAGAAAAATGAAATAAAATAATGTCTACGGAAAGCTAAATGAATGCTAATAAGGAAAGCTATGTACTTTTTCTAGTGTTAGAATCAGAGGGAAAAACACTGTGCCCCTTCAGTGGCACAGATAACATAGCAAGTAACTTTGGGAGCAACTGGCAATAAATGACATTTCTGGCACTTAATTGGTGCCATTCCACTATTATTCTGCAGAAGAGGTGGGGACTCCCCAGAGAGACACTGCCTTTCTCACTGTAATCCCTGGCTTCGGAGAGCAGCGTATGCTGGGCTGCTTCTATTAACACAGTCCCTGCACAAACCAGGTTTCTGGGACCAGACTTTGGATGTCATGGTCAGACAAGCTCATGAACTTGCTGGTTCACAAGTGATAATGGTTTTTTTTTTTTTTTTTTTTGGGGGGGGGTTGCACTTTTGCATCTCAGTCCAAGTTATTTAACTGAGGCAACAGATGAAACATTTCTGAGGCCTCTGCTTACCTAGCAGACGAATAGGTACTCACTTCTGCCAAGGATCCTGTGGAATGCAGCAAGAGAGGGATTTTATGAGAGGTACAGTTGTAGATATTTCATGGTTTCTTTTTTTTTTTTCTGGAGCAACATTAACAGCTCCTGCTTCCATCACTATCTTTTGGCAACATATCACTGTGCATTGTTAGACAGAAACATCATGAAATCACAGATGTAGTATAGTGCACTGCTGGGTGAGTGATTGAATGGGTGGAATACAAGTTTGTCTCAGCTCTAAAGTGGGGCTTCAAAAAGGCCAGCTTTGCTAAGGACTTGGCAGACAGTTCAATAACACAGTACCCCTCCCTATCCACCACCCCCCAAAAAGAACTTATAGACTGAGGAAGGCAAAAGCTGAAGCGATATGAAGTTGACAAGAATGAACGTTTTTACATTCCTGTGAGAAAAAAAACTTGGTTGTGATAATAGTATATTTAAGCTTAAGCCATGAGCCACCCACATGTGCCAAACTCAAAAATGGCCCAGAGCAAGCAATGCTGAGTATCCAGTACCTACTTATCCCAAATCATCTGTTGTTGAAACCCGGTCATGTCTCCTGAGGTTTTCAGATAAGTGGTTCCAGTAATTAGAGTTGCACTTGGCCAGCTGCCATTTAAGTCTGGTTCCCCCAATTACAGAGACCTGTCTGGTTTCCCCAAGGCAACTGCCATGTTAAGATGTCCATGTTAGTTTCTGCAGACCCCTTCAGACTTTTCACATTCAAGTTTACCTAGCATATGTGCTCCCCAGAATCACCAAGCTATTCCTATGTCAACATAGATATTACTTAGAATGTATTCATTTTAATTAGGATAACTAGTGGGAAAAAAATAAACAAGAAGTTGATTATCTGGTAATCCCTTCTGCAAAAGTCAAAGAGGGTGAGGTTTGGGAGCTTTTTGTGTTAGAGCTCTCTTTTTTTTCCTTTTTAAGGAAGGCTAAGGATGATGAGAAGGGAGAGAGGTGTACCACTCCCAAGTGTACTTTGAAGGACAGAGGAAAGAAAGAAGTGCCAGATCTGAAATCTAATATGTTGTTACCACACTACAGGAACTGTGATGCAAATCTGCTTTCAGTCGTCCGTTTCTGTGCATGCACAGGGGCAGATCTCAAATTTCCACGATCCCTTTCAGCCTACCTTTTAAAAAGGCTTACAGATAGCATAGAGGCTTCACAGACAAATGACCTCCTTTCACAGGCAGACTGGCTGATCTGTCTTTATAGTAGTTCTGCAATGTAAAAACACATTACATATCAGTTTGATTTTAAACACAGCCTGTAGTTCCCTTCTTTCTGACCTGATTCTGAACTCAGTAAATTTAGGCTGATTCGTCCTGGACGTCCACTTATGGAATGCAGACCACTTCTTTATCATGCAACATTTCCTTTGTTATATTACTTTTGAAGTATTAGGGTAGGAGAAAGCCATTTTCTTTCTGGGATCCGAATGAGACAGCCACAGCCATAAGATTGCATTAGTGTACGGATGGGTTGATGGAACAACTGGGTCAAGAACATCTTTGCTGAAAAGGCTAAGAAATAAACATTCCTTGTGCTGGGAAAGGAAGCTAATACTAAGCATTCAAGACCAGGAAATGACCGAGTTTCATAACTCCCTCTGCAGAACTGTGTGTCTAACCAGCTGGTGTCTCACCAGCTTTCCCTGTTACAGGACACTCTGGCTGGTACCTTAGGTACTTAGATGACTTTCAAACACGCATTTCTCTGCCCCGGTGTTTCCCATACTTAGTGCCTATTCTCATAAATATTCCATTAACATTCTCTCTGCAGCAAGTGCCCCTGGTGACTTGACATTTGGGAATAAGCAGCTTACGTGGCCTAAGATGTCAGTTAATTTTAGCAATGGCAAGACTAGCGATGGCTGTTCTCCCCATCCAAAAATATGGGTGGAATGCTCATAAATTCAAATGTTAGAGGCTTGAAAAGGCCAACAGCCTCTCCCTCTGTTTCATGGAAAGGAAAAGAGAATGGTAATTTCAGTATGAAAAAAGTCATCTGCATATATTTGCAATGTGAGCTCCCTGGCATGTATCCCTGCCGACACTGCCAGCTTTATTAGTATCTTGGTCAAATACTCAAATCTAGCATATTTTACTGCTCGATGTCCTTTGTCTTCAAATACTGTTGCTATGTCTGGAGTGTGCTGCCAAGGCAAAAATAACCTATTGCACATTTCAGAGCACTGCCTTCAGTGTAGCCTGGATTATATCAGGCAGAATTTCACCTGGGGGAGAAAAGGAGGAAATGAGTAACCCTTTGTATTCCTGATCCTCTTTTGGTTTCTAGCTCACTGGTGCTACCTTGGAATTGAGCTTGTGACAGACTACTTGTGGGCATCATCCCTGTGTGGAGCTGGGGGGTCTACAAGTACCTACAGTGCAGCTCTGCCCCTAGGGAGAGTTATACCCACATACATCTCTCATGCCAGAATCATAGCTGCAGAGGGGAACTTATAAGTAGTCATCCATGATGGTGATGGGGGCCTGCAGCATGCACAGCCTCCCTCACACCCCTATGACCAGACACGCATAATGCACCTTGATGGAGATTGCTACTGCAGAGCAGGAGGAAAGGAAAGAGAAACCCTTTTTCTCCCTTCAGTTACTCTGTGCTTGAAGATCTGCAGAGAAGAAGTAGTTCTCTGAGTCCTGGAACTGAAGGAGCCTGGTTTTCTATAGGTTCATGTCTTGAGGCTGGCTGATTATGCTTTATAGAAAGGTGTAAATTTTGGCTGAAATTCTGCCTGCAGCTGGGGCAGGTGTAATGCCAGGGGACTCTGTCCTGTGGGGTTCTCATTGCACTCACCCATCAGGGTGTTTAGCAATGAGGTACATGGTCTTCCTCCTCAGTGGTCTTCCAGACCCCTGTCTCTCTGTCAGATTTGGGTGAAATCACATCTGGTTCAAAAATTACTGTGGGGAGAGACAAACAAGTGTAAGTGCACATAAGCACAATTTTCATAGGAAATCCAATCCTTGCATCAGCTGGATAATTACTGCAATAGAAAATCTATGAACTTCAGATGGGGAAGCCTGAACAAAATAAAATATCTCCTTCCTGGAAGTGAACTTTCTGTTATTCTGAGTCTGTCTGGCAATTTCTGGAAGCAGGTCACACTTGCATCAATGTACAGTGCAGCCCCATCCACCTTGTCCAAGCACCAGACAAGTATTTCCAGAGTTGGCAGAAACATTCAGTCCTTCTTAGCAGACTCCCAACTGTGAGCAGCACCCTTGTCTACTCTTATTAACATAAAGGTTAAGCTTTTGTCAGCTCTCAAAGTGTCAGCTTATCACTGGCAAGTAGAGGTCAGGCCTGGAAAGAAAAAACATCTAGACATCTTGGTGTTGTTATTTATGATGCCCTGAGTTCAAAGAGCATTTGAGGGGATCCTGAATACACTTGAGTGGGTTTTACTTTATACCATAACACAGAGAAATGTGCAAAGCTAGACAGAGCGGGGAGAAGATAGGATAAACTTATCCTTACAAAGCCAAGGTTCATTTAAATCAACAGGCATCTTTCTGTGTACGCCAGTGTGCTTTAAGCAAGCCACACAGAGCATCATCAGTCACAGCTCTGATTTGCTAGCCATTTTCAGGTTGGGCTGCTCCCACTGATCTCAGTGGTGCATTGGCTGAAGCAGGGTAGCTCATGTCAAGGTTTCAGGGTTTAGTGGAAACGAGTGATTATCAGCGTGCCTAGATTTTTCAGAGCAAGAAAAAGAAAAGGCTGACAGTCTGTTTTAAGCTGTTGGATGGAGAGAGAAGGAGTGAGACACTGATTTCATAAGGAGTTCAGAACATAGCAAGTAGCCATTTTAAAATAAAAATTTTTCCTAGGTCTCCTTTAAGATCATCCATTGTTGTACAAAACTCTTATTAAAGCAAGGCACAAAAGTGCAAACTCTGGCCAGTGTGATAGCATTAAAAGTGGATTTTGCAGCTTTTGTTAAATTTCTCTGCATTCTTAAGGTGTCTGTAATGCTGATAAATAGGGTCTTCTGTGCTCAGCGGGGGGAGCTAAGGTCTGCTTTTTTGTATGCTTCTCTATACTTCAAACATTGGTCATTAAAATGAGAAAGACTTAATTTTCCAGAAGAATTTCAATCTCAGAGGAAGTATAGATCTTTCTCCCCCCACCTCAATGCTTTTGCTCTCTTTTTTTGAGATGCTAGAGGTTATTTCTGGTGAATGGAAGAGCCTAGGACACTGCCAGTTCTGAGATAAATCAAGTTTTGATGCATTACAGCCATGTCCTCAAAGTACTGGGGCTTGGACTGAAAGCACCAGCCTTTGGAGGAAAAACAGTCCTATTAGCCTATGTACTGGATGCTCAACTTCGGCTCCAGTTTACAGTTCTGTTGTAAAAACATAAACCTCAAAGCATTTGGGAGGTATAAAAACAGACCTCTTGACAGAGCACTAAGGATCAGCGATATTATGAAATACCTTAATATGCTCACATGATCTTCCCCTTATTTGCCATTGTGCCTCCTAGGGCTCCGTCAAGTTGAGGTGCAGGCCTTGCCAAAAACATCTTATGCCAGTCTTGGTGTCCACTGGGGGAGACTGGCCAAAGGGAAACTCACAGAGTTGGCTTTTGCTACCTCTCAGGTGGATTTTACTTGTATCCTGCTGCTAATTCTGACTCCCTTCTGTCTCTTCTGACTACATCCTTTCATCTTTCCCATAGCTTTATTACTTCTCCCTGGGTGACAGCTCTCACTAATGAGGACTGGCTTGTCCTTCTGACTGATTACTTCTCTGTCCCCATAAAATTATGGGGACTTCTTTAAAATCAATTTTCCCATTTACTATTGACCTGCTAATCCATCTGGTCTCCATTTTGATTCCTAGAGCAATTCCTTCCAGTCCTAGACTGTAACCCCATCAGAGTTGAAAATGTCATCTGAAGAGAAATTTTTGGGCATGCTAAGCTAACTTTATCAAGCTACCACAACTCATTCCCTTCCTTTTCATTTATAGATCCAAACAGAGCCCTAATGGTTACTCTAAAACTCCCAAATATTACATCAGATTTAGAAGTGATGAGCCAAAAACTATGGAAGCCAGGTCTCTTTATGTCTCATGGGTCGAGACTAACCTTGAAGTGATAAAATGGAGTTCCAGGAGACAACAGTTTCCCTTTAAAACAGGTATAGGCCAATCTGTAGTCCAGATTTCCCTATGTGTATCAAATAGAGGGGAAGTCACATGTTTAATTTACTGCAGAAACCTAGTATACAGTTACCAGAACATAATACCAAGTTTCTGAGGGATTGCCATTATGGGGCATTACTGAGAACTGCAGTAGGATGGATGGACATACATAAGCTCTAAAGCCTTGCAGGCTTTACTGGTAGATTTTCTTTCAGGAATTTCTCAGTCTTTTCTTATAAATGAGAGACCCACCTCAAAATTTGAAAGAAAATGTCTCAGTCAGAAAGTCAATCCAATGACATCCTGAGTTCTCCCTTCTCTCATCTGTTCATCCTATTAGGTTAATAGTCCCTTTTGTGATACTAGGAATCATTTCAATGACACTACTGTTATTCCTTGGCACAACTCTTACAGTGACATCTTTGACTTTGCAAAACCAAGGGATGGAACAACCATGAATTTCTTCATGCTTACAACAAGATGAATAGCTGAACATAAGCTACTTTTCCTGGTATGCTGCATTTGAATACTCTTTCAGTTCCTGCTGCAATCTGAAAACAATAACAAAAAGAATCTTCATTTTATAAAAGATTTTCTCACCCTGCTCCATGGATTTACTCACACCTTCAACTGTGTACATGAAAATTCATTGGCATGTTGCTTTCTTTTCCTAAGATTTGTACAGGCAAAACAATTCGTATTAGACAGGGAAAGCAGCATCCATCACAATGAGCTTTAAAATGTTGCTGTTCAGTGCTGAATTTGGGGTCCTCATTGCAACCCACTGGAAGGAAAAAGGAAGCATGAGAGTACATACTGAGGACCAATTTTTTCAATAGAACTCCAAAAAGTCACCACCCGTAAGTGTAAGCTTGTAAATTTACACAACAGCAGACATATATTTACATACACAAACTGGGTAGTTAGCCATATAGTCCTCCATTCACATGGAATGTCATGCACAAATACAAGCGTGCTCAACTACCCTGAACATATTTTTGTGGAATGACTGAAGATTGCTTTGAAAAGGTAAATGAAATTGGCAAGATTTCTCTGATATTTCTAATTAATGAAACTACTTCAAACTCAGAAAAATCATTTACCCTCCTCAGGTATGAAGTCCATCAAGTCTAAAGTTGTGATTGTTAGTCATTTCTTAATGATCAAAGAATCATATTTTGTAACAAAGGTGGGTTTTTTTAAATGTGTTTATTTCACCACCACCGAATGGCACTGTACTGCTTTCAAAAAAAAAATTACTTCTGGGAGGAGAACAAGCATAGGTAATTTCAGCCCAAAGGGTAATTTTGGTGGAAAGTTTTATGCAGCTGAATGGAAGGTTTTATCATGAGAGTGTTTTCTCAGCTATAACTATAATTCAACTTTATAATGAATGTTAGAAGTCAATCCTTCATTACCTAGCAAACAATAGAAGCAAAATAGAAATTCACTAGGTGATTTGGATTTAAGACACAGTGATAGTACATTTCCATCAGCCCAATTTAGTCTTCTTTCGCTCTCAGGTCATTACCTACTGAATGCAAATCTGGAGAGTGTCTCCACAGCCACTCTTTGGGAATATCTGGAAGTGCATTAGCAGACAGCTGTTTCTGTCTGTTACAGTAAAAAGCATTAATCACTAACCCTTATATGAAAGTATTTGATGATAGTGTACTTAGAGTCTCCTTCCTAAGAGACAAAAGGAGGAAAATGACTGTTATGTTCTTAGGAATGTGCAGAGAGCCACAAAGGTCTCTTTATAATTCATAACCACATAATGGAAGGCAGCAAGTGAAGAAAAACAATGTATTTTWTTTATCAACTAGAAGGAGCATTACTTTCCAGCAAACTATTTTAATTTCTTTCATTACCAGAAAGAAGCATATGTTCCTCTGCTTTTTATTTCCTGTAGGTTAGTCAGTGCAATTTAGTCCATTTTTGTGGACCACTTCATACACACTGAAGACACAACCAAATAGTACTTTTTAGGCTTGATCCAGTGAGGAGAAACACTTTCCTTTAGAAGATGATTAAATGATGTGGGAGAGGAGGTAGCCATTACCTCTGTATCAGTATTGCCCCTTGTGGCACATACTGCTAGAGCGATGGCCAGGGCGATGGGAAACCCCCATTTCCATCACAGCTGCATTGAACTCTGGACTTCTCCTGGTGTCCTGGGAATGGAAAGCATTCAGAAACCACAGGAGGACTTGCCCTGACTGGTTAAGGGCCAGAGATCTGTCCTTACAAATGACTGCCTGTAAGCTTGCTAATTTCTACTCCCCTCGATACCTCAAGCTCTAAGCCTGGAAGAAAACACCAGATTTTAACACCTTTGAGAAAGACTTTCATTGTGATAGAGAGACTGAAATCTAGATAAAACTGTAAAGTACTGGAAGAAAACATTCTTTCAAAACTGATTAATTTCCAGATATAGCCATGTTTAAACCACAGCCTGCTTATGAGAAATTAATATTTGTGCCCTTAAAGTCGGCCCTCCAATACAAAGATGATCAGGGCAAACATCAGAGAATCCTATAGAGTATARTATTGGAACCTTAAAGGTGCCTTTTGTTTTTTCAAGCAGAACTGCAGGCTCCTTTTGCTAAAATGCAAACAGCTGTCTTTATAGACTGACTTAGTAAAAGAGATGAGCAATTTTGGAAGACAGCTAGGCATTTCCACGCTGTAGTATGTATTATACTAGCGGTGCAATTGTATGTGACTGCATGCATATATCTCTTTAGCTTGGATAGTTAAAACTGTTCTCTAGTCTGCTGAGTAAGCCTCTTCAGTTACTAAACAGCCTTTTTTTAAAAAAAAAATTTTGCACCTGAGTGAAATTCAGACTGATGATCTGTAGTAAAGAGTGCACTGTAGACTGAAAGAAGACAACTCTTAAGAGTTAGAGGAGTATTTGGTAGTAATCCAAAATGTGATCTCATACTAAAACTGCAAGGACAGCATTTAACAACCAATGTTGAAATATGACAAAAACACTTAGGATAACACCAGATTTGGATGAACTGTTTACAGACCATCTTCTAACCTGACCTTTGTTTAGCTACTCTGTCACTTGAAACACAGACTTTAGAACTTTAAGCATCATTTAAAAGCTCAGATACCTCAGCTACCTTTCAGTGGAGATTGGCCAACATATATTTAATCCCCAAACCTATGCTTCTGTTGACAGTTTCCTACGGTTTGAATGTGTTTGCAATGCAGCTTTCAGAGTGAGCCTTCAAGAGAAGAGATGCCAACCTATGGTTGGACCTAAACCCTGGCTGTATGTGATCTGAGTGTTCATCAAGCCACCTCGAAATGAACTATTTGGGCAGCTGGGATGGGGACCCTTAAAGTCTGAAAACCATTGAACTCCAAGCCAGAAAAAAAAAAAAATTGTGTGTGAATCTAACCACAGAGATTTGTATATCTCCAGGTGATAATCCCAATCTTCTGTATCAAAATTATGGCTAGGAGATCACTATGTTAATGAAACTTATTGGCCAAAAACTTTCTTTGCAAGAAGTAAAAGGAAATATGAGTAAATAAGACAAAAAAAATGAGTATAAATTAAAAAAAATCCTCCCGCACCCTTTTTATTGCATTTTCTGTGCACCATTTTCTTTAAACAATAGGTCTTGCTTTGCCCCATTCAACCATTTCCTTCTTTACAAGCGGAGGAGATGTTTTAGCTAAGAGGCAATGGGAAGGAGTTTAGGAACTTTTAGGTGCTTAAGGTGAAGAAAGGATAAAAAAAGGAGAGAGACAGAGACCTGTATTTCCTCCTTTCTTCCCTGTAGGCCCACTGCAGACGTCCCATCTGGCCCTTGGGCATCAGGGAGGTTTTGCTGTCTAAGAAAGAGGCCTGAACTTAGAGCATGCTCAGTGCCAAATTTAGTTTTGTGAGGAAGCAGGGAATGACTTAAAAACTGCCTGACCATCTGTGAGGAGCAGCTGGGAACAGGAAGAGCTGGGAAGTACTTACTCTAGATCACTACGTCCATTCCCAGCACAGAGTCTCCTGAGAGAAGACAGGGCGTGTGCTAAACTGTTGCTCTATCATAGCTTGGCAAGAGACCAAGCCAAAGGAAAGAGCAAAACAAAGAGATCTTTCAGATCTAAATCATAGGAGATCTATTAAGGGATTGAAAATTACACTACAAGTAACTTTAATTACTTGCTTAAATTAATGTGGTAATCAAATTTTTAAGAATTAAAAAAATACAAAAAATTATTGAATGCTTTTCTACAGTATTTCTACAAACATTTTCAACAGCATTTTCCAAACATTAATCCATTAATCCTTGCAATGCACCCACAACTCAAGTCTTGTTATATTTTGCATAACAGTTGGAGAGAACTGGAACTCTGAAACTAAAGCAAAAGAGACAATTTTCAGAATCAGAGAAGCATCCTCTCAGCAGGTAGAATTCAGGTATCTGCACGCACAGTTGCTGACTTCTTGACAAACGTCCCCACCACCATCCCAAGTCATCAAAGCTGGAATCTGGGAGGGATTCAAAATCAAAAACTAAGCTTTGCAAATTCTTCTTAGAGGACTAATTGCAAGAGGGCAAATGTACCTTCAGATCAGCAGCATGTCACACACATACAGACACACATGGAATTGCCCGACTGCTTTTTTGAAAACTGAACTCTAAAAGCCTTGCTCAAGATCAGACTAGGTCTGGAATTCATCTCTGCTAACTTTAGCCATCCAAGATAATGGCCTAGTCATTCTCCACAGTCCATGTGAAAGATAAACACGTCCAAAAGAGCAATTCATTCCATTTTGAGACGGGAGGTGAAGACACGTTTTTCCCATGGACCAGACTGCCAAAACATTGTAGACTTCTGACATAACTCTCAGGTGGCTAAAGACAGGGAGATGGATCTGACCCTTAGACAAACTTAGTGCCATTTCTCATCATGATGATCCTAGCTCTCTGAAACAGAATGTCCTTCAGCCATGAAGTCTAAAATAATGCAATTTTCAACAATTTCTTGATAATGTTAAGTCCAGAATAGATTCCTATGTTAAATTATATGCAATTGTCACAGTGTAAGCACACTTAGATATATTACAGAGCAGAGACCACAGTTCTGCAGCTCTCATTAAGACATGAAATTAGCTGTGGGTTAATGGGACTCACTGACCAATAAAATGAGATCAGTTCAGTCCTATTAAGGAAAAAACACCTGTTATTATGACTTATCTTAACTATTATATTTTTTCTCAGGGAAGAAAACTCAGGGAAGTCATTTATCAGTAACTGCTCTTATCACATGACCAAAAAGTCTTAGCTGATACTACTCTGTACTTGGTCAGAGAGATAAGATGCTCTCTCAAGGCTCAACTCCATAAATTATACAAATGCTTAAGGAACATCTGCATGTATATTCCAGGGATTTGTTCTGATGCTCTTAGTGCCTTCTGCCGAAGTAGCTTATGGAGCCAGAAGCAGTGAGGAGATGAAAGCTGACAGGAAAAGATCTATAATCTTTTCACTGTAGAGACAGTAAAATAAAGAAGTTTGAAGGAACAGTATGAACTGATGCAAGTTTTCTCATTTATTAGAAAGCAAAGAGGAAGAAAATTCTTTGTAAGGCCTAGAAGTCAGGAAAATTGGCTCTGCTGATCCAAGGAGAAATCAGCTGGCATGCAGAACCACTTTACAGAATTTCTTTCATCCATGCTAAACTCCAGGAAAGTGCCAAGACTTGAGGGGAAAGGTTTGAAAACCTTGTAAATGTAAGACCTAGTGCAGCAAGGACCCTGCAAGGGCTCTGAGTGCACCAATGGGCTCTGCAACCTCTTCTGCCCCCTTCAGAGGTTTGGATGACTGTGCAGCCAGCTCTGATATAGTGCAGCTGCATAACACTGGATCAAACTTCTGTAAAGATGCTAAGTTGTGAGAAAGAGCTGCAAGGAGCCTCGTGGGGGGTCCACAACCCATGTAACCCTCTGACCCTTGGCTCAGGAGCTTGTTTGAGCTCAGGCCCTTGTATCTTGCTGATGCTGACCTTGTCTTGTTGACCTGACATTCCAACTTGGTGTCAGACCTGCCTCATCACTACATACTTAGCAATTTGGAGATCACTAGACTGAGGCTGATCCTGGCCATCATCTTTGGACTTGCTCTGTTCCTACTGCTCAGGGACTGGGCCCTTGTTGATGAGGCCACTGCTCTGCCTGTTTTGCTGTCACCTCTGGCCTAGGTCCTGGCTCCCCTCCCCTTAGGAACAGCTGTCCCTCACTGCCCCCCAACACCTCCTGCTCAGCAGCCTCTCCCATTTGCCTCTGGTCTGAAGCAAAAGGAGCAGACAGGGCACCTAAGTAAAGACACAGAGCCAAAATAATGCCTGGTACACAAATTCAGTAACCTGCACAGACCAAATGCAAAGTAAAATTTGTTTCAACACAAGGATTCAAGTGAAATTGAGACTGGCATAAGGCAAGATAATGCCACCTCTGCCTTAGAAAAGAACTTGCTTTCTCAACATTTCTAAGCATAATAAAAGCCTTATAATTACTATTACAAAAAACTGCATAGAATCTCCCACAGTTACAGACAGCCCAGTTTCTGCGCACTCTAGTTTTAGCTCTGAGTTCACTGGAGTCTGCAGCTCAGCTGTAGCAAGGAAAGGTTTTGCCTGAGCTACATTTCTTTGGTGCTGCCACTGCACAGCGCGTAGCTACTGCCTTGTAAGCCCACTATTGCAAAGCTGTGCTCTCATTATGCAGCTCCTAGAGTAACATCTTTACTTCCAGAGACTAACTATTGTTTTATAGAAAGATATGAACTATTGGTTGCAGTAATCCTGACATCACAGCACTTTGTTCCTCAGACAACACATTCGTTCAAAGCAGAGCCACCCTTGAACACTAAAGCTGACAAATGAGCATTTCTGTACTACACCATTACTCTTCTTTGTATGGTACCTTTACACATTCAATTATTGGCTAATGGATGAGATATAACCAAATCACAGCCCAGCCCAAACCAAGTGTCAACACCAATATCTGTGCTTTCAGAAGAGCATCAGTCACTCCACTACTTTGCTCCTCAGCCTACTCAAGAGTAAAGAGAGAATCTTGGGTTGGTTTAGGTCAGGGAAGATACTGAAATGAATACAGAAAGGGCTTAGGAACAAATGATATAAAGAACAGTAACACATTGCCAAGACCAGATGGTATTCACTCAAGAGTTTTGAAGCAATTCAAGGATGAAATAGCTGAATTGATAAGAGAATTGTGTAACCTTTCATTTAAAACAGTGTGGGCTCTTAGGACTGGAGGGTAACATATGTGATGCTGAGGTCCCGGTGGAGATTTACAGGAATGTCAGACTGATGTCCATATTGGGCAAACTAACAGAAAGTATACAGACTTAGCAGGCAACTGCATAAACACAGCATCATGAGTAATCCACTCAGACAGAGTCAGAGTAACTTTATATAAAGGGTGATAAGCCTGCTTTTTATTGGAGTTTTGTGAAGGTTTTGACAAGCTTGTAGAGCAGGGTGATCAGGCTGTAACTTGTATGTGTAATTCCAAAATGCTTTGGCAAAGGCCCTCACCAAAAGCCCTGAAGGAATCTAAGCAGCTTTTAGAGAGAAGGCCTCCCAATGGAGGTAGGCATCAAGAGGAGTTCTTCAGGGATCTGTGCTGGGACCTGTACTGTTCAACACATTCATAAGAAAACCTGGAAAATGGTTGAACAGTGGAATGAGAAAGCTTGTCGATGACACCAGTTTTATCAGTCTAGTATGAGTGCAGACTGATTGTAGGAAGTCTTGCAGCAAGTCTGAGGAACAGATTAAAATCAGTAATAAAATGACAGATGATGTTTGGTATAGCTAAATGCACTGATGTGCATGGGAAGAAATAATCCTAACTTCACACACAGACTAATGGTCTTTGAATTGGCCTTCAGCACTCAGGAGATCCTGGGGTTCTTGTAGGTGGCTCTGTGGAAACAACAATTCAATACCCGGCAGATGTCAACAAAGCATCTCAAATATATGGATTTATTAGAAAATGAATAGAGAACAAAATGGAACATTATTATTTGACAGTATAAATCCATGGTTTGTCCACCGTTTGAATACAGTGTGCATTTCTGGTCCCCTTATCTCAGAAAGGATACTTCAGAAAGTTCAGAGAAAGTCAAAAAGGACAATCAAGGGTATGAAAGGGTTGTTGTAGTAAGGACAACTGAACCAACTAGGACTGCTTAGGCTGGAAAAAGTTATAACTGAGGGGGATGTGGTACAAATTTACAAATGAAGTGTGCCATGGAATGGATGGATAGGGATCGATTATTCACAGTGTCTTTCAGTACAAGAAATGGAGGACACCAAATAAAGCTAGCAGGAGCCAGGTCCCATAGGAACCAAATAACTTGATTATTCACACAGTAGGCAGTAGGCCATGGAACTTGTTAAATTATTTGAGGGTGCTAAAAATTTACATGAGTTCAAAGTGAGACTGCACAAGTGCATGGAAGAGAAATACAGTGAAAATTGTTAAATACACTGAAAAACCACATCCAGTCCAGGAAGTTCCTGAATTGGAAAGAACTGGAGCCTGAGAGAGATTTAGGGAGAAGTGTCACATATGCTTGCAATTTTTTATTCTTCCTTAGGCACCTCTTCATAGATATTTTTGGTAACAGGGTATTGGTTTAGAAGGATTGTTGTTCTGATCCAGTACATCAAACTGGTCTTATTATATTCTTATCAGCTTCTGACCCATGGAATAAGCAGATGGATTCTAAGCTTTCAGTGTATGAAGCACAGTACCAAACTGGCACTTGCTGTTCAGTCTGGATCTCCAGGGAATAAGCCATCCATCATACCAATAGCTTTCCTTAATTCTAAGTACAGTCAGAGAGATTTTAAATTCCTTTGAACATGAGCCTTCTGTGCTGGAGGATGAAGCTTTCTTGTGGAAATCAACTATATTTTGCTGAATGTTGTGCTCATGCAAAAGGTGTCTTACTTACTTCTGCCTCAATAAAATTCATTTCTAGTAGCCATAGTAGAGATCAAGGCTCAAATAAGAATTACAATAAATTTCTCAGGTAGAGAGAAATTTTCTGGAGCTACTCCAGAGCGATTCAGCTCTACCTGAATGCTACATAAAACTGGAGTAAATTTACCTGCTATCTCCCCTCCTTCGCCAGTCTTTTTCATTTTTCCTCAACAGTTAATTTCCTTGGCACTGGATGAATTTTATTAATCACTTCTGGCCAGTTTACATCTGTTCTGTGCTGCAGGAAATCTGACCTCTAATTACAATGCTTTCTAGCTGTAAGATTACATTGTCTTGAAGTCTGCCGAAGGAATCCTTATACATGGAAATGTTGCATTATGACTGACTTCGAATGTTGGCTGTAGCTTGAAAGTGAAGTTAAGTGCAACAGTACACGAAATGCAAAAGGAAACCATACTTCTTATTTATCTCTGGGTTTATTCCTACCTTATCGTGAGCAGCTTCTGTACTGCTACTGCTGTTTGCCTTTGGTTTTAATGTTTGTTCTTCTAAGTCCTCAGAAGTGGTGTTAATCCAGGCCTGAACAAAAAATGTGAGGCAAAGCACAGGTTGTTGCTGAAACAGCTACCACATGACCTTATCAGGCCCAGGAATCAATAGAGCTGCATTGACTTCTGTGACCAAAAGGTCCAGTCCACCACAACAAAGTTACATCGGGACACCCAACTGTCTAGATTTCCTGTAACTGTATACCATAATCATACCTTGAAACAACTTCAGGTAAACATATATTCTTGAATTTGATCTATGAATCTGGGTCACTCAGGTATCCAGAAAAGGAAGAAAGGAGCTTGACAGCAACTTCATAAACAACCTTGCACCTGTGAATCCCAAGTGAACCTGATGCAGATCTTCCAATTAACTTCTAAACTTCAGTGTCTAGTATCCGATATACAGCATTCTCCTCAGTATATTAATCAGTAGCTTTTCTGTCTTATGTTAGTGGGCTCAGTGAAAGGGCACACAAAGCGCTCAGCATACACTTTTTGCAGAGTCAGTCTAAGTACCTTTCCGTGCTAGCACTGAATATAGTTAAAGATGCAATGGACAGCTAAGACATCCAGAGTCTGCCTGGGCTTAAGCCATCTGGGCACGATCAATACTTATTTCAAATGAAGCAAAGGCAGCCATGAAAAGAAAATCCTGCCCATATGCTGTTTAATATGGATGTATCACACATGGCAATCTCTGCCCCAGGTGTATCTGTGCTGTTAGAGCAAACAGAGTGTGTTTCTGATTAACAGCTCATTTTTCTCTCTTAATTACAACCACGTACTTTGCAAAATCACTTCAGAGACCATTTTAGGAAAGACAGAGGCAGGACTGAGAAAGTTGATGCTGGCTACCCACCCACATAGTGTTTCTTCTGTGTGCCTGCTATTGGAGATATGGATATTTTGGCATTCCTTGCAAAAATAATGCTACAGCAACACAGCAGATTTGATTGGATATGGCTCTGAAAGCACACACACTTGTGCTGCCTGTTGAAGGTAGCGCTTCTAGGAATGGAAACGCGCTCCACAAACTTCTGAAGAAAAAGGGGCTGAGACTGTTTGATAATCCAACAAAGTTTTCTTCTTAGTCAAAAGACAGCCAAAGAAGCAGCCAGCATGGATGGAAGGACAGTCAGAGAGCCCAATCAGATGATCCATGAGATGGTTGTCAAAAGCCGCTCAGAGATAACTGCCTCCTTCTGCTACAAATCCATTTTTAATTTATGCTCAAGGATATGTTGCTCATGTTGGAATGAAAACGTGGTTTCTCCCCTCCCTTTGTGCTCTTGGCCAGAGCTTCTGAACAAGGCATGCCCAAACCCTTTCTGGGGGATGGGGGAGATGCCAATCACCAGCACGCAACTACAACAGAGAGCCTAATCCTGTCACATCTCAGTATGCAAGTCCCTCCCTGGCTTCAGACAGTGAAGTACTGCAGGGATGCTGGAAGGAGAAGGAAGTTTCCAATGAGAAAAAGCCTTCAAGTTCAAAGAGAATTAATGCTAACACCTTTTTATTGGCAAACAGTTTTCAGATCATGTGTGTTTCAGTATTTTAGAGAGAAGGAGGAAAAATCTCAAGGATTTCTTTTAAGGAATAGCCATATTTACACATGTGCATGATACAGCCTGTCTCTAATGCTAATCTCTTTACATCCTCCTGCACACAGTCTATGGTATCTCTGTCACAGTATCATTGTCTGAAGTAACCATTTCAGACAGATTTTGTCACAAGTGAAAGTTAAGCCGTCACAGGAATTACACAGTTAAACATAACAGAGTCTATCTCAGGCCAAACACTCGCAGGATATAATTTCTCTCTAGTTTTGGGTTGGATCCTCTTGTGAATAAAGACAGAGACAGTTGAACCTGTTTGTAGCAGCACAAACTTCAGCCATTCAAATGCAGATTTTTTTGAAAAATCAACAGTGTGGCTTGCTTGCAAGAATAGGTTGAGGAATCTAAGAGAATCTTATAATCTTTTAGAAAATAACTGTTTTAGTTTAGGATTAAAGGAACTAAAGACCAGTATATGTTCCTATTACTTCTGCCTTTTTGTATATTTTAATAAACAACATAATAACAAAAAAATTACRATTCCTCCCATCTTTGCCATTTTTGTAGGGGATAAGTTACAATGGAGAAACAACATCATAAGCAATAAAATAGTTTCTTAACTGCCCAAAGGGCAACAAAAGTAAAGGTTTTGCAAGTAAATAATTGTTTTGTCAAAATTTCTTATAGAATTACAGGGTCTTTACATGTCACTGACTTTACAATTGGTGTTTTTCAGCATCTCAGAATCTTAAACACCTTTCTTCCCAGCAGGGAGGGAAACAGATTCCTCCCTGTTTTGCAGAGGCCCAGAGAGACCCACAAGTTCACAGAAGTCAGCTGCAAAGCAAAGACTTTATTTGGCTCTCCCACATCCCAGGTCAATACCCTAACTTGGTTAGTTTTCAGTTGCTTTACCGTAAACCTATTATCTAGCTTGTCTCTTTCTCCATTACCCAAAGAAGCTCAGCTCTTTCAGAGCCCATTCTACAATACCTAATATGAAGGAGATGTTTCATGAAGTTGCATACAGTCTTGGCTTTTGTGACAGAACCCTAGTCGGCTGGAGCTTTGAGGTGGATCTGCCAGTACTTTCCTCAAAGCAAGCACATCTCAAGCGCCAAAACAGATTTCATTTTCAACTTACTTTCTAATGGAACAAAGTTCCTTTTCAAACAGAGAAAACTCAGATTTACTGGATGATACTGATTAAAATAAAATGAACTGAAAACAAATATCCTCACCCACTGCCACTTATTGTGTCTTTGCAGTACAGATCTTTTCCTCCAGTACTGCTCACAGACCAGCAACTGTCAGTGACTTCACAGATAGCCACAGGTTTATCACAGCTCTCTCTGGCTTGGTGCCTAGAAACTCAGAAAAATTTTCTTCTTCTTCATCCTGTGGTATGCCTGTTCTTTATTGTTTTCAGCAGCTCCCACCTTTCTCCCTCACAGGTTGTCTGTCCCTGCCTTCCCCATTCAAGAGAAGCTTCCCCCAGACTGAGCCTGAGAGGGACATAATCTCTCCCTCCCTCCTGGATGCAGTAGTTGGACAAGTAGCCCTCCAGCTTACTGCCTGCTTTTTAATAGGTTGTGCTGGGTTGTAATAATATGTTGTAGTAACCAATACTCACATAGTTGGTAAGAGTCAAATATGTGAAACAACTATCTCTTCTCACAGCTTTGGGTTTCCTGCTTTTCACTCCAGATGTTATTTCTGTGCATGTTGCCAGTTCAAGGTCTCTTTCAGCACGTTTTGTCATAGCAGTCCTCAGGCTACTTATGGTAGGCACATATTTGGGTACTTCAGTAAACTGTGGCACTTTTTGCCAGGCCTCGGTCATTATGCAGCAAGAGTGGGGTCCTTTCTGACAAAAGAGAGCAAGGTTGGCCAGAATCCAGGATAGGCACCACTTTCTATTCAAGGGCTGACTAAGCCTGTAAGTGCACACACCTACATGGCAGTGGTGGTAACTGTGGGGGGAAAGTTTTTGCCTGTGCAATGGAAGCAGTCCACACTGAGGAAACGGTTCACAAAGCATTTCTCCTCATGCACATGTCTTTCCAAGTGATGTGTTTCTTCTAACATCCTGTCCAAATACCTGTGACTCTGACCATTCCCCAGCTTGCTCAGTGGCTTCACCAAAATCTGTCATCTCTTGTGACAGTCTTTCCTCCCCCTTCTGTCTGCTACCACCCATGAGGCTGCCAACGGGATAGTTGTAGTAGCGTAACTTTTTTGCTACAGATACTGATTCCCATTATCCATAACTGAGGGAACTGGGATGAAGAGTTTTAGTGTAATCCCATCTCTCTTTGCCACTTCTAAATTAATGGCTGAAACCAGAGACAAGTTTGATAGCCTGTCATTCCATCAACAGCTTTTGGGTGAACTGGAGGGGAAGCATTGCTAGGACAATGTTGAATCCCTGAAGGGAACTGCTACCCAACCTGCCTGAGCCATCTGTGTGCTGTGGTGCGAGATACAGGCTTTTTGTGAAAAGCATGGCCAAAAAGCATTCATTTCTTTTGAGGATTCTGAGTAATTTGGTTGTATAGGTTCTGTGTACCGAGCACAGGAGAGCGTTAGGTTGCAAGGTCAAAAGTTAGGCCATGCATAAGGAAATATATATATATATATATATATATATATAATTTACACACAGCATAAGTGTTTATGTTTACGAGTATTTGGGGCACTGTTTGATTTCTTTGAAATGGTTTTCACAACCTTCTTTTTTAATACCTCAGGGGATAAAAGCTAATACCATGCATATGGAGAAGAAATGCAATAAAAGGTGTATAGCATTGTCACCTTTTGTCTGAATCTACTCCTCTTCCCTTGCAAGAGGAAAAACACATTTTGAAGCAAAATAGTATATGACAATTTTTATAGTAGTTACATCTTGTTCCACGCTTGCAGGAAACCCACTGTGCTTTAAAAGCCCTCTACAAACAACTCCCCTTCCCTTCATTAGATACTGAGAATGCTGATACCAGCACTACTGTGCTAGTCTGCCAGCCAAAGGGAGTGCCTTGCACAAAAGTGCCATGGGCAGATACTCCAGGAATGTAAAATTATATTGGGTTTTCAGTCAAGTTTGATGAGATAGCTCCAAAAGAGTTGGAAAATATCCACTTTTTACCTGGAAGTTTTGGCCTGCCTAGGGTACATAGGGCCATGCTGCTTCTCAGAAACAGGAGCATGTATGAGAGCACAGATATGTTCAGTGAGTTCTTGCCTTAGATGAGTCCAAGGCTTTCTCCTCTCTAGATAAGTGGTCATTCTCTTAGATCAAACGAGAAGACTGACTTCTAAAGTCATACTAATGGATAAATCCATCCAAAATGGATGAATCTAAATATTCACCTAATAATTCTGCTTCTCTGGTTCTGATCTCTTCTGAACTGAGGAACTGACTCTTCAGCTCTGTAGGCTTGAGTTGAAGCTCTTTGAAATCACAACAAGCACTTTTACTGACTTCTCTCTTCCCCACTTTCTGCCATTACTTTGTCTGAATGGCACCAAGGTGACAAGCAAAATATTTGTCTCAGTATCAGAGGCCCCAGTGAGATGTCACAGATATTTTAGATACATTGTTTAGTATAATAGAACTAAAGATTAGAGGTACAGTGACCCACAGCCTAACATTGTCCTGGGATCATGAATGAGTCTGTGTAGCTCTGGTAGCATCTTTGTCCCCTCGGTAATCTTGTGGTTTTCATTGTAGTTTCTCCCCACAGAGGTAGACATTCAAGGCTGCTATGTACTCCAGAAACAGTCATCTCACTGTTTCTTCGTGCTTCCCCCCTACCTGTTAGCAAGCATCTTCCAGCAATCTCTGGGCCCACACACAACATGGAAGCTCCTTTGGGCAGGAACTGTCTCTCTTATGAAGCGCTTCTCATAAAGCACTTGAAGACATTGCCTCTATACAAACAATACTAAGCATGTTGACTGGACTTACTGATGTTTGCTTTCGGTCTAGGCCTACGTCCAACTCTGTGCAAAAGACTAAAGTCTGAACACCAGTAAGATATGAATGAAGCTTTGCTCTATTATAGGAAATAATTAAAAGCTGTTGTTTCAGCAAAATGAAGTCTGAGAACATGTCCCAAAAATGGAGTAATAAATGCAGTTGTTGTACTGCATGCCCCAAGAGGATGCTTTGAATGCCAATTGCATTGTGGACACACACACATGCTTGTTGTAATTCTATGTTTACATTTAAAGAGGCACTGAGACATGCAGTAGGGACTATGTACTATAACAGATTTAATTCTCACAGTTCATCAGATCACTTTGGCTTATAGACTTTACTGTAAGTGACTGTTAAGAAAAAACCCAACTTAGTCATAAAGAATGAGTAGTTAACCCTGAAAAATTATATTCAAAGCAGCTGACTCAGCTTTAGCTATTTTAACAGTACAAAAACACAGCAGTCTGTCTTTTACTGTGAGTGGTAAATCATCAATGGCACATAGAACTCTAAAGTGAAAGAAAATGTGATCTGATGTATCTGATCCTACATTTAAAGAGGTAGAGAGAAGAATTGCACAGGTCTGAGTTAAACAGAAGTCAATGCTCAGGTGCAAACTGGATCAGCAACTTCTAATACATCTGATACTTTAACTATTTACAGAGGTCTCTGTGCTGTGTTCACTTGGCTCTGTTGATTTTTTGCTGTTTCTTTTCTCACTAGGATTTTCTGAGCCTTTAGATTTCTATATCTCACTTTCTTTTTTCCCAAAGAATTCCTGCTCTTTTTCATGTTCCATTTTAAATAAAGTCCCACCTACAGCACATTTTGATATTTCTGAGCTGTCATTTCTACCTATGATTCATTTTTGCATGTTTTGTCATTCCTAATTTTATAGTTTCTAGAAGTGGCTGAGGAAGATGGCAGGTGATAGAAAGATCTATGGGAGAGAAAGAAGAAAATATCTTGTATTTCTCAGTGAGCTAAATTACAGGCTCTGACATTTTCAACAGTCCATATGGAGGTGATCAAACTGCCTCCAAAGGACAGCAAGTGCTTCCCCAAAGAGACTGTAATATGCATGTATAAGACACTTCAATCACTTACCTTCCTCTGCTGCTTGGCACTTCTGCTTAAATGGTGTTTTCTATGACTTGGGGATTTTTCAGTCCTTCAAGGCAGGGCAGAGAATTGAATCACTGGGGTGGTGGAGATGGTATGTTCCCTATTTCCCACGTGGAGATGGCCAAAGTTACAGTGGAGAATTATTTGTTTTATTGTCATTGTAAAGCTTTAAAGAAAGATCAGTTCATAGAAGCAGAAGACCTCCTGATTAATGCATCCTTAGCTAGAAGAACTGACCAAATAATTCCCAAAACTCATTTATGAGTTGAAATCAGGTAAGAAAACTCAAGTCTTCAAGGTCCAGAGAACTAGAACATGAAAATAGGATACTTCAGACACTAAGAATCATCTGGAAGTTTTGCAGTAGCTCTACTATGTTGGGATTGTACTGAGATGTATGCATTTGGATCCATCTTCTTTCCTTTCTTTTATACTGAGGGGTCTCTAATCAGTGTCTCACCTGTTCACATCATCATAATGAACTGAAATTATTTCAATTCTTTCATCTCCAGATTGATAGGACACTGACAAGATGCAATCAAGCCAGAGTTTAGCTCAAATTCATGAGTCTGAACTCATTATCTAGTCTCATGGTAATCCCATTTGGCTTTTTAGATGCAAGCTCTAATGATGATTGCTTCAACTTCACGTTCCTTTCTTCACTTTCAGTTATTATATACCTCCTCTTTTTGACACATCTTGGACCTGTTTCAAAGTGAAGTGTAGGCAGGAGTGTCGTTAGTAATTTGACATATGTACACATGGTACTTCTACTGCATCCTGGTCTGTACTATCCTAGCATAATCGATCAAACCTGGCATCTTTCTGCAGTAAGGAACATATAGGGACTGCTAGCATCTAGAAGGCACTAGTCAACACCAGTTTCTTTTCAGGACTATTCCCACTAAAGTTAAAGGGAACAAATTGTTCTCAGCATTTCTGAAAGTCAATCTGCTCATATCCTTCTTTCACAGCATAAAGCTTTAGAAACTGAAGCAGATAACAGATACCAACTAGTGAGCACCGAGACATAAGGGCTTATAGCTGCATGTAGGCTCCCACTGTGCCCACATCTGCAGAGAACTGGCCCTACCTCCAATGTTGTGACACATGGAGCAGTTCCACCCCTCCAAGCAGAGTGCTGTGTGGAAACCCTTGAGACAGATCCACTTCCAGGGTTAGAAAAGGAAGAGAAAGATCCAAGCTGTACTGCTCCTGTACCACAGAGACCTGCTCTCTGTAGCTCACTGGCTTGAGTGCTGTGCTGACTGTATTAAGCTTCCAACACCAGAGCTGGATTTTCTGCACAGGACTTTTCTGGGTGGATGTGCTGTTTCTAGGCTCTAGCATGGATATATACATATGTTTGTGTGTGTTGTTCTCTCAGATACTTCCCCTGGAAAGTTCTTCAGAAACAGATGTAGAAGCAGGACACAACAGCTAAATTTGTAACGTTGCTATGCTACTTGTGAGTTAGAAACCAGACTCTTTAAATCGCAGCTATTGTCAAATTCTAGTGTTTTTCATCCAGAGTAGGCTGCTGCTCAGTGTTGAAATAAAAAAAAACAAAAATAAAAAGTTCTGAAACATTTGAAAATTTAGTCTTTGAAAACCAACCTGAGTGCTGTTTTGGGGGGTGAATTATTAAACCTGAGGCCTGCTATAAACCTGAAGCAGGTGAACTATTTTTCTGTGTGTTAGTACATTGTAACAGAAGAACCTTTCTTTCCTAAGTGTTGCACAAAGGAATTCCAAATCCATTAAGGCCTACCTCCCACAATGGCAGACAGTTGTCAAGACATTTGGGTCACAAGGACAGAAATGGAATAAAATGAATAAGCTTCTCAATGCAGACAATATGTCTAGGAAAATCATGTAGAAGAACTTTAGCAACAGCTCAGTGCATCATTTCTAGAAGAGAAGTAATGTAGTCATTAAAGAATGACAGTTTTCACTCTCTGTAGAAATAAGGGCTTTGAAACTTTCAGAAAATTGAGTCAAAGTCCTTTTCAGCTTGTATACAATAACTGTATTCAAAAACCAATCAAAGGATGCTGATTTTAGCTGTAAGGTTAAAGGCAGAAGACCCTGTATATTAAAGAATGACACAGCGCATACTATTAAATTAAAGGTTGCTCCACTTTCAAACTACAGCAACTGCATAATTTTCTTTCTTTTCCTGTAAATGCCACTCAGAAATTAAAACTAGATGAACATGTCATCTTCTGTCCTCGTGGCTGACTTCCTATTGTGCTTATTGCCACAGCCAGGAATCATCAGACCTGCCTAAACCACCAAAATTAGTTCTTACACCAAAAAGCCCAGTGATGTTACATGCAGAGAATGAACAAGGGCATGAGGTATGGGTTCAGGACCAAATATGCATTGTCTTGATTCAGAAATCTGTCCTTTATCAGCAGAACTCTTGTGAGATTAATGACATAATTCTAATGGAGAACTAGTGTAATGGAGTGATAAAGTACGGCAGAATTTGCAGGTTTTCTCTTCCTGTGTTTATATACTTCATAAAAGCTCAGTTTATTTTGCAGTAGAACATCAATTAGTGGAGATAATTCCCCTTTTCAAGACAAAATTCAGATTACTTTCCAGGAAAACCTCATTCTATTCTGTTAAGGGACTGCAGAAAGAGTTTTCGGGGAAAAAAAAAGACTAGTTCATCTTGGCTTACAGAGAGTGTGTCAATAGACGCGCCATGATGCAGAAACATTGTTCAAAAAGAAACAAAGCAAAACCCAACCCCATTTTCCAAGGCTTTGATGTGGAGGATCCTGACAGTGGAGTGCCACTACAGCCTTTACGTGTCTGGTTCCCTTTTCCCTGTCAGTCCCAGTTAGCAGAAATGCTAACTTACAGCATGAAGCACCTGCCAGAAACCTCTGGAAAGTTACCTATGTAAAGATGATAGTGAAACATGGTTTCTCTAGCAGTCAGTCTAACTTTGTCAGTAATGCAGCCGTTTCTCTTTTTTCCACTTTATAGTGCATCCGCCAGCCTCACAGGTGCCTTTGCATTTCTACTCCTTTCTTCCCATCTGCCCTGCACCAGCAGCTCTTTAAATAAGCATGGCTGTTATTTGGTGACTTTTAGCAGAGAGAGCTGAGCATAACTGGCAAAATATTTCCCAGTAAATTCATTAGGCAAGAGGAATACATTTCTTCTGTTACATCAGCCCTTACACACACGACCAACATTTCATTTTCCATTTTAAATTTAAATCTACTTCAAAATTTTCCATATCGTATTACATTAGACTCTGCCTTTCTGTGCTAATTATAAATGGCAGGAGGAAATTGTGTGTAGCAGGCTAATGGTCTAATTTATAGATATGGCAGGGCAGTTGGAAATCAGGTTTCTGCCTTGACCATTATCCAGGAGTATTTACTATTATTGGATCAAATCCTGAGGCAACTTTCTGGAATTTCAGCTACAGGAGGACTGACTCTTTCAGTCAGTACAGCGGCAAAGACTCCTGAATCCTCCAAAACTCACTTCCTGGGACTTTGTGTTTACCGATTTGTAAAGTCCTCCTCTAGCACTTGGAGATACTCATGGTTTCTTTTCAGTGGCCTCTCAGCATGTGCTCAGTCTTCTTTCTTGCTCAGTGGGGATGTTAAGGATAGGCAAAGAATGCATCTGCACCCTCCCCCTGGAAGGAAACTGGGGACTGCAATATTGCAAACTGCTATTATGTGCCAGCATTAATGGCTTCCCCTTAAAATGGTCCAGAGAGCAAGAGTGAGGAATAATCTAATTCTCTTCATATTTTATCAGATGCTGAAGACATTAAATCAGTAAGAGAAGACATTAGGGAAGGCAAAACTAAGTACTCTTGCCTGTCCTAGGAGGCTAAAATTGACATTGCTCTGACTCATCTCGCCTGCTATATTGGTTCTGTTGTACAGCATTACCTCCACTTTCACCCACATTAAGCAGAGGAAAGAGCTCTCCTGGCACTGCCCTGCACTGGCATGCCACAGGATGAGTGCCTGTGATGCAGTGACACAGCCCGCCCCGGGTTTTACATTTCTCAGGGAAATGATCCAAGTCTCAGGGACTTGGATGTACTCTCTGCTAACTTGTCAAATACCGGGGAGATTTCCTAGCTATCATCACTCCCTGGAGGACACTTCTCCCAGCCCTGACCTTTCCAAGGCCAGCCCTCCAATGGGCTCACACAGCTCTGCACTGACATACCCTCGTCACTGCAAGATACCTGTGCCCTGGGGTGATGTGTAAGGGAGCTGGGTGTTTCTTCAGGCATCTCAGAACTTTACCTGTAAAACTGACCGCATCTGTACATGAGAAATGTCTCAGATTAATCAGCTACCTTATAATCACCTTCAGGTCAAAGCAGATTAAAGTGAAATGCAGATAGAAGTATTTATTTCCTATCTACAAAATAAACAACCCAATTTCAAGTGCTTATAAAAGACAAAGAAACTAAAGAAAAGTCTGTATAAGCCTCTACCATTAAGATCATATCTGAAAGGCCTGTCTCCCCGTATTCAGTTGATTATTCACTCCCCTGACTCACTTTGAACCACGCTTCCTGGTGAAGCGTGCTAACTTTAATTTTTTCAGCCAATCTCTCTTTTGAGGTCCTCCAGTTCTATCAATATTCTATCTTCCTTCTGGGTGCCCACCAAATTTATTTTCTGCCTTACTGAACAGATAACAAGATGAGAATTAAAACTAGGGAATGGAAATGGAAATGTTACTTTAAGAGATCAATCATTATTTGCTGTACTTGACTAGCCTATTAACAACTTCTTGACTGACTGAGGAGTAACACTTCTCTCCTTCACACAGTCTCCAGAGACTTTACACATACATTTTAGTGTGACGTGTCTTCATTCATTGAAACCTGTATCAGTTTGGACGCTAACAAACAAAGTTGCTACAAACATCTACATCTGTATAGCACCTTAGCAAGACCAGACACTGAAGTATTCAACCACTTTGGGGAAATAATAAATGTGGGCTGACTGGAACACCAAATCTAGCTTTGAAGGGAACCATAAAATCAACAGACAGTACAGGTCTCACATATTCCACACTTCAAAATGCTCTGTTTCCTAGCATGTGATATGGATATTCTGCATGCACAGCTCAAAAACTCAGTGTCATTTTCCTCCTGTCCAAACACTTTTCATCTTTCATGCAGCATGATGTGTGCTAATAGTTGCTCTCCTTTCCACCATTACTATTTTCTAAAGGCCAGATCGACCTGCATTTTTAGCAGCAGCCCTTCTCTACTGTGGCTGCTCTGTCCCATCCCTGTGCTGCTGACACCACTGTTCACAAGGCTTGTTGGAGAACTAGATTAGGAAATGGATCCAGCCTAGAACTATTTTTCAGCCAGCTGTGCAATCAGTTGTGCTGACACAACAGGAGGAGGAGCACAGGAGTGTGAGTGAAGGTCAGGAAGTAGGATTCTTTAAGCAGCACAGCCACCAAACACCTCTGTGGCAGTCTAGGGGTCATCACATCAGACAGAGAGCATAATGCTATGTCAAGGAGGAGCTCTCCAATGTAAAGCAGAGAGGAGTTAAGTACATAACCACCTATGTCCATTCACCAACGGAAATCCAAAGGAGATAGAGTCATGGAGGTTTTGAGTTCCTGCCATGCCAAAGGAGCAACACAAAGGGCAATAACTGGAGCAAGGCGGGCCCAAAGAGTTGGAGAGGAAACCAGGAGCTTTTGAGGTATAGTATAATTTTGTCTTCAGTCTTTAAGAAAAGCTTTTTTTAAATTGTGAAAACAAGGCAAGAGGAAGTCTGTCCACTGCGAAAAAAGCTTTCTTCATGTTCATTCCAGTATTGTCTCTGCTCTGGCTGAAGGTTATCTCTACCATTGCACAAACTCACCATTGAAACTGGGTGACACAGAGCAGCGAAGGAAGCTGTTCCTGGGACTCATCACAGGCTAGTGCTCAAAAATCAAAGCATATTTTGGGAAAATAATACTAAAGATGTAGATATTCTTCACACAAAAGGAAGAGAACTACCACCTTGCTTAAATATCTGCAAAAGCTTGCTCAGGAATAGCAGATACTAAGGCTGAGCTATTTGGAGATACCCCTGAGCCTGCATGGTCTTTGAAAACTCACCTTAGTCACAGAAATTCCTTTTCACTTCTGCCTGGCATAACCTGAGAGCTCTTCCCAGTCTTGCTGCAAACCTTCTGCCCTCTCTGATCATGCAGTACCTCTCCTGCTCTTTGCTTATTTACAGCTGTTCACTCATCCTCTACAATACAACAAAGTTTGTGTGTGTCTACCTGTTGAGTCTCTTTCTTCTTCCTTCCTGATCTATAGCCTCTGTCTGCCTTGGGAAATGAAACCCAGCAGCACAGGCAATTTTTCTCCCTGCTTCCATCTGCTGCTGAATATATGTGCTGTAAGTTAAGAAGCTATGAATGATGAAATGCATGTAATTTTAATTAATGATAGCTGGTTAAAGAGTGATGCATTAGAAAGGAGAGTACAAAGGCCTTTGGGTGGAGTATGTAGAGGAAGTCAAAGTTTTTATCTGAAGGACTACAGATTAGGACAGAGTGAACTTGAGGACTAGTGGAGGTTTGAAAGCACAGGAGTGGGATCAAGGGACCTTTGGAGGTCTGTAGGGAGAGAAAAATCATTTCTCTCGTGAATCAAACAGGATAGAGACCCTTAGCCACATTGACCTGTGTATACTAAAGTTTAGGTGAGAATGCTAAAGGGCAGAATAGCCTTTTCATTTGTGACCAGGTTCATTCTTCTGTAACTGAGACACTGTCTCAGATCATGCCAATATCATGCTCTGACCTGAGACAGTGCCTCAGAAATCACTACAAGCAGCATCTTCATCTGATCCAATACCCATCACTAATTTGGTTTCAGAATATTCTATGTGAATTCATTAAGTTGTGTATTCAAGATCACTAGAATTATTGGTCATGACCCAATAGATATCTTTGCTCACAGACTAGACACATTACACTCAGATAGATTGGCATGCCTCTAGTTATGATCTTTTATTTTGATTTATCCATGGCTCCCAACTTAGAACATTAATTTGGAAACCAGATAATCAAATGGACCCTAAGAGAGGCAAAAAAAAMCCAACAAAAAACAAAAAAAGAAAAAGAAAAACTTATTTTAACTTCCTGGCTACTCATTATCTATAGTGAAATTAAAACTGGCTTTTATCAAGGAGTTTTTCTACATTTTTTTGCCATAATCAGTGCGTTTCAGTGCCTAAACATGCAATGACATCATTACCACAAGCAAAAATGAGAGAACCTATTCAAGACAAATAATGATGCAGGCAAACATACAAAAAGCATGCCTAATAGTATTTATCATAATGAAGACTCCAAACTGCACCTTTGCAGTTTCTTACAATAATTATAATGTAAAGCATCAGTGTTCAGCATGTGACACTAAATAATTAGGATGTTAGTATTTAGGGACATGAGGACATAACAGCAGAAAGAAAGGATGATACATGTCACTGTTATCACAAGCTATCCTGCTGCTGTACTTTCTTTAGCTTCCTGCTCCTGACGATAGATTTTACAACTTTTATACAATGCTAATTGCATTAAGAGGTTTTAAAATACTCCATCAGGGACAAAACCTGAATTCAATGGAAATTTTGCTCATACTGCCAAAATATATAATCAAGAACAAGATTTAGCTATCTTCTGGGAGATGCAGCTCAACAGGGCAGGTTCTGAGATCTGCTACACCATCCTGCCTAAGGACACAGGGACTGCCATACGAGGGTAGGCTGAAGGGCCTATCCAGCCCAGTATCCTATCTCAAACAGTAGACAGGACTGGATGCTTAGAGGAGAACTTTCCATTGGGCACCTCTTCACATCAGTGACGAACAGCCTTCTGCAACTACAGGGAGCATCCAGACCATCAACACTGAGAGACAGCCAGCTGTTCTTCCTGCTTCATGTCTAGCGCTTTTAGAGCCTGCTCTGCTTCTCACCACTATGACACTTCTGTAGCAATGAGAGCCACAACTTCACTGGGTATTGTAGGAATAAATATTCCCCCCATTCTTTCTTTTGGGGGGGATGGGGAAGGAGAGGGAATTCAGCATGTGTCCCTAGTGCAGCCCTGAGTAATTGCTTCCAACCCACTGTCTCCACATCAGCCATTATTTTATTAATCTTTACATTCCCCATTCCATCCTCACTTTTCCAGGCTAAGAGTCGTAGTTCCTTCAGTTCCACTTCGCAGGGAAGCTGTTCTACAGTCTGACAATTGCTCTTAACTGATTTTTACCTCTTTTAGTCCAACAACAACTGGAACATGTGGGACCCAGTACAGACCCTGATATATGACTCTCTGCTTGGTTGCTGGAGGTAGAGAAGGGGGATGGTGTTGTTGGTCTGTTCAGCACTGCTACGTCTGGGATGGCTTCTTTCACTGCTGGAAATACAGGAGCTGAAAACAAATAGAAGAGCTAGTGCCCCTTTTTCCCCTTCCAGTTCTCCAACCTCCAATCCTACCTGCTACATCCTTTCTGAAAAAGGCCAATCAGAAGTATATGCAGCGCAGCTGACAGAGAATGAGAAGGAAGCTGCTCCCAAATGATTCTATATCCTCCACAAGAACCCCAGGAACATGGAATTGAGATTTTCTGGGAATTGTCAAAAACTGATTCTGAGATCCATTTCCAGCACAGTAATAGTCCATTTATAGTCCCATCTTGTATGGGTACAGTGAGGGCTATTCTTTTCTTCAGGTACATTTGCTAGTATCTAAAGACCTGGGAGTTTAGGTACTTAACAGGTCTCCCAACTGAAATGTTATCATACATACAGACATCCTCAGCAACTAAGGAGGCTCAATATCCAGCTCAATATCTAGTAAGATCATATCTTTATTTCTTACTGAAGAAAAGAAGAAGCCATTTCTAACTTGCCTCATCAGGAGAGCATATCTATATTTCGCTTTAGTGACAACCCCAAAGGTTAAAAAAATACAAGTTACCTTCATACAAAAATGATATCACTGACCTTAAAATAGCAAGATGCTTTCATATGGGACTGTCAAGCTCCCTCTATTGCCTCTTTTGGACAATTGGCACAGCTGACTCTACATATTAATGGCTAAGGTTGGAAAGGACCTCTGGGAATCATCTAGTCCAACCCCCCTGCTCAGAGCAGTCAACCAGAGAAGGTTGCAAAGGATCTTCTCAAGTCAGGTTTTGAATAACTCCAAGGATGGAGACTTTACAAGCTCTATGGGCAATCTCTATGAGCAACCTCTATGAGCAACCTTTTCCAGTCTTCAATCACTCTTACAGATTTTTTTTCTTATGTTTAAATGGAGTTTCCTGTATTTCAATTTGTGTCCACTGCACCACTGAGAAGAGTCTGGCCCCACCTTTTTTACTGCTCCCTGTCAGGTATTTATACACACCGATAAAATCCCTGTAGACTTCTGTTCTGCAGACTAAATGATCCCAGCTCTCTCAGCCTCTCCTCGTATCTCAGATGCTCCAAGATCTTAATCATCTTTGTGGCCCTTTGCCAGACCTGCTCCAGTATGTCTACATCTTTCTTGTACTGGAAATCCCAGAACTGGACTTAGCGCTCCAGATCTGGTCTCACTAGTACTGAGTAGAGGGAAAGGATTCCCCTTCCTTGACCTGCTGGCAACASTCTTCCTAATGCAGCCCAGGCTTTCTTTGTCACAAGGGCACATTGCTAGCTCATGTTCAACTTATTGTCCACCAGGACCCCCAAGGCCTTCTCTGCAAAGCTGTTTTCCAGCCAGTCGGCTCCCAGCCTGTACTGGTGCATAGGGTTATCCTTCCCTGGGTGCAGACCTTTGTATTTCCGTTTGTTGGACTTCATGAGGTTCCTGTTTGCCCATTTCTCCAGCCTGTCAAGGTCCTTCTAATGGCAGTACAGCCATCTGGTCTATCAATCAACCATTCCTCCCAGTTTTGTACCATCTGCAAACTTGCTGAGGGTGCACTTATCCCATCATCTAGATCATTAATGAAGATGTTAAACAGTATTGGCCTCAGTATCGACCCCTGAGGAACACCATTAGTGACTGATCTCCAGCTGTATTTTGTGCCACTGAACTCAACCCTTTGAGCCCAGCAGTTCAGCCAGTTTTCTGTCCACTTCACTGTCTGCTTATCTGGTCCATACTTCTTCAGTTTGTCAATGAGGATGTTATGGGAGACGATGTCAAAAGCCTTACTAAAGTTGAGATAAACAATGTTCACTGCTCTCCATTCACTGAGCTAGTCATCTCATTGTAGAAGGCTATCAGGTTGGTCAGGCATGATTTCCCCTTCATAAATCCATACTCACTACTCCAAATCACCTTCTCATCCTTCATATGCTTTGAAATGGTTTCCAGGATTATTTGCTCCATCACTTTCCTAGGCATTGAGGTTCTCCAGATCCTTCTTGTTCTTCCTGAGGATAGGATTGACATTTGCTTTCTTCCAGCCCTATTGTGAGAGTCTTATATCAAGCAATTAAATCTCCACAGAGCCTGTATGCCACTTTTATTCATCGTTTTCATATCTTCAGCTCCTTCCTCACGTTCCTCATTCTGTCCATGGTGGAGCTGCAGTCTCGTCCCTTTCAAGCCTTGGCATTGTAAAAAGGGACAGAACAGCCATCCTGCTGCAGGACAACATGAGACAAGAGAGGCATAAGAGAATAGATCTGCTGGGATTCTTCTGAACCTTTTTGCCTTTCCCTCCAGTTAAGGAGGTACAGATTTTGCCTAGTCTGCCTGGCTGCTCTCCTCTAGGAAGTGGAGAAGTGGAGCAGACAGCTCAGTGAAAACTCAAAGCTCAGGCTGATAATTCATGGAAGACTCAGCTTCCTGAAAACTGGCTTTCATCACAGCTGAATCGTCCATCAAAAAAAAAAAGATGGCCAGTCTTCTTCCCCTCTCAAGCCTTATGTCAAACCCTTAATATAGTGAAAAAACACAAGAAACATGCAGTGTGTCTCAGAGACACATGGGGTGGCTTTCTGGGCCAACCTGGAAATATTATCTTCACAGCCTGTGCTGCTTTCTCTGCTTCCACAGCCACAAATTCAACGTTATTCCAAGGACCTCATGCCAGCACAACGCTTTTCTGTTCACATAATATGCTAGTGTTTTTCCTGTCTTGGAGGCTGTGCTAAAAGATCAACAAGCTACACAGCCATACTTAGCAAACACCTCTTCTTCACTCGCTAAGGTACTAGATTAATGCAGAGGTGGATTCCTTCCTTTTGCTTCACAAGTCTTTAATCATTTATGGTTCAGAACCAGACCCTATTTTTTCTGCTTTCCCTCGACAAATATTCAGCCTGTAGCTTCAGCCTGGACACTGGTCATATGCAGACGACTAGACTTTTGCTCTTGAGCTCTCTTTGCTCCATATATTAAATTTTCTATTGCATTTGATCACTACCTTAAACCCCATCTCCCTCCCAAATCATTGCTTCCATAGCATACAAAAGCAAAAAAAAAAAAATAATAATAAGGCACACTATTTACCCAAACTGCATTCCTATTGTTTCCCTCCAGAAGCGTATACTCAGTTCTCAGGAAAAAAAGAGTAAGAAAGAAGGAGACATTCACTCATGACTGAGACTATTCACATATGTTAACATTTTGCTGGAAGATGTTCAGATACTGTGGTGACAGCCATTAGCAACAATACCTGAAGAAGAGAATACAAAATAGTAAAATGAATATATGCACTGACAGGAACCTTATTTCTTCTCCTTTGCCATCATTGTATGATGGAATGCCTATAGAAGTTTTTAAGTGGTTACCCATACCTCTTTTCACCCACAGAGGAACCACAACAATTATTGAAAAGTTCCCAGTTCCCTCATGCTCTACAAGCTTTGATCTAGGTGGATGTCCTTTAGGAGTGTTGGTGACATCTGTCTTTGCAACCATTTTTGTCTTCCTGAGGCTGCCTTCAAGACAGCTAATTAGGAGGTGGCATGTCTACAATAACGGGTTAACCTGTAGATCCTGGGAGTGCTTCCAAGCTCTGAGGTTCAGCATCCCCATTGTGTTTCAGTTGTATCTGAGGGTGGCAGGGTCCAATATCCCACCTTGCGTCCTGATTTCTTTACAACACTGCATGCCAGTCTCTGAATCTGAATAATCAAGACTTAGGACTATGGAGTGAACTGCAAAGTGTATCCACTACAGATATTGTCAGAGACACTGACCTCAATGATATTGCCAGAATCAATTCACAGAAACCACCTAACTAACCTGTAAGCAACACTGACTTTGAGGTGGCCCAAAGATTCTGCATCCTGTTAACAATGCCTCAATCATCCTCTTGCTTAATACATCTAATTAATATTGAATTATATCAAATTAAAAAGGCTATTCTGTGCTAAATTGCACTGGTAGTTCTTCAGACTTCTCAAATGAAAATCAATTACCAGTTGCTGTAAATGCTTACTTGTGTGTCTTGGCAAGTTGATGCCATGTGCACGCATAAAATGTTAACCACATTTATGATACTGCTTTATGTTAATAACAATAATAAAAGGGCAGAGAAAGAAAGAGAACTCAAGTCTCTTGAGTCCTAGGACAGCACAAAGAGTGCTTCTCTCTTTCAGGGTTTTGCTTGTGTAGGAGGTAAAAGCTCTCATATACTGCAGAGCTCCTCAATCCTGCCAGACAGAGGATGGAGCCACAGCCATTACACTACATGGTTGTCACAGCTCATTTAGGCACTCTGATCATGCGTTGCCTTCTGGGCTCAATGCTTCCCCAATGCACAGGTGACTGACATCAGTCTACATGACCAGGTTCAAGAGCACAGATCTCTTGGCAGCAGCAGGAGAATTCAATAACCAGTTCACAGCAAAACATTCAGAAACAAAGTGTCAGAGGCATTGACAAATGGCAGCAATGTTCTCTTAGCCGCTGACAAGGTCACACATGCAAGTGAACCTTTGTTGTGAGCAAACTGCAAAAGTCTGCTGCAGTCAGGGGTTCTCAAAAGAAAAGCCAAACAAAGGAACTATAGACCTATATTTCTCTAACATAAATCCTTTCAGTTACTGAGGGGGTCAATGCATGCAAAACAGGGACAGGTTCAAACTTCCAGACAGGAATCCAGATCTGGATTACAATTTAGATTCATCCCTTTTTTTCTGCTGAAAAATGTTTTTGGGGGCTTGTTCAGGAGTTTGGGGCTGGTTTTATCTCTAGTGCACAGGCCTCGCAATGTAGAAAAATGCTTGTCTGAAGCACACTGGAAAACCGCAAACCATGTGTCAGAGACATTTCAACTGACCATACATTGATTGCCTTCTGTCCCACAAACTTGCTGGTTCAGAGGTTATTATTTTCAGAGAAGCAAACCTAGACTGATGATGAGTGTTTTTACTGTACAGAGGCCTTCTGAGGCAGTACTGCAAGTAAAATTTAAAACAAGCAACCAAGCACTGATATCCTGAAAATTTTTGCTGGCTGTGCAAAAGATGAGACTCTCCCTTTTTTCCTGTATGCAGAAGTGACAACCATGTACTTCTCGCTCAAACACTGACTCTATTGTTGCATAAGAATTATTTGTGCCATTTGGACTTAAATCTCTTCAACGCAGACTTGCTTTGGGCTGTTGCCAAGGCTTTAATGAAAGCCTCACTACAGCAGCCATACACAATCATTTCATTTGTGCTGTGATACACTCCAAACCTGAGCTTGCTTGACTGGCTTGGGCAGGGAGGGAAATCAAAGCCTACACTTACTTGAACATTTGCTCATCTATTTGCTGGGATTTGGGAGTCAGAACTCAGTTATTAGAATTTTCCAGTGCATTCCTGCTGTCTCCCAGGGATTTTCTTATTCTTCTGTCCATTCACTTTCTATAGATTTCCAGCTTCCTGGTCATCTGTATTCAGCTATTTGGCAACTGACCTAGAAGAGAACAAACATGTAATCAAGGAATTATTATGACAGCAATAAATACAATCAGATCAATGGATGACATCTCCATTGTTGGTTCCCATCTGCAGTGGGACAGCCAGCAAAATATCCCTGCTATGTGAAACTCATCAATGGAAGACATCATTATATCCGACTAAGAGCTCTTGTGCCATTGTGTATTGTGCTAAGAATATACTGGCACAGGCCAAAAGTAAGCCATTGCGGGAAATTTGGATGCCATAGGAATTCAGTTCAGGGGAGAAGACCATTCAATTCTAACTCCTCAGGACATGGCAAGAAATCATATTGCACTGATAAGGAAGGGATGGGAGTTTCTCAAGGCAAAAACTGAGCTACTTCATAGGTCAAGACTCAGACCTCTGAATTTTTCTGAAGTGCTTCTTGTACCATGGTACCATGGGTAGGACCACACAGAGAAGAGAGGTCCTGTTAAGTTAGCTCAAGGCATATTCAGAAGACAGTAATGGACAGAGCGGGTTTAATTTAGTATGACTGGAGGCAGCTTGGAACAGATGGAGCCTATGAAGAAAGCAATGTGTCTGTCAAAAACAAGAGAAATCATCTGATCACATTGGAAATTACAAAGGTTATAGAAGAGTTTTTAAACTTAAGACTTCAGAAAAGCCAACAGTTGTGAAAGAGAACACAGCCTCATGTAACAGATATTCTAGGGATGAAGTCATTAAACTAGAGATTATATTTTCAAATAAAGTTTAGCACAGAAGTTGATAAAATTCTAATAGGAAATAGTGAATTAGAGTTTCAACAAATAAAGCCTCTGTTACAGTGGATCTATTAAAACAGGTCACCAGCTCAAGACCACACTTTTATGTGCGTTGCAGGAATCTAAAATTAAGATGGTGAACTGGAATGCTTTGTTCTTTGTGATAACACTGATAACTCAAAAACTTGGTGAAAAAGATGATCTATGGTGCAAGGTACTACTGGACATGATCTGCTTATATGGGAATGACATAATATGTCATTATATTCCCTATATTCCTATATTCCATGTCATTCCTTATATAGGAATGACATAGTATATAGGAATGACATAGTATACAATGACATTTGTGAAGGAGTATTTACATGTTAAAGAAAACTGAGAGTCAAATAGGACAAAAATATTAACAATGTCACGAAGAAGCACAGAATCCATGAAGACTGAAATTTCCATGCCTAAACTGAAAAAGGATATTATTGCTATATTCTTAACCATTCAGAGAAGTGGCTGTTATTGTGATATGCTAAAGAAAAGTAAAGAGACTGTAAGGGCAGGAGACTAATAATGGAAGAGTTTTATCTGCGTACATACTGGGTAAATGTCACAAGGGAGCATAACACAGACACTTAATTTTACACACATTTAAACTACATTTTCTTGGAACAACTAACATCCTGAAAGAGGTGAAGCAATTCTTGATTTTTTCCTGAGTACACTATTGGATTTGGTTCAAAATGATACTTACATAGTGACCACAATTATTCAAATTCAAGGTATTTTTAGGAGTGAATAAAGCTAAAAAGAGTCACTGAAGGAACACTTAACCTAAAAAGGGAGAACTGTATAACAATAAGGAAGCTTATTAGAAGATTAAAAGAACTAGTCAAAGGATGACGTGCTTGGTGTTGATAAAGACTTTTTTTCAGAGGGTAGAAACAGAGCAGAACAAGTTCAAACGAAATACAAACCACTTTCAAAAAAGGGTTTTTTTAAAAAGACCAGAGAAAAACTGACACCATTAAACAATAAATTACAAAGGTTAAAAGCAAAAAAGACAACTTCAAAAAGAGCAAGTCACATCCATGCCGTAAACCAGCACTTAATCTTGACATGTTAAACTAAAGAACATGATAGAACATTAGCAACCTGCTAATGGCTAATAATGTCTTTTTCAAATACATCAGAAGCAGGAAGCCTGTCATGGATTCTGTAAGGCTGATGGACAAATGGGGTGAAACACAGTACTCTTTTAGGGCTATAGCTGAATGAACTCTTTGCACTGGTGTTCACTGTGGAGGAGCTTGGTTAGGTTTCTTCAGCCAAACAGTGCTTTACAGAGACAATTAGGAGCAATTGTCTCAAACTGAAGAGCCAGTAGCAGAGGTTTAGAACAAATCAATAAAAGAAATAGTAACAAATACTCAGAAAAGGTGACATCCCTGAAGAGTTCTAAAGAAATTTAAATATGAAGGGGCTGAGCTACTAACTGGGAGATGTAACCTCACACTTAAATCAGTCATGTTTTCAGGGGAATGGAGGATAGCAAATCTGATGACAATTTCTTGAAAGATTTCTGTGAGTAAATACCAATAAATCTAACTTCTTTCTAGTGAATTGGCAACAACTGTAATAGGAAAGAGAACTCCCTTCAAATCACATGTATTCTGGTTCTCTGAGTCTTGAGTTGTGACTCCCTTGAGGACTACTTGGACAGCATTCACCCCACTTCATATTCTAGAGTATTCAAAGCATATTCTAACATAAGTGAACAATTTTCTGAACCAAAAAAGAACTTTAAAATTTAGCTGCTTAGTCACTGTGGTCTATATCATAAAAATAAACAAAGTACTTAGTTTATCTAAGAGTTGATTGATCAAGTACTGTAAATAGTAAAAACAATTGATAATTGATGTATTTAAATTGATTATGTAGAGCCAAGCAACACATGTTCAGGAGCTGATAACATGTATATGTGTTATTTTTACCTGAGAAACAAAAAGGAGAGAACATCAGTCCTAACTCACTGCATTTAACCAAATTCTAATATGTCAGAAATCTTAGCATTATGGATAACAGGAACAAGAACTTCTACGTGAGATGTCATGATCTGAAAACCAAAGAACTAACAGCCCTCAACCTTCCCCTTAGTGATTTGATTGCTCATTTAGTTTGCTGTATAACCAAGTCTTTAGATAGTTAATATTTTAATTGTGTGACACTTTCTAATAATGGAATTATTTCAATATTTACCCCATTTACATCTTTAGGCCTGGTTTCTTAAGTTTAACAGTAACTCTGATAAGTGAGGGAGAGTCAATACAACAGAAGAAACTCATGCCTCACAGTTCTTTCAGAGTTCTTTAAAGGAGCCAAAATATACAGGAATAAGAGAGATTCAGCTGGCAAAAGGTACTTATATCCCCAAAACATTTTTGAAAGGTGCCTCATCACAGGCACCTTAATGAAACTAAGTTGTCATAGAAAACAGGTGAGGTCTTCTCTTGGAGGCTTCCTACTGTAGGATAGGAAACAAAAGGCAAGAATAAATGGACAGTTTTCAGAAAAGACATTAGTCTTGGCTAATGCTGGCATTAGTCAAGGTGGGTTTCTTCTGGATTTTTGAGACAGAACAAAAGTTAGAAATCTATGCCAAAGAATCTGCTGCGGGAGTCAGGAAAAGCATGGCAGTACTATCAGAAGGGGAGGAGAGACAAGAACAAAGCTGAGTTGTATTAGGAGGAAAATAACTCCTTGGGAAATGGACATTTGTATTTAAGAAGATATGGCTGCCATAGTAGGAGACAGGAGAAATCAGGAGGAGGAGATCTCTGTCTGTCTCAGGCTGGGTTTTTGTCTAAGAATAACCATGGAGAAAGATGTAGATACCAGCATGAGCATTCACAACAATTACACCTGCAAACCACAGGGTTTCTGATTTGAACCCTGTGATTCTGAGGGATTGTCTTATATTTTTTAGCTCCTGATCTCTATTTCTTCACCTAAACTGTCTAGCCTTGGTTTGGGCTGAAAACTACCTTTTGCTTTTTCAGTAGTCAAGCCCCTGGCTGGCTTCTAGAGGACCTGAGTTAATCTTTTTTGTTTTTTGCCTGCCAGTCAAAGACTGTCTCCTGGTCCTTGTATCTTCTCCATCCTCCAATGAGTTAGCATAGGGAAGCAAGGGAAGACCCCTGGAGCAGCAAATGTGAAGCCCAGCAGCTGCAAGAGCACCTTATGATCTTTTTGGCTGAGGAGTTGTGTCCATTTCTGTGAAAAGGATGATTTTAAGGAGGAATCAAAGACTGTGATGAAGAAGTATGGGTAGGGTTGACGCTGGGGTAGAATGGTAGAAGTAGATTCTCTGTAAACATGGAGGAGGATTAGGAGAATACTAGAATAGAGAGTTAAAAGGGACAAAGATAAATTCAAAGGAACTGATGTATTAGTAGGGAACTGAGGAATTAAAGGAATTGTGAAGACAATCTGATGAAATTTGCATAACTGCTTATTTAAATATATCAAAATTGCTCAGCTTCTGCTGAACTCATCTGTATAACATGGATGGAAAACTTAATTCAGGAAAACTTTTTAAAACAAACTGAGGTGTGCTAGGTACAATAATTTCCATTAGTGAAAATAGTGCCTGGAGGACGCATCTCTGATGTTTCTTTGATGTTTAAAGCTCTCTAGTAAGATATATTTAGTCTCTCTGCCCTTATGTTGCCATGCAATACTATTTTAACTTCCATGCAGTTTTTCTTAGCAGCTGCTGTCAACTTATTTAGTTTGATGGCTTTTAACTTCTCTCTCCTTGTTTTCCATTTCTGGTCATGGTAATAAAGATTCTTGGCTTTGAAAAATCTGTCCGTACCAATTTTAGCCTTTTCCAGTCAGGAAATATTGATTTCCTGTTTTGGAGAGCATGAAAAACAATAAAATTAAGAAGTATAAAAATAGCATTTGACAGAGCATGCCCCTCTGGACATGATTTGGTAATTTTCTCAGGAATTCTGTTTACACAGCTTAAAAACTGCAGAAGTACAGACTAGAGGAAAATGGTCCAATCTGTTATGTTATATTATATGGTAAATCCAGAATATCAGCTATGATAATTAGACTGGTTGCTTGGTTAGGTAATGTCTCTGTTCTGGAGGTTGCTGATGATCTGTTTCCACAGTTCACAATTCCATGCAATGTTTTATGTCTCCACTTTTCACTACATTCCCATTTACTCTGCCTTGTTGCTCACATAGCTTATTCATTTCCTTCCTCTGATTGATTTTTCCACATCCTACCTATCATCTGTCTCAAGATATTGTGCAGACAAGCTGTTCTCCGGCCTATACCATTCCCTGTAATATCTAATGATTTTCCCATTCTTACTGCCCATCGAATTTTCAGTATGTTTTCTTAACAACTAAATACAAAGATCTTCATATAGTTTTGGTGTTCTTGTCTCATCAGTGCTTAAACCTGTAGAGTACTCCCCATATTAACCTTATCTCCAGTTTAACTTTGTGACAGCAGGATATTCTTCCATGACAATTCAAAACCAATTTTGCCTGATGAATTCTAGCTCTAATCTTAGTATCTCATCAATAATCATTTGGCATAAAAGCTCACAGATATTTAACATGACATGGTGCATTTCATCCTGCCTTCCACATATAGTTTTGTAGTTTTCTGAGCTTTGATCTTTATTCAGTTTTCTGGCTTATAGACTGCACTGATCATATGTTAAAACCTTTTTTCTCTGAAATGACCTCGACTCTGATCTCATCACTCTAAAATCCAACCCTCCTCCAGTAAAACAGATCCTGTATTTGTGTGAGCCACTTGAGTACTATGTGCCAATTTACTACCAAATGAAAGAAAACAGTACTGAACACATTTTTTGGTGTTAAACTCTACCCTGTACTAGAATTTACATACAAAATTGTTAAACAATTTCTGCCTTAATGTAAGACTGTGACTTGCTTACAGGTTTCCAGAATCGATCTAATGGTTCATGAGCAATCCACCAAACTCATCATCAGAACCAAACTTCCCGTTGACCAACAAATACCAAAAGGAAGCATACCTTGCCAGAACAAGAAATGCAAAGTCAGCCAACATATTGCTGTGGCTACTATAATCAGTGCAACACAGCAGAATTATCTAAAGTTGTGGACCCATACTTATCTACAAATGCATTGAAATGATGTCTGTGAAACTAAACAATTCCTATGAATCAGACTGTGCAGAAAGAGATAATGTGCAAAGGACAGACAGACTCTATTAGCAATGGGAGATAATTTTTCATTAGATGACTCCTTCTTTGCTTTCAGTTATGATCCCCCGAAAACATACAAAATACTTTTTTAATATCTTGTCTGAGAAATAAAAATACAACATCTATTTTGAGAATCTGCTGGATCTCTTTTGTGTGTTTTTTTTTACCTACAGTACAATATACAGAGACATTATGTTATATTCAACCCTTCTATTGAACAGGAATAACTACAAGTCACAGGAAAATGAACGGTATATCAAGCAATTGTTGAAAAATTGGTGTATCTGGAAAAATCAAGACACATTGGAACCAACCATACATAGTATAATGATTTTCTTGTGGCCTTTTGAGTATCTTAGTCTTATCCTCAAAATTCTGCATGGAGATTTCCTTATTCCTTCTATACAATCAAATTATTTAGAACTTATTTATGAAAACTTGGCTTTATAAGCTTTTTCTCTTTTTTCTTTTGTTTTTAAACCAATTATGCAAAACATAGCATGTAAAGTTGACTCATGATATCATTGCAGTTGATAACAAAACTGGAAGCAAAATTTAGTCCATAAGGTGGGTGAAACAGACAGACTTAGGTCAACTCAGAAATCGAAATTTTATGTTGATTTTTAATTACATATCACACACTTAGGTCCCTGCCTCACACGTGGCAATTACTACACATAGATGAAAGAACAGAAGGTTTGGAGGTTTTGAGGGTTTTTTTAAACAACTGCATAATGCTAAAATCAATTTCATGGACTCATTAATATACAAAATACAACAAATAGGCACTGAGGTTTATTTCCTATTTCCAGAGAAAACAATGGCAAAACTCCCACTGAAGGTAAGACTTTAAATGCACAAACATTCTCAGAAAGTGGGTTCTAACAATATATTCGAGTCAAGCTTCTCAGACAAAAGAAAAGAAGACAGAGAGGGAACAAAAAACAGATTTCAAGAATATAAAAAGCTTTTTCAAAGAGCAAATGAATACTATTCATAGAGAAAAAGGATAATAAATAATGGATTTAAACTGGACTTTAAAGTAAGAAAGCTCAGCTTAGACAATATGAAAAACTTTCTAATGTTAATGATAATGAAACAGTGTGCTAAGGTACCTACAGAGATTTCAAGTCTTAAAAAATGAATGTTTCTCAGTCATATGACCCTCTCAGGGTTTGTGACAGAGTCCAAAAAAATTGCAAAGTATTATACAGCTATAGTTGGCAGCAGCTCAGTAACCCCAGGTAGCAGCAGCGTGAGTCTTCCTAGTTGTGAGTGAGAAGAGCATAATTACTGGCTGTCAAGTTTTTGCACTAGTTGGAGAATGGCTAACTATCTGTAATTATGCACACCAGTTCATCCAGAACAAGGGCATGAAGATAAACTGTTACAGCCAGTAGGTATATCTGCTTCTTATTCCTCCATCCCAGAACAAGTATGCTTTTGCTCATTCTGGGGCTGTACAGTGACAAAAGACTTGCCTTTGAAATTTGCAAAAAAAATACAAAAAATACTTGGTCATATCACAATCATCTGTGAGAAATTAAATAGGTCTAGCTGATCCTACCTTGAGGAAAAATGAATTTGATGATCTCCCAAGATCTTTTCCAGACTAAGTTTCTATTATTCTAATGATTCTATAGGTCTAGAGGAAGCAAGAAGGGAAAATGTATTGCACCAAATGCACTAGAGGATCTACTTACATTTTATTGCTTTTAGGTATATGGATTTTTTAAAAGCTATTCCTTTCTAAATAGTTCAAACTAAACAGAGATCAGGACTGCTATTTCACATTATGGAGTGTTCACACATGTAAGTATTCCAGAAGTGTGCTTTTAAAATAACTACAGAGACCTTTTGCCCTTAAGCAAAAAGAGCAGTATAAAAGTCCAAAAAATGAAAAAATAAATGATGATTAAGCATTTTACATTACACAGCTTGAGAAATGGCTTCATGTGTATTCTAACAGAAAACAGGATATAGATGTTTCTATTCCACTCTTCCCACTGAGGGTCTTCTCTCCATCTCACTCTGCTTTTTTTAAAGTGACAAGTAATCATTAACCAAATGTGAAGGCATGACATCAAGCAAGAATTCAAACATTCAATAACTAAAGAAAAATAATTTAGAGGGAGGCTAGAGAGATAGCTCCATCTGAATCCAACACTTTTGCCATTGAAAAGGTTTACTAACACTTCCAAGAGCAATAAAGAGAAAGGAAAAGCCAACAATAAAGAGCAAAACTGCACTGAGAGGAATGGCAGGAAGAACTGCTGTGGAACCTGTTAAATGGCAATGAGAAAACAAAGTTGGCATGGTAAGTTCAAAAAAACCATCATTATCAACACTAACCTTCTTACGGTTTCTTCTGTTCTTTCCATATACAAACAAGAGTATCAAAGCTAGAATAGCAGCTGAACTGGAGAACCTTTCATACCATTTTATCTATCTTAGCCAAGAAAATCACTTTTCTGAAATCTTGAGAGAGCACTGATTCAGTGTCAAAAAAGAATCCTTCAGAATTTGATGTTTAAATTCCTTTATTTTGTTTCATTTTTTTCAAAAGCTTGCTTTTTTGTTACTACATTCTAAAATTTATCAAGACAGTAGCCCTCTGCTCTCAGAAAATTCTCCTAATTTTAGACACCTCTTTCCTCGACTCCAAAACACTCAGTTYGATTGCTGTAACAATATTCAGTTCTCCTACATTCCCTCATCTGATGTGTTCTTAACATGAGATAAATATTACCAAAAACTCTTCCTGTACTTTATGACCAACGTGCTCAGATTAAAAATTGTCATGCAATTCCTCCATTAGGACTTTCCCTTCAGTTTGCTGTCTCCCTATAACCCCCCCTAGCAATTTTACTATGAAGATAAATTTTAAAAATATGTGGTCATAAAAATCTCCATTTCAGAGGCTCCCTATGGGCCTTAAGGTTGGACTGAATTCCATTCTTAAAGCAGGGTTTAAGTCCTTAAATCTTTAACAGTAAGTGAATGACTGCCAAACCTGTGCCATTTCTGGGGAGGGAAACAAACTGAAACTCCAAATTAATTTTTAAGGTATCCTCAGCTGCAGTTTGAAGATTCTGAACCATTTAAAACACTCCTTTTAGAATGTTTTCTAGTGTCTAATTTTTTTCTTTCAGATCTCTCTAATTCAATCAACAGTTGCCTAATTTACCAAATGAGTTAACGTCACAAACATTAACATAGGGGAATCTGAAAAGGCTACAAAGCTTTAAACTGATTCAAGGCACATTTTTTTCTGTAGGGATGCTGGTCCTTACAGCATACAAGGAAGGACTAGTGGGGGATAATTGAAGCCCAAGAGTGGAGTCTGACTGTGACTGGAAGCAGAAGAGGCCTCAGAAAAAACCTCACTCAGGTCTGCTGCTCTGGTCCCTGATTCTTCTGGGTGGGCTCCTGCTGAGGTATGGAGATGCGAATATAGCGCTCTTTGTCTCACCCCCTAGGACAGGAATTTTTTCTTTTTTTCTGGTGTCTGAACAATGGAAAATCCCTCTTTTGTTATATAAATAAATAAAACCTTCAGCTTCAATGAACCAATGCTATTTCTGCTCTGGTCGCAGCATGCATACAGCATAATGATGCTTTCTTTGTGAATCAACCACAATACTGTGTAGCTGGAGTGACAGGTTCACACTCTGATAAGCTGTCATGATTTCTATATAAGCTGCAAATACAATGTTGATGAATAGGATGAATAGCAAGAAACCAGGGTGGGAGCCTAAAACAAATACCAAAGGTAAAGCATAGCACAACATGTAGAAATAACAGCATGACACTGAAATAATGCTATGACACTTACTGTCTTGTACCCTTCTATCAGTGTTTAAGTCATCAAATTACTTTCACATTATCAATAAGGTAGAATGCGGAGACATGCAAACTTTGAGTCCGAAGGCCCTGGCTAGCTTTTTAGTGTAAAATAAACTTATGAAACTGGTTAAAAATTGTCACTGTCAAACAGGGGGGAAAGTTCTTTGGGTATGCTGAAGTCCATTAGTGACACACAACTTGAAACAGCCCTGCCCTATATTCCTCAAGGTGGGAAGACTTGGTCTGTGAGAAAGCCCTACAGAGCTGGTGGTTCTTACTCTTTTGTGGACCCTCTTGTAAGAGAACTGAGCATCCAGCTACTTCTGGTAAAAAATGATGGCAAGGTCACTACAACAGAGAGTATTAGAGAACAAAAAAGATAAAATATAAAATAGAAGGGGAGAAACAGAGTGGGAGGCTCCCAAGAACCATTGCAGAAAGGAAGAAAAGACGTTACATGATCACAGGCTGGATTCAGACATATAAACAGCAAATTATTAGTGTATGAATCACCTAGAAGGTAATTCAAGAATTTTAGCCAAACGTTGAGAAAACCAAAACCTAAAGTCATATGACTAACAGAGCTAGACAAGAAACTATTATCTAGCTTGTAATGATCATCTAGCTAGATGATTCGACCACAGATTTTTAACTGGCTTTTTAATTTTTAGACACTGCTCTGAGACCAGGCTTTTTAAGTAGTAATTGATACCTGCCATCCATGATCTATTAATGATCATGTCCACCTTCCATGAAACAATTCCTTGTGATTTCAAGAAATTGCTCCCCCTTGATAGATACCATATATCAAAATCTACCATTAGAACTGATGCAAAGCAGTCCCCTTCTTGGCAGTCGCAGAAGACACAGTGAGGACTGAATGCATATAAAATTCTACCTGTGCAAAAGACTACAGCTCTGGGTCACTTTTTAAGCATTGTCCAATACAGGCAGATAACTTTGCATTTCAAGTCTCACTCGCTCTCACCAGAATCATTTTTCAAAATTCTTTACCAACATGGAATTAGATCCTGGTTTTGAGATCTCTTAGGAGTTTTGGGATGTTACCAGGGTTGGGAACATGACAGCATTTTATACAGGGGTGGGGGGAAGAGTGGGGAAGTTTGGATTCATTCGCTTAACAGAAATCTCAAAGCAGACAAAATATCAGAAAGCTTAAGAGAGGATAAAGGTTTAAAAAAAAAACACAAATGATTGTCCCTTCTGATTTTCAGCCACACTCAGGCTCCAGCTAGGAAGATCACTTTCCTCTTCAAACACTGAGTACAAGGATATTCTTATCTAGGTGGTTGATTCAAGCCAATGTAGTTTTAAGTCAGAAATTGAAAACAGAGGAGCAGAGCAACTAACCAGTTCTCTTGATTCTCTGCGAGGCCCTGTGCAGGGCAGGAATCTCTCCATCTGCTCATGTAAATAGTGAGTTCTATATCCAAGCCTGTCAACAGACCACATTTTACAAACATTACCTCCACTCCACTTTTATTTCTATCCAATATTCCTGTAGTAATTGTCCTTCTGACTGTAGGTTAAATACTTAATTCAACTAGACAGATGAAGACATCAGGGGCTGTATAAATGCATGCTGCATAAGAAGTGTGTTAGAGGACCTTTACATCTTTGCATAAGGTTTTGGCAGATGTCCTGACTGCAAGAACACAATTTCTTTAATGTTCAAATTATGCTCTCTTAATATTGCTTGCCCTCAGTACACTGGCCATAATTTATAAGCTGTAAAACTAAACATCCTGGTTTTGCATGTTACTATAGGTATTACTGCTCTATTAATACCTACAAATAAATAAAGACCTGAAATACCCTGAAATAAATAATACTTATTTTCAACACATTTTTCATGAAATATTTCAGGTTAATGGATATTAAATTAAAAGTCTAACGGTCAAAAAGCAAATGACACTGTTTGGAATCAAAAAGGAAAAACAAAAATCTAAATGTGTTTAAAAAACATTATTCCGTTTGCATCTGAGGGACAGAAACGAATTAAGAAGTATTTGTAGAAAGCCAAGACTTTTAAAAAGACTTTTTTTCCAGTTCTGCTTTGACAAAAATATTGCCAGTATTAGCAAGAAAAAATAAAATAAAATCCAAAACAATTGGAAGGTTAACATTTGTATCCTGTACTTACATTTCTAGATGGCTTAAATAATATTTCATGCCCCACTGAGTGCTAATAAAACTTAGTGATGTCCCAAAATTCAGTCAGTAAAACAAAGGAGATTTTAATAAGCATGACTGCCAACAGGTTTTTGAGTCCATCTCATGGTACTTTGGAACACCTACAGCTTTCTGAAAATAACAGTGAATAAAATAAGCATTGTTTGAATTAGTAACATATCTACTATAGGTAAGAAGTGAACAAATAAACAGCCCAAACATTTAAAAAGAAGAATTACACAGAAAAGTTTTCACTACACAGCCAAGAAATAACCAATCTGAAATAAATGACAGCGTAAAGAACTTGGGGGGACAAAGTATAGCCAAATGAAGAAGGAAAAGTGCGTCTGTGAGGAAAGCAGTAGTCTACAATGGTTGTGAATCTCCAAGATAAGAGATTAAAACTATGTAGACATGCATCATATTATACTTGCCTGCTTCATGGAACATGTAAAATATACAGCTTCCCTGAACAATAAGAGAGAATACCCTGACAAGAATTTTCTAACCTCTGATCCCAAGTATACATACGGACAGAGATGTTCAAATAACATATAATGCATGAATACAAAGAATCAGGGAGTCCTGTGCACCAATGGATCACACTTTCCAAGTAGCACAGCTAGAAGACAACATGCCTACGCACTGTGTACATCCCAATACGCATTATGGAGAGCACATTTCTACAGGATCACCAGATTTGAATGTTTCCAAACACCCCTAAAGCCATCTCTGAAATTCTAAGAATTGCACAAAAATTAAGACATGAAAGCAATACAAGCAGGAGCAGAAGGTGTTCTGTATTTATGACAGCATTTCAGTGTCAACATTGAAAATATTGTCTTCAGTACACAGATATGGCTACCTTGACATACTTCCCATGGCACATAAAAAAGTTAACTAAGACAAAAGGCATTCTACCAACTGCAGTCACTGCTTTGGCAGGCTATAGGCAGTCTTCCTCTCACAACCCTCTGAAATGGTACCAATTCCATATCCCTTTATTTGTAGATTATTTTCAGTTTCATTAAAATATATTATCACCAGTAAAAGACCAAATTGTGCCACAATTCTTGATTTTACCTTTTGCAGATTTTTTCTCACAATTCTAATATCCTTTGCAAAAAGGTTTTTTTTAAGAATATACCAAGCTGAAGAAAAAAAGATAGATTTAATGAATATTGTAAGCAAGTTCAAGTTAAATGGCACATTTCATGACTCATCTAAAATTTGTCTTTTGTTTCAGTGGGGCATTGCACTATTTCCCCTTTGACAGTGAATAACTAACACAGTAAGTCATTGAGTATCTAGTCAGTATCATCTAAAAGATTATTACACAGGCACAGGGTTACGCTTTTAGCATTTTCACACACAAAAAAAGCCATAATATCAGCCTGCAGGGCTGGCTCATATTCCTTCACGACTATTGTGTATAGAGTGCTTTGTGATTATAACTGGAAATGTTGAAATCCACAGCAGTGATTAAAAAACRATTTTTGCAGACCAGTTATAAGCTTCTGGGTTTTGCAGATCAGCTACAGGCTCATAAAGGAAATTCCACGCCCCCCATCCGCCACTCCAGTTTTTGTCCTATTTTTCTTAAGTTGCTAATGTCACTACTAGGACATATGTGCAATCAGCTGCACCAGTGCCAGCCATGAATGATGGCATTTCGTTTCTGCTTCTGCATTTTATTTTTGAAAGAAGTGATTAACTGTGGCATGAGTAACAGGATCTGAAAGTGAATCAAGCTCTTAGAAACTAAATTTTATCTCATCTTTGGGAACACATGGAAAAGCTTCTTTTTCAAACAAGTAAATAGTTATAAGAATATTCTTAGAAGTAAGATCTCCACTTTGGGAGAAGAAAGAGGATGTAATGGCTGAAATACAAAGAATCAAGAGACTTTAATCCTATGGCTTGGAGCAAAATAGGTCCACAAAACTGCACAAATTCTCAAGAACCTCGTCTTCTCACTCATGATGTGGGGTGTTTCACTCAACAAAATCTGTCATAAAAATCCTAGTCCATGAGTAAATGAGCTAAATGAGAGTCAGCTCCTCTGTCTTTGTATAGCTTCTACATCTGTAAAATGAGGATCTTAAACTTTACCTTGTTTGGATGCTAAGAGATTTAGTTCATTAACATTTATAAAGCAGTTCAGAGCCTTAGACAGAAAGCTGTACAGGAAAGTAAATTACTGTTATGCTCTTCCATTTGTTACAAAAAGAAAGTTGTTTTGTCTCATCTTAGCAGAACTGATACTGTTAGGCTCTCAAATGTAATAATGAAATTTTAAAACATTTATAATGATTCTAGTCTTCTTCCCTCCTCCTACATCTATTTCATCCCAGTGACACACAGTAATCATCTTCACCTCCCTCTACAACTGAATGAAATAAAATTTCTTCAAATACGAAAGAATAATATTAAACACCCAACAAATCCGAAAGCTTTTTATAAACATAAAAATGAATCAAAGCTACAGGATGTTAGTTCCTACCATTAAGGATATTTAAGCCTTAATATTTTACTTGGTAATGAAGCAAATGTGTAGAATAATTACTGTCAAGCAATTAACACATTTTAGTGAAGATGAAATGTATCATTTGGTGTAGTAAAAAAAGCTACATCTGCTACAGTAATGATTATAGGAATTCAGTCAAAAATTCACTGTATTTTCCCTTACAGATTATGATGAAGCATGTTTTAGGACACCCTTTAATATTTTTCGGAAGCTTATTTGAATGTAATGCATTGGGCTTATGTCTTTGAAGCAGTGAAGAGTGAACATTTGCTGTGTGCAATCTTGATAAATAGGAATGAGACCACAAAGGGCAAACAAGCACATATTCTGAAAGGGCGGTAACTCCTTTTCATTAAATAAATGATTCAGCTTGTTGCCAAGAATGTTTGACTGAAGAACTAGGAATATCCCCCAGTTCTTTCTGAGGTGTACAGAAGAACAGTGCAGCTAGAGAGAAACACACAACATCAAAGAATGAACCTTGGAAAATACCCTGAGGAAAAACATCTCTCTTCTACGTATAAATATGCTATCTTCTCCTCACAAGCTGACAAAAACAAGGCAGAAATACATGAAGCAACAGAAACAGAAGTTGAATAATAATGGAAATAAAAGCTTAGATTAACAACTGATTTTAAATTGCAGTTAAAGCTTGGATACTGAAATGCTTGGGCATAGCCTGGGTTTATAAAGAGGGTATCTTTTTCCATTATACATCTAAGAAAAATCCTTTGGATAAGAAATTGCGCATACCTTCCAGACATCCTGCAAAAGGACTCAGTTTATTTTCAAAATGACTTTATAGTGGCAGCTTCAGCAAAGTGAGACACACACACACACACACACACCAAGAATAATCACTGGGATAGTTTCTGTGTGCTGTGTTTGGCCACCCCCTCTAGCTCTGTACTGCAGCCACTGCTAAATGCAATCATGCAAAGGTCACAAGATTCAGAAAATGCCCAAAGACAACTAATGCATTCTCATTCTTGAAACAAATAGTAATGTATTTTAAGGAATGCCTTCCTTAAAATAAATACTTAATGAGTATGGGAAATCCCATGTATCAACAAAAGAAACTACAGAGAGGTAGCTTGATAAGATGTTCAAAATGTTCCACAGTGTATAGTGATTTCAGCAAAACAGCACTGGATTATTATTGTTGTGCTTTGCATTTACTGGACCTTTTCAACTGTTGTCTAACAATTCTGCTCTGTTAATTAAACTCATTTCACCTGGTGAAATCTGACATAAGCGAGTTTCCTATTGGAAAAAAAAAAAATTGTACCCACTGATTTCCATGAGCATGTCTCCCAACAGGCAATTCTTTCTGGGAACAGGGCTATGAGGAGTATGTTCACTGTTGATTATCTTATTCAGGAACACAGTATTTTTCATTGTCCATTATTCCTGCATGTCAGGAACATCTATTTCTGTCCATTCCATAATTATTTTTCAATAAGAAATATTGCTATTAGCACATCATCATTTAATAATGAACTTTCAGGAAAAGCTCTTTCTGAAAGACAGTGGGCAGGTTACTCAAGCCAAAGCTCTAATAGACTGCCAGGCTTCCTCATTTACACTGAGAGGGTATTCAAACTATATGTAAAGGAGCACAGGAAATGTCTGTCTCACAGAAGGGAAGATGACAAATAGGTCAACATTAATTTAAGCCTAACTGAAGATATCTTTAAAAATAGCTGTCTGCAGTTACTGGAGTGCTACACCTCCCTCATTTATTTAATGCTTACTCTCTGCAATATAAATGTAATTACAGAAATGATCCATTCAGCACAGCATAATTTAAGACTAACAGATTGCATTGTAGAGCTTTACAAAAGTCTCCAAGGTTTATTGGGCTGCTGGTGCTGGCTCCTACAGGTCTTCACAAGAGGACTGTTCATACCAACACTGTTAACAGGTGAAAAATTGGCCAGTCCTATTTCTGCTTGGCACAGTGCTGCCTCCAGTTTATTTTCATTGGCTGGATTTGGACCACAAATGAATCACAACAGATACTAGATAAACAACCCCTCAGGCATATGCTGTGTCATCAGCTGTGGGCCAGAGCACCCGACCAACTGCATCAAACTGACACATTGTACCAGCATTCATCATCCTGTATAACTCCTGTATTGTATCATGACCTGCTCTGAGAAAAGGTAAAGAATTAATCACCATGATCAAATTAAAGAAATGTAAACCTTCAATTTCAGATATTGCTAATTAAAACAAATTAACAAAAACTTTCTAAAAAAAATAAATACAATGTATTATTTCAACGACTGTATAAAGAGAGGACTGAATTTGTAGAACACATATCTATAATACTGTTGAAAAACTCAGTACAGAAACGTACTCTATAGGACAACTCCATCCCTACGTTGCCTGAGGACCAGGCAGAAGAGACAAGAAGTGTAAGTAGTCTGCACAAGGCAAATTATCTTACTTACTACTCTCCAATAAAATATCCTTATAGTTGACATGATCTTTTCAGCAGCAGCAATAGTCACACTATTTCTCATGGAGCCCCACTGTCAGCGAGACAAATACAAATAGCTGGAACCCAGCTCTTTAAGGGCGTGTTCTGCTCGGTTCACAAAGCCACTCTTCCTATCTGTCAGCACTGCAACTTAGGCTGCACCAAATGTACAGGCTGCAACTCCTAAGAATTCAGACCACATCTTTGGCAAAAAGGCTCATTTTCTGTCCTGTACAATGGATCTACTGTTTTTACCTTTTCCTTTTAATTCTTTTGTGGAACTGCTCACTGCTCTGAACAACAGCTATCACTTGTGCAGCCATGTGGTCACATACTCAGCAACTCAAATTCACCATTTTCACAAGCTGTGAAACATTGTTTCTCTTTGAATGAGTATTGCTAACCACACATCAAACAGAAGCTACTGAGCACGCTTTTGTAAAATAGCCTTCTTTTCGGCCGCATAGGAAATAACATTTCCACTATGTTAATGAGTTGTAGCTATTCAGTGCATTAAGTAGAGCAGACAAGCTACATGAGCAAGCATCACTGCACTTTGGAAAGCTGTGAAAGTTGTAACTATGTAGCCCTGTAATACAGTGTTGACATTGGGCCGTAAATTTTGTACCGAAATTGCAAAGTCTCAGGACTGAAGCCTGTCAGGTTTGCTCTGTCTGAACTTTTCCTGTCCTGCTTGCAGCTTTGTTTTACTTGTTTTAGCTTTGATAGCAATTTCTCATTGACCAGGTGTCTATGGCTAATTTGTTTTACTTCTGTTTATCTTTGCATGATACAACCATATTTTTATAGAGATAGCAATAATAAGCAGTTATTCTATGCAGGATGAAATATTTATGACTCTAACATAATGATATAGCATAGAGAAAGAGAGGCCTGTTTTGATAGCAGAGGCCTTGAGAAGTGGAGGCACAGGATGCAGCACAGAAGAATACGGACATGGGACACAGGCTTGGTACTGGAGACGGCACAGCTATAAACAACTCACCCATCGTCAAAGAAATGCACACCTGGAGCTGGACAAAACTGTTTTTCAGAGTAACAAAGAGAACAAAGAAGTAGTATCTAACACATGTAAAAGGCACTGTATATAGTAAATTCAGATGCAATGAGGAGCTGCAGACCAACGAATAAAGAGCAAAGGTGTAAAAGCATGTTAGCAAATGTGTAAAAATGACTCCAAGTGGATCCTAGAGCAAGGAAGAAGAAACCGCCATCATTATGAACAACATATTCCTTCTGATGAATGACTCCAGATGCTGTCAATTCACCATAAAACCCCCACCCACACACAAATGAACCACTGACCTGAGGACCCACAGGAGCAGTGAAAGCATGAGCAAAACCCCAAGAAAAGGGGTAGAAGCTAAGACGTATAACAACTTTTACTGCATTACTATTCTTTCTTTTTCTGTAACTATTACATCTAGACTAATAATGATTCTTAAATAGAGTGTTATAATTTAAGTTATACTAACAAGAAAGTCTTGTCCTTTTGTATATATACAGATAGAGAGAGAGAGAGAGATGTGTGCTTCCTCTTTGCTATAAACAAGATTTTGAGTACTCACCCCATTGCTAAGGCTAACTCCCAACGCTTTATACTTGCTTACATTACACGAGTGGAGATGGAGGTGGAGGAAAGACAATATTGTGGCTCTAAGTCTAAATTTTGAGCAAATCTGAATAAGATCATTTATAGCTTAAGTCAGGGATTATTGCTTTGGTTGGTGAAATTAAAAACTTGGTAGTGCTGCTTGGAGAGTAGGGAAAGAAAGAGGTTAGGTCAAAATATGACAGTGGAAAATGAGTTAATTGTGGAAACAAAACCTTAATACATGTAAGACTCTAGTTTGTTAGGAAATTTGTGGATTCAAATGTCAAGTATTTTAAAATGAGTATTTTTCTTGTTATGATTCTCACCATCATCTGTTGAGAACAGTTGAACAGAGAGGATTTGTACGATTTAGTTTCCTGCAAATCAAGAGACAAAATGAATCAGAAGACTTTTCATTTGCAAATGCTTTTGCCTATCTAGACAGATTGAATGATGAAACCTTCAGTTCAGACATTTTTAAACTCAAATCAATGGCCTATTCACACAGTCAAAATCAAAGATTTTCAAGCGGTTTCCTCTTTTCACCTCTCCTGAAATGCAGTCACTCAAAATTGCCAGTTCTTACTAAAACCAGGCTAGAATTTCCTACAAACTACATAGAAGCTAACATTGTGTACATTATTCTATTTGAGGAAGTCAATGCTAAAAGCTTCTTGTTTGTAGCAAGGAATGTTGCTGGCCTTTATTCTTTAATTAGCATAATTTCAGAAGATCATGAACTAGTCATCAATGGTCTTGATATGAAATATCAAGAATAATGAGGCAGTAATTCTGTCAAATAACTTCTCTGAAAGTTAGAATGACTGTAAGAAATACAGTCTTTAAGTACTTCACTGTGACTGTAAACAGGAATTCTCATATAGAATAAGACTGATGGTTTGATCTACTGTCAATATTCAATTATTCAGGGATGTGACAGGGGACTGGGAAATGATTCAGACAGAGCAAAAGACAGGTAAACCAGGCTACAGAATACACACACAGTCCATTTGCCTGAGAAAGAACTTGTAATCAGATGACTGCAGAAGGTAGGTGCAACTAGGAATAATAGAAGGCACAATACTACATGATCTCAGTTACTTTATTGCAGCCAAGCAAACTGAAGGAAAGGCCTTATTAAACCATAGCTTGGATTAACATACAAGTAATCAAAGGTTAACTGTAGTTTAGTCCACTGCCTTCAACACTGTTAGTACCAAACTTTGAGAAGTCATTTTCAATTAGATAAATAAAGCTACACCTGGTTCTCTGATATGATATTTTTGCACATATTACAGTAAAGATTACAAACATACAAGAAAAAACGATACTCATCTTGAAGGATGCCAGTTATGCACTGGACTGGAGCTCAGCAGACGCATGTCCTATTCTGAAGTTTGCTGCAGATTTGCTGAATGATATTGGGCAACTTAATCTTGCTTTCTGTTTCCCTGAATAGGCTTTATCTATATTGTCCATACAAACAATAAATTATTCATAGCAGGACTAGCTCTTGTTACTTTTTATACAATGTCAAATGCAATGGACCTTGGTCTCAGTGGAAGGCATCTATGTACTAATGCCACAAGATTAGTAACAGCCTAGATAATGACACTTCTAGGAAAGTTAATTGCCCTAAATTTTGTATTTTCAAACTAAAAACAGAAGCCGTAGTATTACAGATACATGGGTTAGAATTTCATGGCATGCATCTAACGTACTATTTTAAACACCCATAAGTTATCTAGATGATATGTGTTTGCAAAACTTTCCAAACTACTTGCAGTTCTTTCCAGGCAGTATTACATCACAAATACAATCTACTACAGAAATTCTGTATTGCAAAATATTGCTTAAATTTAGTGACACACACAACTATTTCTTTATCACAAAATGGTGCTCAAAGGATATTTGCAAATTCCTATTCATAAGAAAATAGTGTAAGAGAATAGGTATTTTTGTAGCAGGATTTCACTTGCAAGTCAAAATATACTAACAGTCAGCATTCTTCATATTTACTCTCACTAAATCATTTATATATTCCTATGGGAATCTCCCTTTTAAAAGAAATCCCTACATTTCCAGTCTGCAAGCAATCAAATGATTGGTTTCAACACTGTTCAGAGCAACAAAATATACATATGTATATGCTTTGTATTGTTGACTCCTGATGCCATTGGTAGCATGTTTCATAATCACACAGGGATACCTGGGACACAGCATACAAATTGCTTGCCATTTTAAGGCAGGCATTTCCCTCATCAGCGTACTGACCTGACCAAAGTGTTGCTTTTAAGACCAGTAACAACACAGGGTAAATGTCCAGTTTTAAGTGCTCTCTGCCTGTAAATTAATACTCCGAAGAGTAAAGAACAGGTGAAAACTGTCTCAGCTCTTTTCTGCAACAGTGAGCAAGCCAGTTTGGTTGCAATCCCACAGCCTGCAAAAAAAATCCTAGCGAACTCCTGGAAAGGACACAGCTGAACATGCCACCAATCCACCTTCCATCTTCTGTTTATTGGAGAGAAGTCCGCTCTCCTCTGCTGGCCATCAGAGGCAGCCAGTACTCCATCCTTCAGAGTCACAAAAAGCAGTACAAAATATGCTTCAAAATTAACAACACTACAAATATATTAAGATAAACACAATAAAAATCATTAATTATAATCTATTTCTTAACAAAAATAACACCATCAAATACGAATGAATGCTTTATACTATCACACAAATCCAGACCAAACAAACTATGCTACTTCAAAATATAGTTGTAATAAGATCCAAGGCATTTCTAAGGCATTCATTACAGTCTGAAAATTTAAAATCATATGACATTTCTACCAAAAGATATTAAAATGGGTTTCTTTAAGTGAAGATCATTTTACACTATTTTGAATGTAAAATGATTATGAGAATGCATATTCAGCTTGAGTAGGGCCAGCATATCAAGGTTTAATTTAAATGAAGTCTTTCTGAATAAATAATCAATACAATCAGTTCCACTGTCAGCTATATGGAGTGTAGATTTACTTTACAATCCATCAGATTTAACCACACTGCATTCCCTTTCTCCATTCTAGGAAAGCCAAACTAAGACATTTAACTAGAATAGGAGTTGACTTTTAGTGATTACATTGTGGGAAATGTATCATTTACAGTACATAATATTAGTTTGGAAACCATAACCAGCTGCTGGTGGCATCTTTAGAATCACATGTCTTGGTGAAGCAGGAAGTCTGACATTCATTTTATGTCAAAATATGACAGGGTTTGCTTTGGCTTTCAAAATACATGTACAAAAACAGGTCAAACTATACACTCATAGTTTCCCACTCTCCAGTAATTATGGGCACTGCTATTTTAAGTCTAGAAGGATGCTATGGCTATCTTCAGATTTGCCAGGTATGAAATAAGTATTTTTGAAGATGCCCAGGAAAACTGCATTCATTTTCATTTTAGTCCAGTTGCAGCATGTACAGTCTTTAAATTTGTGTCTTTAAAGCAGATACCATCTGGGAGTCACTGGCTAAAATTACATGTAAAAATATAATTTAAAGTTCAAGTCTATGTTCACTCGGTAAGATTATGGTTTTATCTCCTGATATCTGAAGGAGATGGCCACCTAACACTTGTCAGTGATGGTCACCACGTGCCATGCCTGCAACCTTACTACTACTTCAAATATCCCCTGCTTTCTTCTTTTCCTGTACCTGCTGCCATGGTTAACCCTAATCCTTACCACAAAAGGATTAGTATTAACCATGGCAGCAGGTACAGGGAAAGAAGAAAGCAGAGCATAACTGAAGGATATGTAGTGGTGGTAATTAGTAGTGAGAAGTTATGTGACTAAGGAAAAACATTGGGACTGCACATGCTGTTTTCCTCCTTTAGGACACCTGAATCTGTCTTCACCATAGAATATGCTACGACCAACTTTACCCTTTTCGTCTGATTTTTAAAGCAGTCCTTAATGGGCCTTTGCTATCATGACTGTACCATTGTATAGATGCATAGATACTGCTTCATGACTTTCTACACTACATATATCTGAAAAGAGAATAGATTTTTTTTATACTGTCCCATGGGCCATTTTTCACTGCTTCACGATTCAGGATGTTAAAGTCACACATTATAGGTGAAATAATATTCTTGGATTGTTAAGAAATGAATGCTAGTTAGCTATTCATATGTTACAAACCAACCACTGCAAAAACACTCCCCCAGCCTATGAAGAGTCCACAGTATACCTCTGTATCAAATTTCTTATGAGTAATCATCTGATGACCACAATGTTAATAATTTTCAGCAGAGTTAGCAGGGCTATGTCATCAAGTGCAGTCTGGTTATTTTCAACAGTTATGACTGCCATAGTACCAACTGTAGAGAAAAGTTTTCATAAGTATTCCTTACTAAACTGTAGGCAAAAAGTAGCTTCTCTGCTACTGCACTGAGACATTTTTATCTCCATTTAATATAGAGCAAATAAATATTGAAATTCTCAAAGTGCTTTTAAGTACTACAGTTTTGATTAGCAGCAAAGCATGTATTTAATTTACTTATTCTCTGTTAAACAGTAAATGAGTATATAAAATGTATACACATGTACATGACACATTTTATATACACATATCTATACAATGTGAGCCTAAAGATAGACATATAATATACAGACATTCTGAAACAGCAGTTAAAGCAGCTATTTTTAAAATAACAGTCCTGTCAGAAGCTATGCCAGCTGCAAATTCTGACTATTAACATGTCATATCAGCAGTAGAGAAACTACTTCTAAATATTAAAATTGTGTTGATGATGTTTAATCTGTTTCTAATTCTGGTACAGTGAACCTACATAAACTTGCTGTCTGGTGATATTACAAAGCTCTTTTTCTTCCCATAAAAGACACAAATGGATATAAAAAAAGGCTAGAGGCTTTAAAATATAGTTCCAGAAAACCTGACTATGAAGCAACTCTTAAAAAAAATACTTTATAAAAATAGAAGATGTGTACTGCTGGGAGCTGTATTTTCCACCTAATGTACAAACCTGGAAGCAACTTTCCAAATGTTCCTTGTAAAGTGCTTATGCTGTAAACAAATCTACGCTAACAGTATCATCCTGAAAATATCATACATGAGGTCTCTTGAAGCTGTCCCACATTGGAATCCCTCCTGGATGCTACTGATGAGCAAAGTTTGTCCCTTTGGTAATCAGACAGCATCTGCTGAGATACAGGAAGTTTGACTTCATCAGGAACAGTTCTGAACAGTTTTTTCACAATTACAAGTTCTTCTCTTTTGTTGGATAGCTCTTTGTTCCCCTTGATAGTAGAGATACCTGAAAAAAAATTGGTAGTTAGCATTTGWTGGAACTAAGAAGCCTCCACTAATCACAATCACCAGGTCTAGGATCAACCTTTCTGCAATCAGCAGAAAGCAACCATGCCATCAATAAGACATACAAGCCAAGCAACCCCAGATGTCTATGCAAAGAAATGTTTTAGTTCAGAGTTTAGAACAGAGTTTGATGCTAAAATCTCTGGGTGAAATTCTATCATTTATGCTATATGCAGGGAATTAGTTTGCCTAATGATCCTCTGACTCAAAATTCATGGACTTGTCTGCACAGCACACAAATAGAATTAGAGCAGCATGGTGCAAAGGTCTCTCACAGCTAATCAGTGAGGCCTGAATGCAACATAAAGCATTCGTGGGCCAGATTTAACTTATGTTGCTGTTGTAATATCTCCAGGGACTTCAGCACAATGGAAAACTAGTTGAAAGAAAGTCTTTAACATCACTTCCTTCTCCTTTGCTAATCCTTCTTTAGATGGCTAGAAAGAAAATGAGYACATAAAGTGATGTAGCTGCTTCTATCAGCTTTATATGTGTGAAGACTACCCCATTAAATAATTGTCATATTATATTTTTGACTCAAAACAGCACGACTCTCTACTGCTAGAGTAAGACCTCTTCAGACCTTTTCTCTCTGACATAAATATGCAACATGTATAACACAGATATCCAAAACCTAAGCCCTATCAAACATTCCTCTATACACAAAATACCTCGGGAAGCAGAACATTATGTTGATTACTGAAGTACTGAAAGACATGGAAATATTCCAGTAATGAGCAAAGAAAAAATATCTTATAGTTTTACACACACATATCAACACATGTACACAGAAATCCCTCGCTGAAAGATCACTATTAAAGTTGTAAAGCAAAGTATGTGTAAGAAAAAGAAGCTAGACTGAAGGCTACCAGCAAACTTTCATTCAGCCCCCTGTGTGGATAATATAATCCCTAATGAGGCACTGTACCTGTGGAAAAAATAGAATGTGGTCACACAACTAAAATATTTATCATGATACCTAACAAGAAGAGCATTTACTATGTTTTGAATCACAACTACTGCAATATAGTTAAAAACATTTAATATAAGTCTTTGTGCATGTTATTTCCTAATTTTTACACCGTAAACTAACTTCTCTCCAGAAATTCCATTATCTGACATCACCCACTCAGGTCATCTGCAAGATTGAAAGCATTAGCTGCACTGCACAGACTCTGCTATTTAGATTAATAAATAGCTTCTAGCAGTCATGGTAGCAATCCTCTGTGAGGACCAGCACCAGAGAATGACAAGATACACACTTTCTGGAAAATATAAGAAAGAACATCGCACACTGGAGTGCTCCAGTTGTCAGAGACCCCCTTCTGTCTGTCCTTTTGGAGCTTGACTCCTGTTCTACATGGCTCTGTCCTAGTCTACCATCCGTCCTACCTGCAACCCAATGTCTTCACCTGGTCAGTCCCAGACAGTTTTTCCTTCTCCCCATACCAGTCTCCTTTCCAGTATTCCCACATTCCTTTTCCTGCTGTTTGACTCTGTATTAGATGCATCTCCTGCTCACATTCTATCTTCTACCTTACCAGTTGCTACTCACAACTTCTTTGCCCAGACATTACCTTAAGATGATCAGATAGCCTCACTTTCTGTTCTGATGTCTAGACTTGACCTGACAATTTTTCTATGCTCTGTGAAGACTAAGCATATTTAAACTGTGATTTTTTAAAAGATTATAACTTGGTTACATTGGCACAAATTTCTAAGAGAATGGTAAAAGTCCTATCTATCTTTGACAAAAGAAGTACTTCCTTGGTCAAATTTGAAAACCTTGCTGTAAAGCACAGCTTAACAAAGAAAATGTCACCAGAATTTTTTTAAGGGCACGTAATGTAGGGCAAAGCTTCATATTTTTAATAACCTTCATTCAGGGCTGGAAAGGCTAAAATCTTTCATCTCCTTCAGTAGCACAAATTTCTAGAGGTACAGGACTTCATGGAAAAGTGGAAAAGTCAGGGGATTATGGTGTTTTAGAGATATAAAACTCCAGTAAGACAAATAGCTATTCCTTCTTTTTAGGGAATTTTCAGATGAACGGTCTTAAGTAGAAAGTTTTAGATTAAATTTCAAAACTGGTGCTGATATTTCAATAAGGCCTAAGAGTTACCTTATCGTTATGGAGTACCATGTCAGAGCCATGAAGATCTGACTTTCCGTTATCTGTAAACAGTTCCGCCGGGAGAAAGGCAGTCTTCATGGAAAAGTGACACAACTATATCTTGAGGGACACTGTGTCAGTTGTTAGCACTATACTGACATCCTAGAATAGCTCTGGTTGTATCTTACCCTGCTACATGCAAAACAGCTACATGTGTAACAATGTGAAACTCTTACCCTAGCTACAGTCATCAAGGATATCTTGAGACAGTTTCAGAGAATTTATCTTCATATGACTATGATTTTTGAACACTAAGGCCAATAATGTCTTCCATCTGTTAGAAAACTTTAAGATTGCCTTTCACTTAGCCTAAGAATAAAGCCAGCCCTCAAAACTTCTTTCAATAACATCCTGCTATGAGATGTATTTCTTTCATCTCAGCAGAACTGCCCTAGCTAAACCAAACCAAAAAAGCCTCAAACAATAAAAGATTCTCTTCACAACAGCTCAGTGTGTCTAGTTCACAGAAGTCATGTAAGATAGAGTTCTGCTAGCACAAGAATGATTCCAGACTACATTGAGCTTTGTGAACCACCTAGAGTAGGAATGTGCCTTCTCGTTTGATATTATTTGACAGACTTCATCTATGCTCTATAAAAAGAAATCTGCCAAGCTGACATCTCATGGACACACAGAAGTTATTCTTGAAGTAAATCTTTTCCTTAAACTGGTAGATAGACCCACTTCAGAACTGGAAGAGCAAACCAACCTTATCTCAGTCAAACAAATCTGTGATGACAGATGCTTCCACTCAGAGATGGGAAGCTCATATAAGAATGTCTGAGAGCTCAAGGCATGTGATCTCTACAACGGATCAGAGCCATCTGCCTAGTGTTGAAAACAGTCATCTTCACAGTCCAAATTCTGACAGACAGCTTCATAAACATGCACTGCTTCTACAGACAATGTGGACTTAAGTCATCTGCACTGTCAAGAGACTATTTAATTTTGTGTATTCATTACTGAACTGTATCAACGATTCAGGATCTACAGGGCATCTGAAATTTTGTAGTAGGCCAGATACCCCTTCATCTTTTTAACACAAGGACTGAAATGCACCTTTCCACCTATTGCATTGCTGGAGAGAATCTTCAGTGAACTGAGTAAGGAGTGATCTTCTATGTCAGTGATAGTCCTACCATAGGATCAGCTTATTTTGGTACTTGCACCAGATGGGTCCCTGGATCACACCCCTGTTCTGCTCAACATAATCTCATAAATTACAGCTAGGTCTGCATATAAGTCATTTATACCTAGCAGTCTGGATGCTAGCCAAATCTAGTAATCTGAATGCTGAATAACTCTAGAGAAACAAATAGCTTCTGCTGCAGTTCCTATCATTCTGATTCACAGAAAACAACCTGAAATAAAAATCTTAATTAGACTGACTTACTAACCAAAGAGGAAAAAGTGTTTTGTTTTGGTATAATAAATCAGAAAAAGGAAAATTCTCTTTCTGTGTCGTTGGACTACTGGCCACCCCTGAGGTGACCACAGCATTCCTGCAACTTTCCAAAGATCCAGTTAGCAGTAATTTTTTCACACTTGGCCATCAGTTTTTCACAGGCACAAGTGATAATTCTTTAGGATCTAAGACATACATTTCCTTTAGCTTGAGGAGGATGAAGATCTGAGAATGAAGCCTCGAAGCCTCAAAGCCTCAAACAGTCAAAATTCAGAACCTGCTGTCATTCCTGAACTATATTATCCTCCTCTATAAGTCATTATTTCTCAAGAGCTCCACTCTACCATTAACAATAAGTCTTGGTACACCTGTCTTCTCTTTTGGACATAGCTACTACTGATGTGGCTCTAACAACTCCTTGGTAAAATTTATGTCTCTAGCAATCATGAAAAGGTGCAGTGTACATACCACTATATTCAGTGGCAAATTACGTACAATAAGTGTCTTTAATCCATCCCTTGGCCACATATTTCTTTGTCATTGGAATACTCTATATTCACCAATGTGACAAGGGTTAGTCACTGCCTTATCATAGGAGTTGGATGAAATTGTAGCCAGTATCAATTGTTACTCCATGTTTTCATGTTGCTCCTCCTTTTTCTAATAATTTCTGTAGAATCTGTGATTTGCAAAATATAGGCCTATACTGCCTCTTAATGGAAGGATAGCTAACTCAAAAGACATGGTAAATGCTGGTTTGTGGGAATAGAACTGCCTACATACAACTGAACCATCAGAATTGCAGCCATGGATGAAGAAGAAAAGGGACTGCTGAGCTTTGTCAGCCTTTTATATTTCTTTGGGGAGAGATATAAACCAACAGATTGCTGGTATGGCTCCAGTAAATGCTGCTGGCCAGAACAATCTTCTTTTGTATATGAGAGACATGAGAAGTGAGAATCAACGTGAACAAACACTTGGAAGAAGTCGTCAATTAACTGAAAACACAAGACAACATTAATAGGTAGTGGTGGTAGAATAGAATAACATGCAGCAGAGTTTCTTAAATCACCCAGATATCACAAAGTCAAAAAATCCACTTGAGATTTCGCAGCACTGGAGCTGTGTACTTTCACCTACTGGCTAGTTTGGTACATAAAAAAATTAGCTACCCTAAATAAAAATTTGAATACTTTAATCATATAACACAATTAAACAGGTAGATTAACCTTGAAGAATAAATAGATAAAATGGTAAGAATTTGCAGATAAAAAAGTAATGCGTTTATATTTTTGAATGATGTACCAGTGGACCATTAGCCCCAACACAAATGAAGTCTGCCTCAAACAGTCAAAATTCAGAATCTGCTGTCATTCCTGAGCGATATTATCCTCTTGTAACACCTTGAGCAATTCTTTGACTAGCTAATAATGTATAACTATCATTAGAACCAGAGTTGACAGTTCTCCTCTTCATGAAATAGCTCTTTGTAACTACATGAATGTTTCTCTAATTCTAAAATTCCAATAAAAATGGAAAAGAAGCATTGAACAAAGCTGTGAAAAATATGATGAATGACAACATATTAATTTATGCATTTGATTATGAACACTATTTCCTTTTATTCTTACTTGCACTGCTACTGTTCTGGGTCCTACAAAACTAATCTTGAAACAACATTTCTGCCATAAACAGACCTCAGGTCACACATGCAATAAAACTTTTCCTTGATACAGTCAATGAGCTACAGCAGTCAACTGAACACAACTATTGTCTCTAACCATTGTTATTTTTGTTTATTTGTAACAAATCTTTTTACATAATTGAGTTGCTGCTTGGATTAAGTCTCTTAATGCAATTAATTAAAAACAGATTTTTGCATCAATTTGGTATTACATGTCTACCTCAATATAAAGAAGACAATGAGAGTTTGAAACTAGTATTCATTGTGCTCTTCATAAATGATCTCACCAAAAAACCTGTCTCGTGTGGTATAATGTTAAATCAGGATAGGGAAAAAAGGAAAGAATGGCATGATGGGTATGAATAGAATAATTTTGAAACATTCAGGGTTTTTTTTTTATGTGTGTTTACTAAATGTCCGCATAAATAAGTAATACAAATCAGAGCACTGAGTAATTTCAGGGGATTAGTGACAAATGGGCACAAGCTGATTATTCAAGATAAAGCTGAGGGTCATTATCCTCAGCTGGTCATTAATTCCCATGAAATGACTTGTATTGAGATAGTAATTACTATTATAATGAAAATGAAAAAAGCAGCATGACATTTTTCTTATGAAGCTGTCAGTTTCTAAAGAATTAATGTTTCTCTCATCACCCAATCAAGTTGCTTGAATCATTTTTAACCCTTTATACAGTTTACTCATCTTACTACAATTTTCACACCATCTTCCCACTTAAGATTTGGTGTCCTGTCATAAATACCTGGAATTTGGGACACACGCACGCACACGCGCACACACACACACACACACATACACACATAAAGAAAAGAAAATAAAAAATATTTCCAAAACTTTTTCTGTATAAAGCTTGCTTCACAATGAGGTAGGAGACTTCATTATTATGTTATATGCCATTAAGCTACTTATTCTGCATTTAATAATACTTTTAGGAAAAACACATATGCCCCATGTTTTTGCACAGGAATCCACAGGAATCCTTTGTTCAGAAACAGAATTCATCTTGTAGCTTTACAACATATGGAACCAATATCGTCGAGTCACATTGTTCAGAAATCATCAAGAAATTGACCCTAAAATGAAGAAACAGCTTTAAAAATTATGCAACTTTACAAATAAATTTTGTAGTGCTCTGGTGTGCCTTCTGAGGTTTCTTAAGTCTTTGCAGTTCATTTTTTCACACCTCTATTGGAAGAGCTAGAAACTTATTAATGGCAAGAGGGAAGGCAATTTATTTCTCCATTAGAAATACTACTATTCTTTGTTTCCATTTTGAGAGCCTCACACAGGCTGCCTCATTCCAACTTCCCCTCCTAGAAACTGAAGACTTCAATTCAAACTAAAAGCATTTTAAATAAGCTAAGAAAGTTAAAAATAGGAGTGCTGCCCTGCTACATGTTCCTAACACAAACAAGATAGATACTTATTACTCCTATACTTTTTTTTCCAAAGCTTTCTCTGCAAATACTTTTGTAAGAAAGGGATCCCAGGAAAACTACAGGATGTACTGAGTTTCTGCTGAACTCAGTTCTGCAGTTGCTTCTGAAATGGTTCACTGTGTATAACAGAGAGGAAGTGGAGTGAGGCTCATAACAGGTTTAGGCAAAAATGGCTGATAGAATATTAATCTGTGGGCTGCAAACCAACTTCTGTGTGGTAGAATAAAGCCAAATAATAGTGGACACTGATAAATGGCTTGGACTGCAGCTTGGGAGAGTGATTTGTCCTTCTGGCTTGCTTAAGCTGTTTGGAGAGTTTGAGGCAAAACCTAACTATGCATGTCTGCTAGCCAAATGAATCATTTGATACYGGACAGCTATCAAAATTGAACTGTTTGCTTGTCTGGACAGAGTGTGAGAAGCAGAAAAAAAATGCCTAAGTGCTGAAAGCTCTGAATAGCATTGAGCAGAGAATACTTTAGAAGACATGGTAAGTCTTCTGGAAATAGAGAAGGACATTTTTGACAGCCGAGGCCAAAGTATGGTGTGTCAAAATATTTTCTGAAATATCTAATTATTTGGGAGTAGAACAGGGACTGGAAAAGGAGTAATATAATAGTGACAGGGGAACCAAATGTAATAATGCATCACATCAGATAATAGGATGCAATAGCATGGTGAAAAATTGAGGGCGCGTATTGTTGCCAGTGACAGATCAACAACTGGGTTGCTGTATGGCTATTCTTCATGTGCCAACTAAAGCCGGGACATGCTAGAGTGACACATATGCACTTGAGTGGGTCAAAGCCTCTAACAACAGCTGCTACATGCACATTAGCAATTGTAAGTAAGAAACAGAAAATAGTCAAAATTCAGGCAACACGCTTCGAAAGAGAAGGAGATTTTACTCCATTCCTTTCACCCTCTCCAGAGTCAATTTTGGCTTTACTACAAGTCCCATGAATGAAGCACAAATCAGAACTGCCTGTGGATAATATTATCAGCACTGCTGAGGAATCAGCATGACTCAGGGGAGTCACAATTTGATTTCCAGTTTTTCTGTGCTCCTGAGAAAATCAAATACACTGTACAGCACATCCACTGACCTGAAGAATGATGCTGAACATTGCCTGGTCTTCTTTAGCCTTTATGTATGTGTGGAAATGTACTGACCCAGCTTACCCTTTTCCTCCAGTTTCTTCCTGCAGGATAAACACAGCATAGAAAAGAAATACCTTATACTACACTGTCCTCCTGCGTGGCCATGAAGAATGGTCTCTTGTATCTCCTCTAAAATGAAATTTCCAAAAATGTAAAAAAACCTTTAAGATTCTAAAGAACAACTGCACTGTAGGGAATCCCAGCACAGCAGAAAAGTAAGCAGTCATAAACAAGCACTGTCACTAAAAAAAATAGAATATTAATTATTTTTGTGCTGTTAGTCTCCTGTGCATTCATGTCACATTCCTATGTTACATGTTGAAAGTACTAGCATATTTTACTGGAATCTTTAAGCATTCTATACATTTCCATTAATAGATATCTTATTTTTATACTAGTGTGTGTAAAAGACTCAGGCCCACATTCAGCAAACACCTGCTCAGTTACAGTTAATTGCAATAAGATACTTTTTGCCAGTCTGTTTGGGAATTAAATGCCTGTACAAATACAACACATTTATACATTTATAATAAGGCCTGCTAGATCTTGATGTCAAAAGTGAGAACTTTTTTCATAATTTTATCACAAGTTGTGCACTATTTAATATTTTTCTACAGCTCCCAATTTTAAGAGCATGTGATTAAGATAAAAATTTAAACTACTTGAGAACACTTAGAAACAAAATTGTTAGGCCTCATGGCTGCAAACTGATCTGTAAAAAAGTGTACCCTAAAGTTTTAAAGAAAAAATATTATGTATTTTTTTATTTTACTTTGGGAGTGCTGAATGATATTTTTTCAATACTTGCAGCTGGCAGTTGCAAGAAACTTGTAAGCTAGAATTCCAATTTAATAAGAAGCTTATGAAAATATTCAGACTGAAAATTGAAACTTCTCACACGAGAGTCATTCAATAGTGCCATGCAGAAAAGTGTATTGACTTTGCAGAGATAATAGATAACCGGAAAATATCACTGAAGCATCACAAGCTACAAATTCTTAAAATCTTTTAACATCAGGATTTTGATTTTTTTTTTTTTTCAGAAAAACTAACTGCAGTCTCCCAGTCTTTAATACGTTGATTACTGTCAAGAAGAGGAACAGACTTGGTGGAAGTAGTGAACTTTTTTGCACTAAAGTAAAACTGTGATGATAAATAACAGACAAGGAGGTAAAAACAATGAGAAATGCTAAGCTTACGTTTTGGACTATATCCCATATTTTTTATATATTCTCTTTCTTGGGTTCCTCAAAGGTTTTCTGCAGGAGAGATTTACCATCTCAAGGACAAGGTATCTGCCTGGTTTGAAACCCCTTAAAAAATTTTTTTCCCTTGCCCTTCTGTGTTAGCAACCACTTTTTCTGCGTTTTGTGCTGTACTCAAACATTTTGCTAAATACATCAGCTTAATCCTTTCAGCCCTGTAACAACAGAGTATTATAATGTATTTCTATTAAAATGAGTGGGATCACCTTTTGTTCAACTGTGGTTTTATATGGAAAAAATTTGAGGAGATTGCTGCCAAACTTGTCCCACTCTTGTTATTTGAGTGAGGAAACCATGTGGCCAAAACAGCTTAGATAAGCTAATGTGTCCCAAAATTTCTTCCAGTCCATGCATCCATGTGTTATAATAAAACATGTATTGCACTAAGTTTAAAGTGAAATTGCAATTACAAAAACAGAAAAATGATACATTTTTTAGCATATCATAATTTAATTTTTCCTTTTTAAATTGAACACTTGGGCTCACCTATTAGAAGAGAAATTGTAATAACCAGTTTCTTCTAAAACCTCTTCAATTAGAGTCTACAAGTTAAAAGAAATTCACTTCAGTAAAATTATCTTGAGTAACAAAATATTATCCCTTAAAATATATAAAAATCTTACCTGCAGCTGTTCATATGTCATCCCTTGTGCTGTGTCAAAAGTGCCAACGATACCTTAAAGTAAAAGGCAAGTAATGTTATACTACTGAATTTTGGGTTTATGCACTCTAATCAGTTTCCTAGTAATTCCAGTGCAAACATACTGACAACAGAGATACTTGTTTAATAAGAACATAGTTAGTTTTGATTAGCTGCAGTTTATTGCACTGACCACAATGACCCTTTGTAAAGGTGAGAGGGGTCTTATGGCATGATGTGAACATTTGAGGCACAGGATGTTACATTATGAAAGAGAGTCATAACTGATGGAAAAGTATTGATTTTTTGAAATATTTAATGTGAAAGAACATAATAATGCATCACTTTGCTATACTTCCCCACTTACTACTTGTAGTGGAAAGGGCACACAGACAGCAGCAAATTGTGAAGACAAAAGTATTCTTTGCTTGTTAAGAGATCCAAAAATTACAGAAACTGAGCATTTGATCAATTTGCATGGTTGTCTCAGGGAACAAAATACAGTTCACGTTCAAAGTGATTGTTAGGGACTCGTTTCTTACTCAAATGTCATCCTTGACAGCTGGTATTAATTTCTGTTTTCACAATAAGCTGTGGAAGTGATATGCCAGTTTCAACCCAAAGGCCAGCAAAAACAAAGTTTTTCACCCTTCTTTCAGTAACCACTGTTTTTAATCTTTCTATGTCCTCTAGCCCATGAATTGCAAACCTAACTTTTCCTGTACTTAGAAGAATGGAAATGACAAAATACAAGCTGCACATTTCCCTCAGGTCCCCTCAATATTCTCTTGCCTTTATTGCACAAAGAGGCATGTTACGGAACAAGTCTCTGACTTAGGATTGTGGTTCCCCACCTTGGACGCTGCCAGTGAGAGTGAGTTTCACTCAAGATGGAGCTCATGATTTGTCACTGTACGTATTGCTAGTCTGAAGTATATTTGACTCTATTCATTTGTTAAAGTATATGTATACATATTTCACCATATAGATTGTGGTGTAGCATATACATTTTGCTTTACAGTTCCTCCTCATGTTTCTGGGGCTTAATCCAGATATGTAATTAAATCATCCCAGTATAACTAGGTTCTAAATATGATAGAAGAACAACAGAGGGTTTAAATACAGTTTGTTTAAAAAACATGTGAAAGGATAGGCAAATTCCAAGCAGGACRTGTTCAGTCACAAACACTCCTGGTGATTTTTATAGGAACAATGTGCTATTTGCATTGTTGATACTTCTTCATAACTCAAAAATATACTCTTTTAAATTAGCAGAATGTTCCACCGGTGGTAAACTGCACACCTTACCAGGAATTAAAAACAACAACAACAACAACAACAACCTACTGACACTGAAAATCAGTATAGTCAACATAATTTCGCTATCTTTAAAACACAAGTCCTTAGAGCAGGAGTTCCTTCTACTTCAGTACCATACCCTTATTAGAAAAATATATGCCACTACAGAGGTTTTGTTGCTGTCTTTACCTTTTCTGTCATTAGGAACCAATATATTTCTACTTGAAGAGAGAAGTAACACAGGGCAATCTGCTGTTGAGAAGTTGGGCTCAATCAGTTCAGGAGAACCTTGGAGCAGCTGTGGCAGGGAAAAAGAGGGAAAAAAAAGAGGACATCTGAAATCCCTACTCTCTTTTTGCCAAAACCTCAGACATCTGTAAGGAGTCTACAGTTTACTACATTTCCCATCACAATCAGAGGTCAAAGGAGATTTCAGTACATTTTAGATTAATGAAAAAGTGGCGAACACAATTGTGAGTGTTGTACCTTCTCTTCAGAGATATTTACTGAACAAGCTGCCAACCTGCACTTGGTATAAAGCACAGAGTTCTTTGGTCTATCTGAATGAAATATCATAAGCTATACATTTGTGTGAAGGTAAGCAGGGAAGTCTGTTCCCTCAAATCTAGGAGAGAAACAGTCAGTGACTTTGGTTTTCAAAACTGGGTCTCAAGTGAAAACTGGGTCTCAAGTGAAATTGTTAGTCCATATTCAAGTGGTATAATTTCTATTAGCAGGAATTCAGCACTGCTGAAAGTTGAAAGTCTGTTCAGCTACTTGGTTACCTGAACAGCTACTTAGTCATCTGATGCCAAACTTCTAAATATCTAGTTTTGAAAATATTCACTGCTACAACTTTGAAATGAAAATATTTTTGTAGGCAAGAAACAACTTAACTGTTCAACTTAACTGTTCAACTTAAATTTTTCTCTATTTAGGTTCTTCCTCTTAACTCCAAATTATATTCATATTAGCCAACATAGTTATGATGGTGATTTTGGTAAGATTCTGAAAGTGTGCTTAGGTGGAAATACTTACCTGGCTCTCACTGACTTAAAATATGCATCATTTATTTACTGATGTTAAGCAATTCCCCATCCTTCTAACTTTGCTTTTTGTTGTTGTTGTCTTTAAATAATTTCTATTAATGATTTCCTTCAAGACAGAAATGCCCAGAATTGCATTCAGCATTTCAAACATCTTCAATTTACTACCATTTACTTTTTAAATAGAGTATTTCTTCCCTTTTCTTCAGTCTTAAGTCTGACAGTTTTGAAGCTAACACAATTTTAGAGTCGATACTATTATAAAGTCATAAATAAAAAGGTTCCTTTATTTCTGGGCGTTTGTAAAATTAAGCTAATTTTTTAATAAACATTTCTTTTACCTTATTTTTGGACACCCATTCCTGGAAACATCCATTCAGTAAATTAATAGAAAACATTTCCTTAGATGTAATGTTATGATTAAAATACAGGAATTGTTTAATGTAAAACCCAGCTTGATTTACAGACAGCAAATTTGCATGAAACTGATGCCTTGGAGGGAGACTACTCATCTTTAAATATCTTTCAAATGCACTACCTATGTAAACACTAAATAGCCACCTTCCATGAAGCTTTAGTGTCTCAGATAAACTATGAAAGTAGACAGAGGATTTAGAAACTGGGGTCACTCCATTCCATAGCAAGCAATTATTTAGAAGATTCTACATTTCAGTGCAAGTTTGGTTAGGCACAGGAAGGACTTGAATTTCCATCTCTTATATCCCAAGTGAATGTTAAAAAATGATCTTTGTCATCAATTTTGGAATACACTAGTATACCTAATAACTGCTTTGTCATCAATTCAAAAGTGAAGTATCTAGGCTTCACAGTTTCCCACAGTACCCAGATGCTGAAGATGTCATTTTCAGATCCTCTGTTGAGCACAGTCCTCTCAGGAGATTTTGAAGAAGGAACATTTAGAAATTCTAATATTAGTTATGAAGAGCTCTTTCTGTGTTGGAAAGTGTCCAACATGTCACTGGAAAACAGGCACGCATGGTTCTTTAGTCTTGCAATTCTTGCAAATCTGCAGTATTTTTAAAGTTATGACACTAAATTGTTGCTGACACACTATTCAACAATTGGACAAGATATTCTATACTCAAGACACTCTGGTCAGTTTAAATGCTTTCATAGTTTGAGTAGGAAGATATTCCAAATCACGAGAAATACTGGCAAGCTAATAAATTAAGAAGAGTTTACATAAATTAAGAAGAGCTTTCATAATCTCTATCAGCCTTTACCACAGAAAGTTACATTTTCCTTCCTCTTTTCTTTCTCTGATGAGATGGATTTTGTGTTGCATATTAGCAGCTAGTCGGGCCTTTCCATTTACAACATATGTTCTAAACATCAAAGACACACTTGAAACAAATCAGTATCAACTGCTTACCTAAGAAGCCTCCATATTTTCCAAATAAACAATGGTTGGAGCATATGCTAAATATTTCCTTTAAAAATTGGAAGCTTACACTTGTATTTTTTTGATATTACTATTGATAGGTTAATTCAAATAGAAGAGAGAAAGTCTGCCATTGATAATAAAATTGGTGTACTGCACCTTTTTCATTTCTGATTTCAGGTTACAAGGATTGCTCTGCTGACTGAAGAGGGACTTCTTGAATCTCTCAATGACTCTCCTTTTCAAGTTGCATAGCAAAGTTGGAGGAAGCTATATGAGACAGAGAAACTGATGTTATCACTGCGCAGTTACATCTCCTATAAAGATCATCTGATCATCAGTACCATTACTGAAAAACGTAGATATACTGCAAAAAAGACACATTGATGTTCAATAGCACAGTGATAAACGACAGCACAAAACCTGATTTAATGGCATATAATAATAATGCTTGTTAGTTTACCCATTCTGTTAGGATTGGCACACCTTATAACTTATTCCCTCTAGTCATGAAGATAAAGGCCATTATATTGAGCCTAATATAGGTAAAACTAGATTTGCCTCCCTAACCAAAGCGATCAAGTGCTAATATTTGGGACATTTCTCTAGGGATGAAGCCCAAGAGAAAACAGCAGGCGCTGCATAGAAAGTTAGGGTAGATTTCATGTTGGCTACTTTGAGTTACTCTGGCTGAAATTAATGGAACTACAAGAGTCTAAGCCCTTCACCAATGCATGTAGAAATTAATGTGAATCTTCCTCATGATTTCAATGAGCTTTCTGAGGACTCTATGTATATCTTAATATAATTCAGACCAGCTCTTTTACCAGAAGTTTCCTATGGGAGGTAATTTACATTTCACTTGTCTATAAACCATATAGCAAATCTGATTTTGTATGCTTTTTCTTCTGCATTTTTGGGTTAAAAATACACATCTCTCTATTGTACTTACAAAAGAAAAGCACACAGAGTATTTTATTGGGTTTTAAAAAGTCATCTACAGGCAGTTCAAAGGAGCTCTCTTCCTTTGTTGTTTGAGATTTTTTTAAATAATTTTTATTCTCCAGCAGTAAATGTAAAGCTTCAGCTCTTGGTCACTGCAGTCATATTGATATTCACATCCGTCATCATTCCAGTTTGATGATCATTCTATGGTATATATTACCATTTGGAACAGGGTCTCCTACTCTGTTTCTGTACAGTTGCTTATACCAGTGATTTTCTATACTGTGATTTCCTACCATTTAGTAAATACTTTACAATCACTTCACTGATGTGAATTCACAAAGTGCCACTCCATTGAACTCAGGAAGCTTTCTGACTACACAAGAAAGGTTTGGCCATTACTGACTCATATTCAAAACACTGCCACAGTACACATTACGAAGAATTTTTCCTTCTGAAAAGAACTACTGTACTCAGACAGCTATAAATCTGGAACAGCAGTACTGGACTCACAGGAACTGCTCCTGATTTGCTGTGGCAAACCTGCGATCAGGCTTAAATCCTAAATGTGAAAGACTTCAGCAGAAAGCTGGTTGTATACAGCTTTCTGTTACAGATAGGTACTACTGTCTCTTCAGGTAGATAATGCCTTACACACATGTTGCAAGCACATGTTGAACGTTCTTGACCTATAAATGAGTAAAAAATGATGCCTTAGGAAAGGCCTGCCATATAGTCTGTAGACTATGTGCCACAGCAATGAACTATGTATGTACTATTGATATACTGGGATACTCTGAAGCAGAGGTGGCAAAGGACGAGTCCCCTGCATGAGAAACTCAGAGTTGCCTTAGGCACTAGTGTTCAGTTTTAGCTTTCGTTTTAATGAAATCAGATGTCAGATCAGGTTAAAAAAAAAAAAAAAAGGCAAGGCCAAAGATTTACATAATGCTTTTTTAAAAGCTTTCTCTTACATTATATTCCACAGATCAGGCTGCCTCTTGTTTCCATGGCAACTGCACTGGAAAGGCTGCTGGCAGCCAAGACCTAGCAGTTAAGAATTCTCCCTTGAAAACTTCAGTTTAGAGTTGTCAGCTAAAGTATGTAATTGAGAGTTTTAGAAAACAGCTATGTATTTTAAAAGAATTTTCTACCTTGGATTTGTAAGAATATAAACAAGTGCAAGAGAAGCATATAGCACACAGTGAACAAGTGCAGGTATGGCTCCTGGCTCCTCTGCCTTCCCTTTCTGAAACCAACCTACATGGAAGCTATCAAAGTTGTTACTATTGGTTAAACAGTCAATTTAGGGTAAGTCTTTGAGTTGTTCTTAGTTCTCAGGTGTCCATGTTACGATAACTGGCACTAATAATAGGCCATCCGAGAAAACTTTCTTCACTGTAAGGGGTAAGCTCGCTAACAAACATCCTGGACATAACAAAAACCTGCTTCATTTCTGTCAGCAGGTGCTAGAACCACTCTGACAATAAAGCCAGTCAATTCCAATGATTTTAAATAAAGATTTTTGTCTTTGTCCCTGATTATTTATTTCCTGTATTACCTGTTTTGATAAGTTTGACAGTTTCAAAAAATTTTAAACAAGACATGGCAGATATACATAAGTTCAGTTGTGCTAATCTATTTTAAAAGAAATGATACAAATGGGGCTCAGCAATCTGAAAGCCCCTGTGGTGATAAACATTGCTTGCCAAGTATAAATTTTTCATTTTGGAAGGTAAAAAGGTGTTTATTTAAAAATAGCAAATTTTGAGAGTAACAATGTCAGCCATCTTCCTGGAGAACAAAAAGGCTTCTGTTACATTTTCAGTTGAGAGCTTAATGCAGATCTATACCAGCTCCATTTCTGCTTTGGAATCAGTATGAAATAACTTTAATTATTTTTCATTATGAAACATTTGAACTTAATTTTAAAATCAGTCTCAAGTTTGAAAAACACCTGTACTGAAGTTTCAAAATATTTAAACTAACATACTCAGGATTTGAACTACTGCACTAGAAATCCTAAGAAATTACTACTATTTACTAATAATAGAAGATATTACTTAGAAATTATTTAGAAATTATTATTATAGAGGAAAGCATTTTATGAGTTTTCCACATAGTAAGTCACTTAAAATATTCATATTACTGGCATGACAGAATGCTGTAAAAATAAGTTATTGTACAATATTTTTCTGAGGTAAGCGAACGGATTTTTTTATATGATTTTTTTTCCTATTATTGCCATCCTCCACATACTAATATTCAAGGTTAGTCTTTATTTAAATGATGTATTTTTAAAACATCCTGCCATCTGCAAAAATGTCAAGTTCTGTTGTTTTTAAAGAACAGTGACTAAATTAGCAGCACTTTGCAGTACCATCATTTTGACAACAGCAAATAACTAAGATAGAATGTCAGAAGCAACAGTAATGCATACTTGAGTGATGAAGATAATTTTGTGGAGCTGAATAAGAATCTGCTGAACAGGGTCACGGATCTGACGCACCTTCCTTTGTGATACAGCAATTCCTGCCGATGCTGTAGATGATAATACTAAAATCAGGAGAGCTCATTTTGTTGCCTGTATATATTAGTAGTATGCACTGGTTACAAACTGTAGACGAATATATTGAATTTTAATGCGTGACTTGTTTTTCCAATAGTGTTGGGAATGAAAAAAGAATAACCTGAAAACTTAAAAGATTAGATAATGTAATTAATGTGTTTCAAAAGAAAATACCTTTCCTGAGTCATGTACACTAAGCTTCTCTATCAAAGAGAGAAGCAGCATTAATGTTCCTTGCTAATCATAAGTTTTCCACATTTATTCATATGTAAAACTGAAGATATTAAAGATATGACAGAAAACTAAAGATATGATAAACAGAATTTAAACTGAACAATTTTTTTCCACATAGACTAACATATACGATATATTTTAAATATTTTATGTTATGAAATAAATCATCTTTTTACCTTTAGGAATTACAATACAATGTCTTATGTGGACAATCTGGAAAACCTTTTTATCAAAATATATTTTCACTTGCCTTATAGTAGCATGTGTGGCTTTATCACAACTAGTTTTTTTTTCCTAGCATCTAGCAACAGCACATTTTGAGAGAAAGTTCAAGATTTTTTGCATGGGAAAATTTCTGGTTTCTGCTCTTTGTCAGAAATTCCTCCCTACCAGAGATCGTTCTATCTAAAGGATGAAATGTATTAATGGAAACTATGCAAAGACCTGTTACAATCATTCCCTATGATCTAAATGAAATCATCGTAAAGTGCATAAGTGGCATTTTTAATGATTAAAATGAAAGAACATCAACGCTAAGCAAAGAGTAATGCTGTGGAAAATGCACACACACTCTTCTGTGTGTTCTCATCCCCCACAAAAGAAAGAATACAGGCAACTGCTCTTTATTACAGACTGTATATTGCTTTCACTTGTAAACTCCATAAAAGTAGTACTGTGGTGACCTGTGAATATAAAGGGACAGCTGATTTTAAAAACTTTTAAGTGCAAAGCTAGTTAGATAATGATAGAAAAATGCATGGGGTTAAGCAAACCACAAATATGAACACAGATTCAATTACCATGTATGAATGCATATAATGAGCTATGCACATTACATACACGCTATATATAATGAAAGTTTTATGTACCTCTTGGGATGTAAATTTGGCCTGTTTCAAGAAAGGGGAAAGACTTGACAAATATATAAATTAAATGTTTTGGCGAGTTTGAAAAGTATTCTGTCTCTCAGCAAATCTCCAGGCATAGCAATTTTCTAAGCATTATCATTTCAGGTAGACTTGTACACTAGACAGCTCAGAAGAGAACGCATTCGTTGACTAAGATGAGAACAAGAAGCTGGAGAACTGACAATAAGAAAATACAGATGCTTTGAGAAAATAATGTTCCTGTGAGTCGTTTCTAATTTCTCCTCTAAAACAGATATTTAAAATAACTTTTCATTTTTTTAAATACTGCATTTGAACATTTCCTTTAGCTGTTGTTAACAACACACACAGTAAGTATGCATACACAAATACACACACAGAGCATGCCTAAGCTTACATTCTAGTACTTATATAATTGTGTATACAAATGTGACCTTTGCTAATAAGCATCAATCATACCCCTATCACAATGACACTGCATTTTGTACTACAAGCTCTAAAGTAAAAAAACAGAGTCAGTTTGGAATTAAAAGGGAAAATAATACATCATGATTTTAGAATTAAAAATATTGCAGTACTTCAAACACTTAGGCTTCCTCATTTCATTTTTATTAAATTATAGTTGATTTTATTTAGATAAGTGTGAAAGACAACAGGATTATTAATTATCATAACAAGGAGCAAAAAAGCTGATTTTTTTATTTCGTTTCATGAAAATTGTAAGTAAGTGTAAATCTAAATCTGTTCCTCTAAAGCTACACTATTATCCTCTGTCTAGCAAATCCACGTGTAGAATGTATATTCTTCTTTGATAAAAGCACTGCAAAGGAAGTCATGCATGAATAAAAGCTACATTTTTCTTTCAGCAAAATAAATTTAATGCCACAACAGTTTTAATCTTTTCACGTACTGCTTTGTGTAAAAATCAGATAAAAGAAAATATACCAGTTAAATGAAAATATTTAGTTCTTGGGATGAAGAATTGACAATCAATGTATATTTCTTCCATGGAACTACTGTCTACAACTTGCCATAAACATCCATTAAATCAGTTAATTATGACCTTGGTCAACAAGACATTTACAAGTCATATACACTGTCAGTCCCAGAGACTAAATATAAACTTATCAGCAGATTGCCACTACAAAACAGTTGGTGTATCACTAAAGAACACTGGTTAACRAAATTATTTTTCCAAGTTGAGTATTAGGCCTGGAAGCTAAACAAAGAGCTTAGGTCCATGTACTGAACTTCTGCTAGCAGCCCTGTCTCTCTCTTAAATACAGTTATCTCTAAACTATGTTTCAGAGGCTAATTTAGATCCATATTCTAAAACTTCCTCATACAGTAACAACTTGAAGATCATAGAGTCTTATGTGTGCATTCACAGCCACCTAAACTTTTTTTTTCAAGTGATCTGGTAACAAGAATGAAAATACCACAGAGAGGGAGAGGAAATCCAAACACCAAAACTAATTAGCCTCCAACCGAACTATTATCATTTTGTCCTGTTGAATTTCCCCATTGACTTCCTTAGCAAGAGGTAGAAGACAGACATTTACAAAGCTGCACTCTGTATCTTGTTAGATAATACCATGATTTTTCAGATTGTGAAGAACTACAGCTGGAAGGCTATGAGACTGCCACCCTGCAACTAACGAATCCTCTGTTTTCTTAATGTGGGCCCCGCACATGAGTGGAGGCACTCTCGAGAGCAAATCAAGATGTTGCAAAGCTGAAGAAATAAAAGAGGAGTATATGCAACAGGAAAATAAGGTTTAAAAATCTGGAAAGAGCTATGTTTATTTTCAGTTAACGTTTGAATGTTGCAACCACAAAATTACCTGGCCGCAGTCTTGATCCCAGGCCTCCAATATAATCTCTATTAGAGAAAAAAAAAAGTAGCAGTCGTTTTAATTGCAATTTGGCTTCAAAGACTGTAGAAGAAGTAAATGTTCCTTAACTCCTTCTCATGTTTTCTCTAAAGGAAGTCTGTCCAAACTCATCAATTTTTGATTGTGCAGTCAGCATCTGCTGTGGCACAGCTCCCATCAATATTTTAAAGGGATTCAAATAAATAAATAAACCAACACATATGAGAAAACATGTATATAAGTACTTCTGATCATCACAACAGGGAGAAGAAAGTCCTAGCTCTAAGGTGAAGAACAGGAGAAACACGTAAGAACAAACTGCACTCGACCATTCTTAAGTGCAGGCACATTTTCAGTCAGGTCCAAACAACATGGTCACAAAAATGCAAATATTTTTGGATGAAAAGAATTCTTAAGTTTAAAAGGCCTCTTATAAGCCATCTAAAGGCTGGCTGACTCTACATATCCAAAATGGCATGACTTTTACTTAAAAATAAAAGTAGACTTTATTCCTTTCCTTTCTGAGTTTTTAGCCCAGAAGGTGCGAAAACAATAGACAGGCTTTTGGTATTTAAACTCTCATTAATCCACTAGATTACACATTATTTTTCATTTGAATGTGTTTAAGTACATTTCAGTTAACCCATTTTATGGATGGAAAGCATAAAGAACAAAACAATTATTGTCTAGTGGACAAAAACAGGAGAAATAATACATACAGTAGTAGTAAAACAAAAATAATCATAATAATTAATATTACTACATCACCAGCACAGCAATATCTAGATAGCAAAAAATATAGGCCTGGATGTTTCAGTGCTCTGTACTCAACACAAATAATGTCCCAACCTGCAGATTTCACTAGCTGAGATAAGCCACAATAAATGGGTACAAAATGATGAGGAACCGAAAGAACCAATATGGCTCAATACTATCTCCTACTGTATGGTAGCCTCAGTAGTCCTAGCATCTCAACAATTTCTATACTTTTGAGGCAGCAAGGAAAATGGCAGTTTCAGGAGGGTTATGAAGAAGGACAAGGAGTTAGTTTTGCTGATGGTTGCATGAGGGGCAGAGATGTGCTGGCTTCAACACCTGAGCATTAGGAGGCTGCCATTACTGACTCAGGACTGTGGCTGGAAAGTGACAGACTGGATGGTGATACACCAAGAAGAATTTTGAAAGCAAAAATAAGACTGTGTTTTAAAGGGCCAGAAAAAGCACAACCAGTAGAAGGGTGCACAAAGAAAATGGCAGGGTTGAAGGTATGGCTACAGAAATGTTCCTTGCAGCAGTGCTCTGAACGGGCATTTCAGGGACTAGGATGCATTTAGCAAAGCCAGAGAAGATGCTGCATACATGATAGCCCTGTGAACCTGAGCAAGAGTTTTAACTGTGTATATTGATAGGAAAGGCTATATTCTAGAGATGCCAGCCAGAAAAAATCTGCCACAGTTAGACACATCCTGGATGCAAGGTCTTAGATGTGCAAGTAAAAGTGGATGCTCAGATCTCAAGGTATCTGTCAGGGTGGGTATTATCTTCTACAATGATCAAAACAGAAGACAATGGGTAGGACTTCGGCTACAGGCAATTATGACTTTTGTTTCAGTTGTGTAGAACTTAACTGTACAGTCACACAGCCATAAAGATACCTTAGACAGAAAAGCCAAAATTTAATATAGACAGAAGACAACACATCTGGCCTATAGAGCTAAATTCATGATTTTAATCAAAGGTAAATAAGTAGATGAATTTGTACATGTGAAGATAAGATAAAGAAGAAAAAAGAAGACAATCAGTAATAAAGCTACATACAACATCCAGAGGAAATTAGAAGGACAGATAAACTAATATCCTTCAAAATGGTGCTTAAGAATAGTTTCTTAAGAAGGAGAATCAGAAAAAGGACAAGTCAAAAGACCCTATAATTTCAAGAAGATGAAGAGAATGCCAATGGTAAATAGCAGGTCAAGAAAATAAAGTACTATGATTTGGAAGAGTTCATTTAAAAGTTTAGTAAGAGTTGTTTCAGGTATATTCCTTGAGTAAAAGCTAAATCAAAACAGAATCTGCAGAGAAACAGGGGAGATGAATCAAGGCAGTTAATATAAATACTCTCCTAATTAAGTTACAGGTGAGAGGGAGGAAAAATTTGATCTGAAGCCAGATGGAATCCAGGACAATTTTTGTTTTTTACATAGGAAAGAAAACCAGGAATGAAGATATAAAAAAGAAGAGAGAGTCTATGAATAAGAGTGAGGCCAAAGACAGAAAAAATAACAGGTGGTAAAGAATGTGTTAGACGCACATCTGAAATAATGACAGAAGAAAAAGGAAAGCACTTTAGAAGGAGAATGAGGATGGCGATGTCATATTTTATGTTTTGTTTCCTTTTTGGAAGAAATGAGCAGGACTTCAGAATTCCTAAAATAGATATCTAAGTTTATGTAGGAGGTCTAGAGCAGTTCAAAGGGATAAGATATTCTGTACTATCAAATATACAAACCTATTTTTCTATGGAAAAATAACTGCTTAAAAATGCAAAAATAGAATTAGCTTACCGACTTACGTCAGTTTAATCTTATGTAACAGGGCTCACTTTTAAAACTATATCAGTTTGACATCAATCCTTAAATTATACTTATAAAGCTTCTGCATGAAGACACTCTCAAAGAATATCCTCAAGCAGACTGATTGACACAGGCTGAGACAAAATGAAGTTGTAAAGACAAGTAAGGAAATTCCACAAGTGTTTCATGCAGGCAGTCTTGCAACTGTTCCATCCACAGGAATTGACCATAATGATGGTCATTTATAGAATCTATATTAAAATCACAAATCATACATACCTAATCTGAGGCTGTCTTTCAGAAGCACTAAAACTTGGTTTAATTATGCCTGAAACAAAGGCACAAGTGTTATAAATCTCTACATTAAAAATATGATATACATACATCCTAGTAATCTCAATTTCCCATACATGGTGTCAAAATAATTTTTAAAAAGCAGTAGTAAATATAAACTTATAAACGTGAGCACTCAAAAGTACATTTGAAAGTGGTGTTGCTAGCTGATGTGTTGAAGATTTGCTTGCATCTTAACTAAAGTCTCAACCATGCACAAAGTTTTATTATATACTTTCAGAATTTCACAGAAACTAACATAACATGATGACCTAATGTCCACAGAAGATGTATCTGGATTAGCACTGAAATAACTACTTTAGTTACTACTACCAATGTAACCACAACAATGTCCTCAGCTGGATAAAAAGTCCACACAGAGGATTTTTGCTGCCTGATCTAAACCCTGTTGTGTCACAGCTTTACTGCCATCATTTGAATTAGCTAGTTATTTAAACTACTACATCTTTAATATCTTACTTCTTAAATAATCTCACCGATTTTAAGACCTAGAAGACAGGTGTATGACCACTTCTTAGTCAAACATCCAATCAGCAATAAAACTAACCTAGGCATTTATGACATTTATTGCATAGTGCCACAAAATGTGAAGAAGGAGTGGTAAAAACATGAAGAAGGAGTGTCATAAAACATTCCTGTAAAACCATTCCTTTGCCAATAATTTTTCCTCATATATAAGACCACTATCTCCTACAAATGGTATCTTACTTTATGCAATAAGGAATGAATGTATGCTTAAATCAAAAGATATTTTACCTAATTGAAGGTCTGAGCAGTAAAACTGGGAAATTCTCCAACATTTTTCCTATACAACTAATACTTTTTGATACGATACCCTGCATCTCTGTCTACACGAGGTGTTTTTCCACACCAGTAACATCACAGCATTATCATAAAACAAGACCAGATGCATCTAATCACCTAAAAACTAGCGAGGAAAAAAAGATTATATGCCACACTTACACTAATTCTCCCACTGTTGGTATAGTTACAATAGTTACATTAGTCCTAGAGCAACAGTGGAGGAATTTCAGAGACAGTCCAGCCTTCAGTCTTTTGGAAAACATTAAATCTTTGCTTTGTGTTCAAACATACTTCTAATTGTGCACTGAAATATAGTGCCTCTATTTTTTCTACTTTTTAGAGATTCTCTGACTTGAATGAAAGGATCCTGAAGAAGGGTGGCATTAGCCACATTAAAGTCACTTAGAAAACTAAAGGAAATGATATATCTTTTATTTAAGCCAAACCTGTCTAAAGAAAGAGAGAAAGGGGGAGAAGGAGGGAAAGAGTGAAAGAGGGAAAGAGAGAGCAAGGGAAAGAGAAAGAGAGCACGTGAGAGGGAGAGCACAAAGAAATAATGCTTCTATATTTTATTCCTTGCTAGTGTTCTGCTTAGCAAAAAAGACACTTACGCTCTTGTAGCCAAAAAGAAGGTTGGATATGAGTCTTTGATTTATGGAATAACAAACAAGCTAGTCTGTTATACAAGTAGATACTTCAAATAACTTTAACACCAAGGTATAGGAGAGTGTCCACTGTCTATAAAGCAAAGAAGCACTTTTGTAAAGAAAAATTATGACTGTGTTTATCCAGGTAAGAAATACTTGACCTGTTTAGGATGCAGACACAGTAATACAAATACAAAAGTAGAAGCTCTGGCCAAACCTGAATCATGTTACTTGGGATAAGAATTTTGAGTTACAACCTCAGGCACTCTGTTATAACAAAGAATATAATCTGTTTATGGAATATATGGGAGAAAAAAATCTGTAACCAAAAGCACTTGGCTAGAAAGCTAAGTTTGAACACAGCTGTTTGCTAGAATTTTAAAAACAGCTACTCCTCTTCAAGTATGTATTTACTAAATTGGATCTGAAATACTATAACCTTTGGCTGTTTCAAATAAATGGTTTCTCTATCAGGAAAGGGCTCATACCCAAATTTTCTTGATCGGTTAGAAGATGACTCACCACATTTGACTTGCAAATCTGCTTGCTTATGAGTATATTTACAACTGCATAATATTTCACACCAAAGAGTCTGTCTCACCAGTCACTGTACATGGCAGAGATGTAATAAGGGTTATTTTCTGACTCATATGACAAGATTAGGAAAATACTTATTAATTCTAAGAAAACAGAAATCATGATGCAGAGCTTCACTAAACAATGGCCAACACCCTTTGGCCCCCTTTTTATAGCTTATTATTATGTTAGAGACCCACTGAGTAATACAACTGAGACAGGAGTCTCTTTATATTAGACGTTGTGAAAACACTTCATAATAATTTCTTCAATAACTAAGCACGAGGAGACTCAGACATCTAAAAATCATCGTAACAAACAAAATGTATATACACACACACATTGAACACTAATGACACTAGCTATAATCATTAGTCTTTTATGTAAGAGATATTCTAATCATACAAAGCCAGATAGACAATAAGAAAGAACACAGATGCACAGGAGAGTTAACTAACATAAGTCATGGAGCATATAGTTCATCCTGATGCTCAGCCCAGGGTGTTACCTGGACTACATTTCCTTTTACCATGCTTACTCCTTTGATACGAATGGGAAGAGCAAAGCAACTTATGCTTGCTTCAAATGTCTTGCTAGAGGCAATTTGTCTGTTCAAGATAATCTCTTGGAAAATGAAATATAAGTGATCCATGTCTTTTTGGTTGTGTGCCCACCCCTGTTGGAGAACGAGAGACCAGTGCTAAGGCTTTTGATACTCATGACCCTCCCTACTCTGAAAATGTGTATGCAGACTCTTTAAGGACATTAAAAAAAAAAAAAGTCAAATGAGGCACCAGAAAATTTTCTATGATTGCTATTTTGGTCTTTAATAGCTGATGTAGTTAAGTAAATTCTAGGGCTTTAACTTCACAACATGCATTGACATCAGTGCAAATCATACAAATCCATTCTAATATACAGTTTAGTATTTTTCTCTTGCAGGCATCTAACCAGCTGCCTATCTATGTTCACACCATGTAATTTCAAGAAAAGAGCTTATAACATGATATGAGTTCAGAAGAACTTGGGAAGATGGATAGTTTTGCTTTGGCTTTTACTCCAGTGGTATCTAAAAAACCTCTGAAAGCCTTCTCAGGTTTAATCAGACTGATAGGAAAATTGAATCAAGGTTTCATATTAACAGAAAACTTAAATCAATGTCCCTGAGTGAAACGGAAGCAATGGCAGTGGGTTTTTTTGAATTATGGCTCAAAGATCTTGTCAGGAGAAAGGTCAAATTGCCTTTATTTATATGAAATACTCCTAGTAAGCTGCCCTTTAAATCACTGTAAATTAGAATGGACAGCACCAACCATGCTAATAAAGCTGGTTTGCAGAGCAAACAGGATTCAATTCTTTGTTCATTACAAAGTTACGTACAATGTTACGTACAGCAACAGAAGTTGCAATAAACATAGTTTAAGCTTAAGTGAGGCATACAGGAAAGCCAGATCTTAGCCGATCTTATTCTAGCTGATCTCTTCAACAATCAAAGCCTAGTCTCAGAAAATAGAGATCCAGAAGGATGCTGCCATAATCACCTTCTGGCCCCATTAGACTCAAGGTCTCAAGAGAAATCTGGATTTAGACAAAGGCAGTCTGTGAGAAACAAGCCAACAAAAAACTTTAAGATCTCTAAAACTCTCCACAGGCAGCTCATTGTGCAAATAACGAGCTTCTTGAGGCAATAATTATATTGAATAAATTTCCTAAGCAGTCCCTAGCAATCTGAAGAACCATATATAGCAGATGCAAGCAGCTCTTACCCTTAAGACTTACCAAACTATCTAAGTCTTACTTAAAGAAGCAGTATCCTTCTCAGATCATCAAACCCACCACAGAATACCACTGTTCTGAATGAAAACTGTTATCACAGAACTTGCAAGATAAAAGGTAGCTGTCTGTAATTAAACTCAAATTTTGAATGAAACTACTCGCTCCAGACAGCAGGCACTGCATTATCTCATAGCACAGCAAGTGACTTCACAGTAGGCAATCTCCACAGCAGAGGAGGTAATTTGTCATGTTGATGACATGAAGGAAAATTTGTTGTTAAACTTCTTCCTTTTTCCTTTATTATTTTCTGTCCCTGATTCTGACTCTGAAGCTTAGGGGGCAATAAAATCGTTAAGCCCTGCATATGGCAGGTCAAAATCCATCTGTTCCACCTTCATACTCTCTGTATCATTCATTAAGCTTTTGATAGTGCATACATATTAGAATGGTTCATGTGCCTTGCATTTAAAGCATTGAATGTAGGCATCGTACAAAAATAAATTTGTATTTTTGCATAAGTATTAGCTGAAGCAGTTACCTCTAGTAGAAAGGCTGTTAATTAATATCAGTGCAGATATCACATGCAGAACCTTGCTCTTGTAGAATTAATGAAGTCTAGACTATTTTTTTAAGCAAGATAATTTCAAGCAGCACGAACAACTATTCCAGAATCTACATATCCTGCACTGGCAGTCCTAAGAGTTGTTAAAAGAGTTGGTCTTGAAGAACTATATTGGCTAGACTAAGAACCATACTCCTTTTCTTAAAACAGAATTAAAAAGCATAGGGTATGTAAAATTATTAAAAATATTATGGCAATTAGTGGACTATATGAAGCTAACCACTACTACACTGTCACTTACCTGCATACCAGCTTCTGTGCCATTGAACAACACAGCATATCACACCTTTTTTACAAAATACCACTCAAGCTTTAAATATGATATTTTTCTACACTCATAGATCATATTTTCTCTGAAAGGGATGTTATGATGGCAACATGAACAGACAAGCCCTTTTAAGACCCTGATCAATACACCCATAATTGAAACGCAAATTTTCATGTTAGCTGTTTCCGAGATAATGAGATGAAAGCTGGTCATATTTTCCCTGTCATGTTGACATGCTCAACAGAACCATGGCTGATACTTCATACAGTGTTAGTCATTTATTAGCAATGAATGGAGCATAATCCAAGCAATACCCAAGAACTCATAGTAATTTTTTAAAAAGTTATCTTTTCTTTTTCCCTGAAAAGAAGAAAAATTTGCCAACATTAATTACAACTGATATGGAGCACTAACTTCAGCATTAAACAGAAACTACATGTGATCTATGAATGTATGACTGCACAATTATTTTTTTTGGAAAAGCAACACTGCAGTATCTACACCAACTAAACTGTATGCTGGGAGGAAAATGTGCAACCATTTCTGGAAATGCTGATTAAAGTTCATGGGATTAATAGGAACTGATTAGATCTTTCTAGTTACAACATTTTATTTTATTAAATCAATGGAAATCTGGAAAGAAAATATTTAACTACTAGCAAAAGATGATTTTTGTTGATGTCCAAATCTTAACAAAGAAAAATGAACAACAAGGAAATCATCACCAAGAATGCTTTTGGGGTGGGAAATTATTATCCACAAAAATATTTTAATTGTCTCTGTATGATGCTGAACTAGCCCAAAAGAATTCAATTTCTGGAGGACATGCAATGTGTTATTCTTTAATATAAATACCAAAACAGAACAGCTTCTCTGTAGGCTGCTGTTCCACAAGGGGCTCTTTCTATGCAACCTCTTCCTTGTATCAGACTGTGCTTCCCTGTATCCTGTAGCCTTCTCCTGCCACTCTCTTAGTACTTTACAAGAAAAGCTTGGTAATAATTCAGGGCTGGCTAGTCACAGGTCCTCTGGCCTTCATAATGGTAAGCTATCCATTTACAATTAGTAGATGATATTAATGGACTTTAAGGAGAAATATTGAATCATTTATTTGCCCTGCACTAAGGCTAGACAGTGCAATTAAAACCAGTCATATTTCTTTGGTACCTGGGCCAAGATCTGAAGTAAATGCAGCTAGCAAATAGCAATACAAACAGAGAAAACTGCTATTCTATGTTTTTTGAAGCCTGGGATCTTGTAACACTAAAATTTGTTGATCTTCAGACAGCTACATTTCTTTCACCTTTTAAAAGGACCACATGCTTTTAGAAGCATTCACAAATCATCTGTCAGAACTTCATGGGATGAATGGAAGTCTCAAATTTTGCTTGGCTCTAATATCAGTCTTTTTCTAACACTGAATGTCCTTAGATTCTCTTCTAATCTAATCAGAAACCCATCCCATTTAACAGGCAGATCGCAGTGTATCACATTTCAACAGGTAGCTCACAGTGGTTAACAGGCATTTCACACCTCTGCGATTTTCAGATTTAGAATGTAATCCAAAAAAAAAAACCCTATCAACACAGCTGATGCCTTCCTACCTGATTAGCATAAATAACTAAAGGCAGACTGAATGCTGTATTTTATCATACACTCCCTTTCTAATTCAAATCTAATCATCAGGCACTCCTTCGATTCCATTCAATCAACTCATCTACACAGCTAAAGCTTACCTCTTTCCAGTTTCTTCATTACACCCTCTTACACAGGCCTCCATTTATTCATATGTACAGCATCACTACTCCTGAGGCAAAAGTTTTCACACCTTCCTCCTCCTGTCTCTTATTAATATTGGTTACCTTATTCCACAAAACTAAAAACACCTTTTTTGTCAGGTTGCCCAGTAACATTCAGGTTGCTCTAGCCATTGCTTCAAAATATAGGGACAAGCCACACAAAGAAAACGTGATGAAAAATGCACTACACTGGAAGATTGGTACCATCAAGGCACAGTTAGTTTAGTTTTCTTTTACTTAGGACCCACAACATATGATGAACTTGCAATTAATCATAACATACCCTAATATTTTAGAATAAACAGCCACTTTACTGTCAGAAACCACTGAACTCCCTCACTTTTAAGGAAACTTACCAAAAGCAGACTCTTTCAAAGGACTTGAACTGGAGTTGCTTGAGTTGTCTGATATGTCCAGCTCATCATCTAATTCAGAGAACATATCTGCACACAAAAATCAAAGCAAAGAAGCTTGTAATCCACCTCTGAGCAGCATAAGAGTACTCTTGATGCTTCTTTTGCTAATGACTACCTTTCTCAGAGTTGTCTAAAATGTTGTCATCCTCTGTCAGAACTTCATATGTTCTGTCATCTTTTCCACACACAGATTGACAGCTTTCAGCTGGGAGGTCAGTTTTTTCTGAAAATTCACATTTGCAACTGGCTGTTCCACTGCTGTTGCTATGAAGACTTGACTTCTCATAATGTTCCTGACAACAAAGAACAAACAGAAAATGTTATATTTCCTTATGCCCTGTTCTTATCCTGTGCTCATTAGATAACCTGCAAATGAAAGATTCATTTGTGTATACACACACGTAAACATATAGAAATTGACTTTTAGTTCCCAATTAACTGTTAGTCCTGGACTACGTGGTATCAGGTCCAGCCACTGATTCTAAATTTAGAGTAAAAACTTTCAAACTCTTTATCTAAACAAATTATTTCTAGCCTTTATGTAAAAAGCATCTTTGTTCTTGATGAAGGTCTTTTTCACAATATGTACTGAAAATGAAAAAAAGAAGACAAGTGCCAGACCACAAAGGAATAGGGAACAAAACAAAAATTAAAGACTGGACAAAGACATAATTAACAGCGGACAAGAGTTCTGGGCAACACAACAATCAACATATTAGTAAAATATGAAGCAAACTTGATGTGATGTGATGCCAGAGAGATTCCCTGAGGCTGAGCTGACCAAATGCTGACTGGCTTTACCAAAACACAGCTAAGAAAACCAAAACATGGAACATAAATTATTTGGCTGTCTCAAGCCTCTCATTTAAGTGCTGAATCTTGTCTGTAGCAAGTGACTCTTTAATGAGCATAAAATTCTGCCTCTCCTGCTATTGCTGTTTATACCTTTTCTAGAAAGAATAAAGATCCCTGATCCTTGTTATGCCTCTATTCTAACGAAACATATTTTGAAGGCAGACTGGTTTTATGATCTCTTTATATATTGTTCCAGATCGTTTCATATTATTGCTGTTGCACATAAATAAATTCATTCTTTGTTTTACTGTATCTTGTCAAAGTAAAGTGTGATAAAAGCGAACAGGAGATAAATCATACAAACATATCAGATTAATGTTAAAATAATTTCAGAGGATAATACATTCCARAATACTTATATTCTTTTAACAGGTATGTCAAAGACTATTCGGCCTGTAACTAAGACACTGTTCTTCCTCAGTCCAGGTACTGGACTGAGCCTATGTCAAAGCTGTTAAAATAGCAGTGACTGCACTGTAGCATAATATGGCAAGCTCTATGGGCATGTTTTTCTGTGCACTAAACAGTTAGGGCACAGTTATTGAAGATAACTAATCCCCTGTTCAAAGCCAAAGAAAGCAAAGCAAAAGAAGAGCAGAATCAAACTGTAGATAAGATCTCCTCTCAGCCTTCTCTTCTCCAGGCTAAACAGGCCCAGCTCTCTCAGTCTTTCCTCATAAGAGAGATGCTCCAAAMCCCTAATCATCTTTGTAGCCCTTCGCTGGACTTGCTCCAGTAGTGCCACATCCCTCTTGTACTGTACTGACAGTATATTCAAAACCTAGAACTTCTTTCAACACTGCCAAAACTAAACCTCACACTCAAATGACTAATTTGTTAACAGTAACTTGTAAACCAGGTGGGGCTAAGAAAAAAAAAAAAAAGACTGCTATTACCAATTGGTGTCAGATCTAACTACCACATCAAGAAAGGAAAGCTGCCTGAAATACGTGAACTGAGTTCTGTGGACCTCATGACAGGAATACTCATCAGACCTGCCATAGAAACTGTTCAGAGGTTAGGGAAATGTATCCAAAAGCAGCTTATAAATCTGTAATGTCTATACATAAAATCTGGTTCATTTACATAACATATGAATACAGAGAACTACAGTATCTCATTATTAATCTGAAAGAGAGTAATATAAATTTATTGTGACATATTTAGCCCCACCTAGACAATAGCTAATAATTTTCAAGAACTAGATTATAAACCATTGCTTCTTTTTTGGAAATACCTGGAGGATGCCTGACTGATTTAGAAGGATAAAAGTATGTTGACTGGAGGAGGCTGGGATGTAAGTTCAAGACCACTTCTGCCCAACTTTGGATTGGGACCAGCAGGACCTAAAAAGAATACTGTTTTGTGACCAGAGAGTGGAGAAGCTATTCTCCAACACCTTAAAACAATCATTTCCATATCCATGGAGAGACTTCTTTCTGATAGGTAGAAAGACAGATACATATCCTTTGAATAAATATATTAAACAGTGAGATATGAAAAACATTGCAAACATTTAAACATGAGTTAGATGGATATAACTGATTCATTTAAACTGAGCTCACAGCTGATTCTAAAGTCCAGTATTTTACAAATCTTTCTGGAGACTTCCTCAGTTGATCCAGCTTATTTTCACATTGTCATAATCAGCCAGTGCCTCGGTTTCCTCATAGGTCAGACTGTTCACTGCCTCTGTTAAAACAAACTCTGCCTTCTGGTGTAAGCAAACACAGTTCTAAAGGAAATCTAAGAGAAAAAAATCCCTGTGCAAAAATCTTCTCATTAAGAGCCACTTAAACTTTTTTTTCCAGGATTCATCTTTCTTTATGACTGAGCAAACGCATCTGTGGCAACACAGAAATCTGTGTTCCAACTGAAAAGAAAAGTCTCTGTCTAAGAGCTGAGATGCTTCATCCATATTCTATACACTTTCACTGTCTCTGTCTTCACTGGTCACCATTATCACTGTAAAATCAGAGGTACTTTATTTTTAGATGGGTGAAATCGGTACTGTAAATTGGTCTTTTCTATTTCCATCAAGAATCTAATCTTTTACAAATCAAAACTCACACTGTTGAAAAATAAAAAGTAGGTTTAATTAAAATACAGATATTGATCTTGTGTTTAGGTCTGTTTTGCCATATTTTAGTCCAAAAGAATTAATTTTTCTCTAAGAAATACAGAGCTCTGTAATGGTATTTGGAAACAGTGTTTAATTAATCTTCTTTATTAGAGACAAGTAATTACAGTACTATACTAGTCAATTGAATTTCTTTTCCCAGAAAAAAAAAAAAACATAAGTACTTTCACTACTAATAAACTATTTGAAAAAAAACTAGAAGATAGCAATGAGTAACAGCTAACATGAACTTGCAAGGAGCAAAACATACTAAACCAACTTACTTCTTTCTGTAACATGGTAATAGCTTTTGTGCACTAGGAACAAGTGGATGTCATATATATTGGTTTCAGTAATTAGTGACTTTTGAGGATGTTTCTCATGACATCTTATAAGAAAGCTAGGGAAAAAGACAATAAAATCACAATACAGTTGGCTGTACAACTGACTGGAAAAATTGTACTCAAATTGATAACTACTTTAAGCCTTTGTTAAACTAAAAATAGGTAGTGAGTACAGTTTTGAAGGATACTTTCTGGCCTTGGTCCAAAACCGTTCAATGAATTCCAATGATAATTTACCTAATGAAATAGATCAAATGTTTAGTGAATTTGCATATACTGAGATACATGCATATCATATATCATATTACAGTATATGTATCATACACAAAGTTGTGTAAATACAAGTGGTAATGGATTTAGAAAATTGCTTTGACAAACTGGAGAAACTGAAAAAAATGAAGAAGTTTAGCAAGGGAAGAATGCGAAGTTCTATGAGTAGGGAGAAACAACTGCAGAAATGTGAAGACTAGGAAATGAACGGTTAGACAGCATCTGTACAGGAAAAGATATGGGGGTTTTGGTGGATCAGAAACAGAACATGACTTAATGAGACCATGCTGTTATGAAAATGCAAACATCATACTCGGATGTGTAAAGAAGAGAATCATCTTTAAGAGCAGTGAAATCCTTCTACTCAGTACCAATAAGGTTCTTAGCTGGAGTAACTGAGTCCAATTTTGGACACTACACTTCAAACAAGATATAAACCAACTGGAAAGAGACCAAAGGAGAGAAATGAGAATAATCAGAGGTCTAAAAGCACAACTTACAAAGTAAGACTGACAGAATTGGATTATTCAGTCCAAAGGAAAAAAGAAATGTCAGAAGGGATACATAACAAATAAGAGGAAAGAAATAACTGTTATGTATTTCCACTGTGGAGAGGACAAAAAGTAACAATAAGTTAGCACTTTTTAGTCATTTGCAGCTAGTCACTGCAACAAGTGAAATTTAAGTTAGTCTTTAAAACCACTTAACAGTAAGGGCTCAACTATCATTTTTCTGGGATCCTGCAGACATAAATACGTGCTTTTATTGTGTAGCAGCCTTGTACATGCTCAGTAAATCCAATATTTTGGGGACATGCTGGACCCTTGGAGCAACTGTACAACACCTGTTGTACACAAAGAGTAGGTCTGATACCTTGAAGTGTTGTGTACACCACATATGTGTACATTCATACGTTCATCTGATATCTTCTAGAAACATCTCATCCATAACATGGTTGCTGTGTCAGGCATACAAAGTTAGACCAACATTTTATGAAAGCGCCAGACTAACTGCAGCTACAGTATACCACACAGTGCATATTGCTATGGATATGCCCAGGATTTTAGGTTCTCTTCTGACAGTGGTTCAGGCCTCCTCAGAGTTTTCCCAGATAATATTTTTGAATGGAAAAAAGAGGTCATTCAGACATGTGATAGCTGAAAGTAAAGACAGTTCTGCGTTTCTGCTGATTTCAAACTGTTCCCTAACTTGGGTAGTCTGCCTGGGGAAAACAGAGACTTTCTATCACTTGACATTTTTAAGAATGTGGTCAAATATCTCTCAGGAGTGATAGGTAGCTATAAAGCTTGGAGATGGACTAGTTAACTTCTGACGTCTCTTCCTGCCTTATTTTCTGTGATTCTGTTAAAGTATTCTGACACACTAACAAATTGAAGCTGAGTTAAACAAATAAATGGGTTTGTCCTCAAAAGCTGTTCATACATTTTCATAGGTAGTAACTTAGCTGTGATGACTAATTTTCTACATTCAGCAATTCTTAAGAAATTACACCCACAAAATATTTATTGCATAATGATTTTATTTTATTCTCTAAATATTCTACAATGTAACTGAAAAAAATACTGTAAATCTAAAAATGTAATTTTATTTTTATCACATCAGCAGTAACTTCTAGCATTTAAACTTTAATTCCAGTACCTTCTACTTAAATGTCAAAATGGAAAAGTATCAGAACAAAATCAAAGGACTGAAAGGTGGAAAAAGAGAACAACTGGTGGGATGCTAAGCTTTCATGACATTCCTGAGTTCTCATACTCATTTGAAAAGAAACGGGAATTGTATGAAGCCATGAACAGACAGGCAGTATCACAAAAAGAAATTATAAAAAGAATATGAATTGCATAGTCTAACCTAAAATAAAGATTGGATTATATTGTTGTAATATTAATAACGTTGCATTCTAAGTGATTTAGAAGCGAATATATACTTTGCTTCAACCAATACAAAAATAGTTGCTGCATTCATATACAGTTGTTTTAAGAAAACATATTTTTTAAATTGATTGGCTGAATTGAACAAATAGAATATATATCTAAACACAAAGAAAAAGGAAATTAAAATGGACATTACATTAATCCAATTTTTGTGTATGTTTCTGAGTTAACAGGAAAAATAAATAGATCAATCCAAACTGAATTGCTAATTAAGCATTATCTTTGTAATGCAAGTGGTGATTGTTAGTAGGGTCAAACTGCCAACAGCACAGAACTGTATTTGGGCACAGAAGAAAATGACTTGGTGAAAACACAGTTAAATCATTTTGTACTCTTTTGCCCTTCAGATAGGTGTGAATCTGTTTTTTTTTTTCTATAAATTAGAAGAAACTGATGGCTGCTTTTAATGGCAAGAGTCGCCAGTAGCCTGCAGGGTGGTTACAAAAGTGGAAATTCTTAGACCATCTGCTTTAATCCTTCCCCCTTTGACCACACATCCTGTGATGAATAAAAAGAAAAGAGTGGGAGGAGAAGCATGATCTGTTTTTACAGGTATTCCTACAAAATTCATCACCATTATTTGCATTAAGATCTTTGCAATGGTGGCGACATACAAACAAGTCCCAACATATCTCAGGATTTGAAATACACTGTTCACGTTTCTAAACCAATCCAGAAAAGACATAATACAATCTACTCTTAGTTATCCACAGGTGCATTATCAAGGTAGATTATTCATACCACGGACAGAAGAGAGAGAACTACATGAACCATTTCAAGTCTGGCCAGGCTCTCCACTTCAGACACAGTCCTGTATGAAGATCGCTATACTGCTTCTATCACCATTTTCAGTCAATAAATAGACAAGCTGCTTCTGCAAGGGATGCAGCCAAGCTTCTTACTGTAGGCTCTAATGAAGCTGGCTGCAAACAGAACAATCGGGTATGTCTCCTAGCAGTAGGGTCCACCTGAAAAGCAGCACCTTGATACCTGCAGATCTAGCCCACGTCTGGGAGGGTCAGTGTTGATCTGCAGCTAAAAATCCTATCTAGAAGCAAGATGACTCCTCTTGGGGTATGTTATGCTCTCCAGCACCCTGGATTAGTGGAAGGCTTATCCGTTCAGGTGTAAAATCAGGAAAATGCAGAGAGCAACCTTATGCATGCCAAAGCTAATAAGCATTCTTGTGCCTTTGAACATTAGCACAAAGCACTCAGCTCAACTAACGGTGACCTATATGGACCAGCTTAAGCCAAGCACTGCCTACAAGTTCTGACACACTGTTAACCCTGACAAACGCCGGATGTGGAGCCACTCAACTAGATTGCACTATGCTCTATAACAGTTTTACCTGCTGTTCCATTACCTAAGCATCTTATTACTCAGCATAATAGGGAACTGTATTTGAATATATGGCTTTAAATATAAAATGTGAACTCAGATGATATTATTAATACAAAAAATGAAAATAAGCTTAACTTTCTAAAGAATAGAACAGAATACTACAAAATCCTGCCATACAGAAAAAATGTGGTAGAACATGTGTGCCAGATGCACAAATCAAACTTTAGAAGTGGAGATACAGAGGCTACTCTCAGAGATTACTTTAAAAGTGGGCAAACATGACAGACTACTTATATGATCAGAATAGCAGGAAATACAAAGGGCTCAGATTTTGTTATATATTCTTATATTTGGATTTTGACTATAAAGTTTACCTTTTTCTGTCCCACATTCAAAGCATGTGGCTGATCTCTGTATTCATCATACTATATTGCTTTAGAGGGCAACTGAACATTTTAAAGGAAAGCATACTTTGCAGTACAAACTGAAGGTTTGTTTTTGATATATTGATATTTTAAGTTAAAAAATCTGGCATCCAGAAAAAGGTTATCCTATTTATACACCAAGGAGTATGTGAACACACTTGCTTCTCAAGGGCTTCTAAGCCTAAGGTGAAAAGACTTCAGGACACGTGCAATAAGTGAAACAATGATGAATGATGATCATGTAATCAAATACAAATTTCCATAGTAATAAAAGTGACTTATTTTGAGCTTTTTGTACACAGCCAAAATAATATCTACATTTTTCAAATCTAGATATCACAAACAAAGCAATGGAATCCATACTTAGTTAAACACTCATATCTTTAAAGGAAAATATTAAAAAGATATTTTCATCATTAGTTAATACAACTACTGTTTCAAGACTCGGATTTGGCTTGGAACCCAGAAGACTCAACTTTGCCACTGGTCTGGTTGGTAACCTTGCACAAACTGCCTTTTCCCTCTACACCTTTTTCCACTCACAGCATGAAAATATAATATTGATCACCTTGAATGTAAGGTACTTTGTATGAGATAATTACTACAATTATTATTTTGTGCTCTATGGACCCTGTGCTATGTCAACAAACTTTACCTTTCAGGACTGAACACACTAACTCTATTAAAAACCATCCTTACATCTGTTTCTGTTCTCACATAAACAACAATTCCTATGGAAAACAATGAAAGATAAGAATTTAGATGAGGAAGTGATAATGATTATTTTTATTAAGATTATTTTCAAGAATAGATACTATGCTATACTTGCCAGGTGAGGTAACAACACTTTCCTGACACCTACTACTGACCTGTCCGTCAGACTGCCCAGTTCATCATTTTCCACACTGGTCTTGACCTGTTTATAAAGCAGATTCCACTCTGGCTCCAAAAGATCTATGCCACATAGTTCCATAAACCAGGACAGAGAGCGTGCTCTTTATTTGAGCAACATTCACAACATGACACAACTGGGATGAAAAAGAAGGCCATAGTACATCTCAGCAGAGAGAAAATGAAGATAGCTAGCTTCAACAGAACTTTGAGCTACATGGCAGAAATGCTCAGTTTTCTGACACCATGGAAGAATGACAAATCACCTGGCTGTGGAATCACTGGGGCCTTGACTAAGATGAATGAGGTTGTCCACACTTCACAGAGTTTTCATTTCAAGAACAGCTGCTTGAAATTCTTAATATTTTCAGTCAGAATATTGTCTTTTTTCAAAAGTTAAACTTTTCAGGAATAGTTATTCTTTTTATTAGAAATTCTCCAACTTCATAAAATTTTCCTGCAATGCTGAGAAGAAGGGAACAACATGGCTCCTTCTATTTGTAAGCCCTGTAGCACTCTTCTGAAATCTGGGAAATCCTAGCCTGATTTCTTAGTCTATCTGATTTACAGCAAGAATATGCAATCAGGTCTCCCACTTCTCCATACAGAGTCATGTTCCTTCAACTTCGGTGGTGTTCTGGATCTTTCTCAAATCCTCCTGTTGAACCTATTCCATTCTACATACATAATAAAATATCTGCTGGAGTGAAACTAGAATTACAGTATTTCTTCCTTCAGAAGACTAGCCATTATCCTACAAGATACAGAGGCATTTTCTTTCTCTTTTTGAAGACTGGTGTATTTTTTTAAGTATTTATGCAAAACAGAAGTACTCTAACTTCAAGGTACAGCTAACGGTTCTGTCTGGATAGAGCACTCTTCTCCTGAAGAATAGTAACTGCACTGAAATCCTAAACCAAGTAGAGTAACAAAATAAATACAGTTCAGCTTTCCATCCATAGTAGGTGTTTTTCCAAAGTTGATCACAGTTATGCATGAGAATGACTATATCAAGATATGAAAAATAATGTTATCCAATCAGCTTTCAAGTGTAGGGTAAGAAAACTCTAAAAATATGTAAAATAACTTTTGATACTGGTTTATTTAAGCCATAATTCTATCCTATACCTTACCTCTATCTCAGTACCTCTCATATTTCAAACCACAGTGGTTTACTGAAGTTTTTTTGGAAGTTGTTGGCATCCTTTTTATGAAAAACAAAACAAAATGAAACAGTAATTTGTCATCACTGAATACAGATAATGTTCTTGGACTGCTAGTTTGAAAAACTATGGAAGAAAAGTGATTAACTTCTATAAGCCTTTATATTGAGTCAGGCATGTGAAGACAAAGAAATGTACTAAAAAAAATCTGCAAGTTTGGAATCAGGTTTCTTTTGATTTTCTATGGTGTCAGAAAAACATTGACAATCTTTTTCTTAGAGGTTCTTCAATACTTCACTACTGAGCCCTGATTTAAAAAAAAAAAAAAAAATCAGCCTTTCTAAGAGAGATGCAATCCTTGAACAGACAAGAGTAGCTGTATAAATTTTAACTTTCCTTCGTAATTGCCTTAACAATAATTTTCACAGTGAACTTTGACTATGAAGAAACATTGCCCTTCTGTTTTCTGAAGTAAAATCTCCAAGATTATATAAAAGTTTGCTTTATTATGTAAAATGCTGATGTCCTTCATGAAGAGTGTTTGGCTGCTTCACAACCTGAAGTAAATGAAAAAATTGCAGTATTTCTGCAGAACTGTATCAGACAGTAAGAAAGCCTTAGCAAATACATTATCAGCATCACTGCTCTTTATCTACCAACCTGTAATTAAAAGTTATATTTGTGTAGGTTCCATTTTCTCAGTGCCATTGTTTATGAATCATGCACATGATTATCCATTTGTTCCACTCTAGCCAAGTGTACATCCTCCTATTCACTAACCATTCACAAATGTGCATTAATAATTAGATGTTATCAGAGTCTATCAGAATTGCCAATATCGCCACAATAATGCCATTTTCCAACATGGGATGATACAAGTTTTTAAGATACTGTTATTTTTTCTGCAGAAGCATGTCCACAGAGAATGAATGAATAGCTAGTTAAAAATAAAGAGCCTGCATGGATTTGAAATTGTTCTAAGAGGATTTACCTTTTCATTTTGATTTATTTTCTGCTTTGTTGGACTTTATTTTCCCAGATATGGCACACTGTGATAAGAAAAAAAATGAAGTCTAATACATGTACTTACTTGTGATAAAATGGAAAGCTGATGGTGGTAAGTTACTGCATTTCGATTAGCCTCCACGAAGTACCTCTGGGTGCGTGTCCTCTCCCGACCCAGTTTCTTCTCCAACATGAGATGGGAAGTGGATAAAATATCCAAATATTTCATCATCACCTCAGACACCAGTGAGCTGACCTCCACTATGTCTGGACGTGTCTCTGCATCAGGAGTTAAGCACCTAGAGAAAGAACCATTCTCTAATGAAATGCAATTACTTTTTTTCTAGAAATCCATTTACTACCACTGCATTCATTCAATGGTATTTATTAAGTCATGCCGGCTAGCACTTGGGACAAAACAGAAATTTATCAGTGCATTAAGTTCTTACAATGACTCAATAATTACAGATGGATACACTTTCAGAAATGCACAAATACTTTTATGCAAAAAGACTGACAGAGCAACATCTGCCGGCTCATAAAAATGCTATTGCCAAAGTCTTCATAGCAAGAAATTTATCAAGCAGCGTTTTTCCGTTCAAGATGACAGTGAACAGAGGGAGTTAAAAGAAACAGCAGTTGTCACAGCAGTTACTGCAGCAGGTACACAAAGGGGCCCACAACTCTACTCCAGCCTGAGTGGGATTGCTCAACACTGCACAGCCTTGGTGCTGACCCACCACAGAGCACAGTCTGCAGCACCAAGTGGAACATTAGAGCACCGACCCAGACAGAACTGCTGCTGTGTAGGTCCAGGGCTGCAGGGTATGCCTGGTGCTAGGCAAGACAGTGGCCTCACCTGTAGGAGCTGTGCTCTTCTCAAGGTGCTGAACCACTGTGCAAAGCAATTACAAAGGAGGTGAATGTACTGTCAGGGAAGATGTACAGGAGACTGGCAGGAAAAAGACTTTGCAGTGACAAGAGCCCAAACTCACAATGCAAAGAAGAAGGGACATTAGAAATTACCATCAAAGGAATAGCAGATAGAGGATCCCAAAATAGAGGAGGCTGGATACTTGTGACTTCGGACAACAGAAGAAAGGCTTTTTCTCTGCCTGCAGATCTACAATTACAGAACAGGTATAGTGACCTGGGAACAAGTGAGGAGCAGGAAGACCTAACAGAGGACACCTATCCACCAAAACCAAATAAACCAAATATCCACACCACAAAGAAACAGCAGCTCATAGTCATTGGAGATTCCCTCTTGTAGGGGACAGAGGCACCATCTGCTGGTCCAACTTGATAATCAGGAAACCTGTTGCTTGTCAGGTGCTTGAATCCAGGATATTGGGAGAGACTGCCATGGGTCATCTGGCCCTTGGACTGCTACCTGTTGCTGCTCATCCATATGGGCACCAATGCTACTACTAGGGCTAACACAGAATGTATCAAAAGTGACTACAGAGCACTGGGTTCAAGGGTAAAGGGCAGGGGGGCAAGGTGGTGTTCTCCTCAATCTTTCCAATAAGGGGGAAAGGCTCCAGTCTGGGTGGATGTAATCTGCAGTTCAACACTTGGCTGTGCAGCTGGTGTTTCGTGTAAGACTGATTTTCACTACAACAGCACCCTCTTTGAGGAAAATGGACTACTGAGCAGGGACAGGATCTATCTGATGAAGTGGGGCAAGAAAATCTTTGTCAAGAGGCTTACTAACCTTGTAAGGAGGGCATTAAACTAGGTACACCAAGCATAACACAAAGAGAAGTGGAGGTATACCGGGCAGTAAGGTGTTTGTGGGACAATATGATGGGGGAGGGTCTTAGACTCCCCTTGCAAAAGTGTTACAAAGTACAACTTGGGTTCCATTTCAAGTGCTTGTACATAAATGCACACAGTATGGGAAACAGCAGGAGGAATTAAAAGTCCATGCACGGTTGCAGAGCTATGATCTCACTGGGATTACAGACATGTGGTGGGACTTCAATGCTGCAACAGATGGATACAGGCTTTGTAGGAAAGCCAGGCTGGGAAGGTGTGGAATCAGGAGAAAATTCGGGAGGAAAGGACGGGGGGTACAAAGGGGGTGGCAGACAAAGCACACCACCCTTTTGCAACATGAGTAACAAGCTAGCTGGTGAAGGCCAGACAGCTTGTTCCAGCTGCACGGCAGAGGAGGGAGCAATATGAAGATATTACAGTCCGCCCCTGACCACAAAGGGTTGCATTACCAGAAAATAATTGCTGCTCACGGACTAAGTGTTGACTTATAGTACCCCAGCCTCATTATCCCTGATTACCATATTAAAAAACATGCCCTTTGCTGCATAACAATATGTAAATAAAGGGGGCATACCCCCAACAACCATGCAAATGGCAATCTAGCCAATGAAGTATGACTGCCGTGCTTCCACATCCCACCTTCAGCAACTATAAAAGAGAGGACAACCCAAGGGGAAGGGAAGAAAACAGAACCCCCAACCTGTTCACTGGAGATTGCTGATGAGCGAGCCTCCTTCTTTCCTCCCCCAAACAGGGACGCCTCTTTGGTAAGACTTGCGCCTCCGACAAACGTTGGACATTATCCAGGGAAATATACTATTATTGAAAGCGCTTAATTGTTAGCTTGAGTTCAAAGAAAGAAATTTGTGGCAGCAAGTGCATTTATCAACGGCAATTCCGAACCTGTTGTATCTGTTGCTTTAATAAATTCTTATTCTTTTCTACTTTGCAAAAGTGACTCGGGGAAAGTCCTTGAACAAGGGGCTCTGGCAGGCAAACATAAATTACCAAGATAAGGAAGGGCCTTTCTTTCCTCCCTTCACGCGACAGAAGGTGAGGAACATGGGTTTCAATCTATGCAAAGAAGTGATTGCAGTACACAGAACTTTGCTTGAAACAGGTGATGAGTCAGTCAAGAGCTTATGGGTAAGGATCAGAGAACAGACCAAGATGGATGACATACTTGTTGTCTGCTATAGATCATCTGAAGAAGTGGATGAAGCCCTTGTTAGAAGGCTGGAGGAAGCTTCATGATTGCAAGCACTTGTACCTATATAGGGGGCCTATAACCACCCTGAGCACAGGCAATCCAGATTTCTGAAATGCATTGATGACAATTTCTTGGTGCAGGTGACTGAGAAGCCAACTTAGCAGAGGCACTCTGCTGAACCTGTTGCTCACAAACAAGGAAGAACTGGACAGGGATGTGAAAGTCAAGGGGAGCCTTGGCTGCAGTAACCATCAGATTTAGACCATCAGAGTTTAAAATCCTGAGACGTGAGATAGACAAATAGAATCATAAGCTGAGACCCCAGGAGAGCACATTTCAGCTTTTTTAGGGATCTTCTGTGTAGAATCTCATAGAAGACTGTCCTGGAGGGCAAAGGGAAATCCCAGGAGAGTCAGATGATTTTCAAGGACAACTGCCTCAAAGCACAAGAGCAGCCCATTACTGCATGCAGGAAGTCGAACAGGCACAGCAGAAGGCCCACATGGATGAACAGGGAACCCCTGAGCTCATATGTAAAAATGAAGCACACAGAAGGTGGAAGCAGGGGTGGGCTACCCAGGAGAAATATACAACCCCCAAGGGGTGAAGTTAGGAAAGCTCATCTAGAGTTGGATCTAGCAATGGATGTGAAGGGCAGTAACAAGGCCTTCTGTAAGTACTTCAGCAACAAAAGAAAGGATAAGGAAAACATGCACCCTACATGCAAGCAAGAAAACATGCAAGCTAGTGACAAGATACATGGAAAAGGCTGAGGTACTTGATGCCTTTTTTGCCTCCATTTCCACTGGTAATGTTTGGCCTCAAGTGTCCCAGATCCCTGAGCCTCCTTGCAGAATCTGCTGTCATGAAGCATTACCCACAATAGAGGATACAGTTAGGGAGCACTTAAACCAACAGGATATACATGGGTCCATGGGACCAGCTGAGATGCACCTGAGAGTGCTGAGGGATTTGACCAGTGCCATTGTCCATTATTTCCAAAAGGTTGAGGGATGAGGGAGGTTCCTGAAGACTGGAAAAAGTCAAATATCACATGCATATTGAAGAAGGGCAAGAAGGAAGATCCAGGAAACTACAGGCCAGTCAGTCTCACCTCAGTCCCTGGGAAAACAATAGAGCAAACTTTTCTGGAAGCCATTTCCAAGCCCATGACGGATAAGAAGCTGACTGGGAACAGCCAGCATGGATTAAAAAAAGCAAATCATAGCTGACTAACCTGACTGGCTCTGTGGACAAGGGGAAAGCAGCGTATGCTGTGGTTACCTTCATTTTCATAAGGCCTTTGAAACAATCTCCTACACTATCTTCATGGCCAAACTTGGGAGATATGGACTGGATAAGTGGACTATGAGGTGGGTGAAAAAATGGCTCGAATTCCTAGCTCAAAGGGCTGGGATCAGCAGTACAAAGGCATCCAGAAATGGCATCCTTCAGGGATTGGTACTGGGCAAGTGTTGTTTCATCAAACAACACTTTTAACAACTCATCTTTAATAAAGACCTGGATGATCAGACAGAGTGCACTCTCGGCAAGTTTGTGGATGACACAAAACTGGGGGGAGCAGCTGACACACTGGAGGGCAGGGTTGCTATCAAAGGGACCTGGAAGGTTACAGAAATGGGCTAACAGGAACTCATGAAGTTCAACAAAGGCAAAGTCCTGCCAATGGGATGGAATAGCCCCATGCAACATTACTGCCTGGGCACCAGCTGGATAGAAAGGAGCACTGCAGAAAAGAACCTGGAGTCTTGATGGAAAACAAGCTGAACATCAATCAGTAGCGTGCCTTTGCAGCAAAGAAGGCTGACCACATACTGGGCCGTATTAGTAATAGTGTAGCCAGCAAGGTGAGGGAAGTGATTATTCTGCTCTCTGTTCAACATTTGTGAGATCACATCTAGAGTAGTGTGCCCAGTTTTGGGCTCCCCACTGTTAGAAAGACATTGACACAATTGAGCAAGTCCAGTGGAGAACCACCAAGATGACCAGGGTATTGGAGCATATGACATACAAGTAAAGGCTGAGAGARCTGGGTTTGTTCAGCTATAAGATGAGAAGGTGATGGGGAGATCTTATTGCTGTCTACAACCACCTAATGGAAGGAGGGTGTAGAGAAGACGGAGCCAGACTCTTCTCAGAGGTGCACAGTGATAGGGCAAGAAGCAATAGACACAAGCTGGAACATGGGAAAGTCCAAGTAGATATAAGGATTATTATTTTAGTTATTTATTTTAATCACAAAAGTGGTCAAGTATTGGAAGAGGGCCCAGAGACACTGTAGAATCTCCATCCTTGGATATATTCAGAACTCAACTAGAAGGCCCTGAGTAGTCTGATCTAATTGGATCTGCTTTGAGCAGGGTTTGGACTAGATGACCTCCAGAGGTCCCTTCCAACCTAAATTATTCTATAATTCTATGGTTCCTGTTTCAGGCACTGTAGGTAGCTGTTTAGTAACAATAACAATATATTATTAGGTCTATATTTAAAACCCTAGAATATTTCGGATGTAGGTTAGGGCATGAAAGCTGAGGCAGGCAGTTATTCATGTACTATAAATTGTTTTAAATCTATTAACTCCAGTGGGCCTGACAATTTACTATGATTTCCCTGCAGAGTACTATTAATTAGCTATCATACACATACACTTGACCCAACATCCTTTTTTAAAGGAGGTGTCACAGAATGACTTTATTATTTCTAAAACAGTACTTTTAAAATAAACATTATCTCCATGTAAAGCAGCAGTTCTGAAAATATGTTTTACAGCATTTTAACTTCTTGATTTTAATCTCTTTTTATAGCCAGTTTCTCAAATCCACTATGATTCATCTCATTATCATAATTGTGTTAATCTGTTTTATTTAAAGTTTTATATTTCCTTTAAATAAATGCATTTTTTTGCCCTAAGAAATGTTCACTTGATTTTTCTTTTTAATCCTTGACTTTAATCCACTGAAATTAGTCAAAATTTCCAAGAATCATATGAGCTGTAAAAGATTTCTGATAGGTCCTTAATCCATTTCCCAAGTGTCTAAAAAGAAATGATTTATGACTAAACACTGAATAGACTGATGTTCAATTCTGAATGACTTTGGTGATTATGATTTCAAAACCTTCTTTAGTAGCTTAATCCACTGAAACTAATCTAATATACTGAATGCAAATTTCCAGTTGCAACATGAAGCTTTTTATGTTTTTCTAATCTTTATTAACAAGAGAAAACAGATGTTTTTTCTATTTATGGCATTCCTCTTTGAATAGGTATTGTGCTTCAGTCATCACTCAGACATGAACTTCTTCATTTCTTTCCTTTAATGTTCTTCATTTCGTCTAAATGTCTCCTGAAGCATGAGCCAAAAAATAAATTATTTCAGTTAAGGATTAACCAATAGTAAGAGAAGCAACATATTATTTTATGCTTCCCACTGCTACTAAAATAAGCAGGGTAAAGCTTATGTGATAGGAAAACTTAATTTTAACTTTTTATGCAGATATCTATTTAATCAACTATTTAAACCATGTAGACCATCAGTAAAATGATGAAAAGAGCAACCAGTCTGATAATGATAGAGGGACTTTTAGTGAACCTGTTTAATACAGCAACAATATCTATAATTATAAAGGATAATCAATAGCTGGCCTTCTACCAATCAAATACTTCATTTTACTAAGTTTATCATCATTATCAAGAATAAAAAGAAGGAAAAGACAGGCCAGGAGAAGAAAGGCCAGATCCTCAGCCTAAGTTTGTCCAACTTTACTGATAAAGATCAGTTTCAAATTTGTAAGAGAATGCGATACATATCAGTTCTGATATGATGTGACATGAAGATATTTTCTGGATACATTTGGGATGACTGTATTACTCTTAAATGATGAGCAGTGAATGACTAAAGCCAGTTATTCTACCAAGTGCCAATGAAACAGAATGTGTCACATATGTTATCAGAATTCTACTTCGGAAATGTTATTTGTACTGTTTTTCATCTCTTTTTACAAACAGAACCACACTTACCTAGTTACTAGGTAGTTAATGGTACACAGATGAGAAAGGTACTTATTTTAAAATACTTCAAAATCAACTACAAATACCTGTAAATATTTAAAACAATTCACTTCTGTACCTTTTAAACTTAAACGTTAATTCTATTTGCTTCTATTCTCTCCAGTGACTTTTTTCATTTTCAGGGTCTTTAGATAACAGAAACCTTTTTATACAGTAAAAGATAGTATAGAAATGTTATAGTCTTTGCACAGTAAAGTGTTTTTTTAGAGATGGAATTCCACATTTGAGTGAGAAAGAAAAAGGATTTTTGTTCTAAGTGGAGTCTTTCTAAAATGGACAATCAAAAGAACTAAGTCTCTTTAGAAGTGCACCAACTCACACACTATAATTTGCCTTACTTGTTACATTATCACCAGGAAGAAATATGTAATCATAGCAAAGAGAAATATATGATGATTGAGCAGAACAAATACAGTCTCATCTTTTCCCCCATCATGGTACTATCTCTGCTTTGTTAACATGTTTAGAAGTAGCGAGAAATGTGCTTCTAACAATCAAATAAACACAAAATGATGAATGTGATCATACAGTGATCTATAAATAACATGTTGCAACAGAGTTACTTCCTTGACCACAAACTGCACTTGAAAAAGTCTCAAAATGCTGTAATTTTATGAAAAGAAATGATTTTGTGTAGCAGATTAACTGCAGCAGTGGTAATGTTAAACACTTCAGTACTCTGTATAAAGTCATACTTGTTGGCTAAACATGCTTACTATACTGGCATGTAGTTAGTCTCGTCTATACTAACTTTATGTTATCAGCAGGATGAGCAGATATCACTGTTTTCCTTGAAATCAGAAGACATTTCATATTCACAGATAAATACTGATGGTTGCTAAAGTCAGTAAATTGTCACATTGTCATTACTAGAAACATACATAACAAAACACCTTTCTGGCAAGATGTCAAAATAAGACTAGATGAGTAATTACCTTTTAATGGTAACTGACACTTTTTCAGAGTACACTCCTTCTGGCACAGGCTCATACACAGCCCCTACTATCTGCAAAATTAATAATCTAGAGTTAATTGAAGAAAATATATTCCATTATGAATTTTCAAGTATCATGTGATAAGTACTTTTCCTTTGAACAACCTGATAGGCATTAAATCAAAATCATCAGCTTTACCTTGCGAAGCAACTTAGAAAACATCATTTAATGCAGAATGTCTCTTTTTATCGGGTATCCACATTAATGTGGAACAAGGGCATGCAACATCTGAACAAGGGAAACATTTACAAAAAGCAATGATTTCTTTCCATTGGTGATCATGTTCTAAGGTGTGAGTAATAAACAACCCTATAGCAAATCCAATACTATAGCAAGTCAAGAAATTTTTTATATTTAAAATTCCTATCACCAAATGTGATGATAAAAATGTGCTAGTATGAAAAGTAATCATATATTATTATTTATAAGACATTTTTTGTGATTATGATGACAAGATAACAATTCATACAATGATAAATATTTCTGCTCATTCGCACATCTGAACCAGACAGCAGTCTGTGCTTCTGTAATCTTACATATGAATTCTTGTGGATCTAGTGAACACATGCAGAAATAATTGGGTAGGTTGATCTAGCAAATCCAAATACCTTAGTTGCCAAGGAGAGCATGTTGGTGCTGTAAAATGGTGGGTTCAGAGTTGCCATCTGATAAAGGATGCATCCTGCAGCCCAGACATCAGCCTTCTCTCCATACGGCTCACTCTTTACAACTTCAGGGCTAAATAAAAAGCAATGCAATCCACAAGTGTTTAATTAATAGTTTTTACCTAGAAGTAGGCTGAATTAAAAAAAAAACCCTCTAGTTAGTCACTACAACATATTTTCAGAGCATATACAATTACTTTCAAAAGGTAGCATTTATTTCCTTTACTTGCTAAATTCTGTAGGTGGAAGTACAATTAATAGCTTTTCCACTTCTGCTTCTTCCACATTACTCCTCACCACACTGGTGGTTTAACTGTTTACTCACTTATCCTTTCCACTCACTTCATTTTACACATCTTTGGAATTATTGGATACAAATGAGCTAGTGCATTCAGAATTTGCTTACGAAAATGGCATTTCAATAAAATGGACTAAAGAATGGTTAAATATACCACATCCTCTTGTAATTCAAATACCAGAAAGGTTTGAATCACATTCCTATATTTAGAACACTAAAGGAGATGATTTTGCTGTTAATGTGGGGGGGGGGGGACAAAAACCCACTTTGCTCACAATATCATTTCATCCTGTTAAAATTATTGTCATGCACTCCCTGTGCCTACATCCCTGATGATGCTGCATGGACACTCGACAGCCTAATAACAATTAAAAAATATATATTGCAAAGATCCATTTAAAGCAAATGAAAGAAGGCAGTAATTTCAGTTGTGACTCAGTACGAAGCAGACTCCACTTCCTTAATTTTCTAAGCACCCCTCATAAATTTGGATGGCAGTAATTTATATTAGTAGGGATAGTCTGATGCTGGACTTCAAGTCTTAACAGTAAGTAAAGGTCATCTGTAAAATCAGCTTGAAACCATGCTTATTTTCCTTTTGCTTTCAGCTTAGAAATTGGAACCACGGAATCAACTTTATGACACTGTTATCTTTGGTAAAATATCATATTTTGGAGCTGAGAGCTGCTATATAAATTCAATTACGGATGTGGTCTAGATGAAGTATATTGCTACAAGGTATGCTGGTATGTACAAAATAAATGCAGAAAATTAAAATAAATGGGATGAGGTCCCCTAGATAAATATCACCTCAGTAAAATAGTTTATCTTAACAGAACAGAAAATTATACCTGAGATCACAGTGTGGGGAAATGAAAGAGACTGATAGGTCAGACATTTCTGATAAAATTGATCAAGCAAGATACAGATTTCTGAGTGAAGTCTGTTTAGCAATTTCCCTTGAATTTGCTGCTGCTGTCACCATAGAGGGAATACACATGTTGAACATGATGTTAAAACAGAATACCATTTCTGTAATTGGACTGTCATTATTCCTCACTGTGATACCAGTTCATATGGGGACTTTGTGGAAATTTCATTTTTATGTATTAAATGTGTCTATTAGTCTGGCAACTTAATGCATAGATGGTAAGTTCAGTAAGGCAAAAGTCCCTGTCCTGGTAAAGTTCTAAATATTCTGATACTCCATAAAAATCAATCTATGACTCGAGTTTTACAACCTTTCTTTCTAGAGACCATTTTCATGGACAAAGAATTATAAAGTTACAAATTACTATTTTTAGATGACTAAATAATAGGAAACCATAAGGTGAGATTATTCAAGCCAAATCGATGCAACTCTGCTAAAAACAGTAAAGCTGTGTAAGAGTCACTGAAAAAATAAGCTGAAGACAACAGAGGTACAGAGAAACAGATGCAGCCATGACCTGTCCTGCAGAATCTTGTGTTACTGATGATGAATGGAAGGAATGAACTGAACTTGATACTCAGAACAAACAGCAGTCTATTGGGTCAGTGGCTGGGAACTACATATTTGTTACTCCAGTGATTTGGAAAACACAGAAAAAATACAGTGCTGACAGGATTTTTAAGGGTCATATTTTTAACAAAGTTTCATACAAATGCATAGTAGCTTAAAGTTAATGAAGTAATTTGGTCTACTTGTTCATGTTGAAAGACTTCTTGTTACAAATGCAAACCTCATCCATTTTCTTTATCAAAAGGAGTACTTGCAGCAGAGTACTACCTGATTTTTTCTTCCAGAATAAGTGTCCTTAGTCAGAAGTCAGTCTCTGGTATTTAGAGCATTAGGATGAGTCCTGCTTCATGCTTAAGAAGTACTGTATATTAATGAAGTAATATTTATCTTAGGTAACTGCAAGAGTTTTATAGAGAATCTAAAATATTATCCTTATATGATACTATGCTTTCATGGCAAACTAATTGTGCAGTTTACATTTTTAAATAGAATTTCTGAATATTATTTATTTACTCCAAAAAAGTGCAGTAGTGAAATCCCTCACCTTGTTCTAAAGGCATGCCTGACCATCTGCTAGTTAGAAATGTGGGTGGGGTACAGTACTTGTTGACTAGCAAAACGGTTTTGCAATTGAGTTACATCTTCTGGCTCCACACTGTTGAGGGATGCCAAACAGAGAAAGTACCCAGTTTTGTTCCCATACACTGCTGCCCACAGAACAGCAGGGTGGTGGGAGTATATACAGTCTGTCTAATTCAGTTGACAACTGAGCATAAATTGTCACCGTCTGGTTAAGGCCAGAAAGAATGAGTAGAACTAAACCTTGAATTTTATTCCATAAAAATCCTACAAAATCAGTCTTCGCAACAAGTACAGAAAAGTAACTTAAGGGGGTAGTGTTGGTATGACTGCTTTTTGGTTTATTTGTAAAGGCAGGTTTCATCCTTTAGTGCTTAGATTAAAAGATCTAGATTGGGTGAAATAAACCAGTGGTGCTGATTAAATTTCTAGCAAACAGATGTCCACATCATAAAAAGCATTCAGTATAAAAGTAAAATATATAAAGGAAGAAACTCTAAGAGCTGATAAATAATTTCCATTGCTCCAGGGTTGATCATACTGCTGAGAAGCAGCAATGCAGATGTTATATTTTATGACATCTTCAGTCTTGGATATTAAAAGAGGCACCAGCTATATCTGGGGGAGGGGGATTTGTTTTGTAAATAGTCATTTAGTTCTTTCAGTTAATGTATTCAAGATTATCACTGCAGTTTTCTTCTAAGTTTACAAATCACTGCTCATTTCCAAATTACATATTCAAGCTGAAAAAGCTTACATCAGCAGCATTACATTAACTATAGGAGGGCCCTTCACTGAACAAACGTCAATAGCAAAAGCAAGGCTAAATTCTAAGTGAAAGACACAGAAATATATTCCCAGCATTATTCTGCAAATGCTCAGTATCCTTGAACAGACTGTTTTAAGCATTTCTCAGAAAGCAGCTCTTGCTCATCATATCAGCATTGCTTTTTTATTTAATAACAAATAGTCTTCTATGCCAAGAGCCTTAAAGTGGTCTTGAGCTTGAATAAGCCACTGATTAATCCAAAGTTTCTGTCTTTTCTTCTGAACTAATTTTGTAAAATTAAAGGGCTATTTTTAACAGAGAAAGTAACTTTCCCTACTACTCCACTTTTTTTTTTTTTTTTTTTTAATCAGGATAAAAATCAAACCTTGTCAATATATGTGCTACTTGTAAAACATTACTATGTTACTAAATCATCTCTAAATGGCCTTGGAGACATTTGTGCAATTGAGCTTTCATTTATAATTTTGCTCATTGATGCTATTTTGTCATGATATTTAAGAATACTTTAAACTGGGATTTACAAGCAGTCTGTCCAAATTTGGATTCCGCTAAATTAGTACTATCACACTCCTGTATGAAAGATCATTATCCTAACAGGATTAGTTCATGTTCACATTAGTTATCAGCGGATGAATGTTCTATATATGATGGAAGATGTCCTGCATCTTGGTGGGGCAAAAGGGAAGGTCAGGAAACAAAGTTTTAAAAAACAGCATTAATTTTCTAGAGCTTCTAAAGCTTATAGAAATGTTGCCAATGCTATCTGGTTGACTCCACATGGGACACAATCAGTGAATATTTCCCATACAGCAGAGTGCTTCAATAAAGCTCTTTTGAGTTTTATTGGTATAGTATTCACTGGTCAATCCAAGTGCTTACAGGCGTAAGAACAGGCTGGTGTATGCCATCCTACAATATCTTCAAATGGGACATGATTTCATTAGACAGTTATGGATTAAATAACACAGGAGTGATTTTCTAAACTAATTTCCAGAAGAGTTAGCTCTATTGAAAGTAAAGAAGTAAGAAGCAAACACAACTGAACAAGATTTTAACAAATGACAGATAGTTATTGCTTTATATGTTTTTCATTTCTCAGATTAATTATTTACAGCTTGATGGAGATTTCTGCAGTTGGTGGTGGTTCTACAAATAGTCATGCATAGAAACCGTATCTGGTTCAGGAAGCTAGCTTAGCTGAAAATAGTTGGAGACTAGAATATCAAATATGCTTATCCCTTCCTTCCCTCCTTCTCTTTAGACAGCCACTTACTGCCACTTTTAGAGACAGTAGGAGAGATTGCCTTTCGGTCTGTTCCAGGATAATCATTCTTGTGTGTGTGCAAACACATGTGTGTGTGTACACATGCACATGTGTTTAACACGTACATGATTTCATTTTTTCATATGTTTCCATCACATCCAGAGTAAAATCATCAACTTCCACCAAAAAAATTAAGATAGCTGAGACTTTCCATGTATATTACACCATAGTGCGCAGTTATTAAAATGCACAGAACTTCATAAACTTATATTTGGAGTAGGAAACGTATTATTCAATGAGCACACATGGAAAAACAATTTTGAGGAAGGCTGAGAGTTTATGGTAGATTCTTATGGACAAGTGTGTCATATACTGATAATTTCTTTTGTCCCTGAATAAGAAAGGACTCTTTGCTGTTTCTATTAAATTTGGCTATGTAGGCACCTTTATTAAAATACTTATAAAATAATAATGGTTTACAGTGGATAGCATTTTTAGGTGACATTAGTTGCTCGCTGAACTCATCACAGCAAAGTAGAGGAAGGGATCTACACAATCTTTGCACACACATTCTGCCCACAAAGTTTCCTTCCACTCATATTATTTAACCTTTGCATTCTTGGGCCTCCCATTCTGTTCAGCACCATACGTTACAGAAATATACCATCACCTGATCTCTGATGTTGCACTAATTCCTTTCTAAGAATAAGGTCAAATTCAAGATACAGTTCTGATATCAAAACTTTTCATCTGGGACTGGGCTAAGCTACTGGAACAGTCTGCCTCATGATCACCTAAAACTGCCACAATTCACCATAAAAAAAAGACACAGCCATTGTTAGACATTAATCTTATGTGAGAAAGATGAAGCTTTCAGAAAAACTGACCTAGAAATCAGTAACTCACAGGAAAGACAGCAGTGACCAAGAACATCAGCATTTTCATAGAAACCTGCAATACTCACTGCTTTAGATTAGCCCTTTCAACAAAATCATACAGAACCCAAACCCTGAATCCTGGTGACAAGAGAGAAAATAATCATTCGGGGACATGTTTCACCATTTTGGGAATCATTAATGGTGCAACGGAAGACTCTCACAGAGCTGTGCTTTAGTTTAGTAATGGAATTTAAATAGTTTTAAGATTTATGCTGACTCTCAGCACAGACAAATTTTACCATCACGTGAAATTCTGTCACCATCATCACCCACAAGTGTCACAGACCAAACGTTAACACAAGAGTCTAAACAGATATTCCAGAGATCTCTTTCCAGGCAAAATTCTATGTATTTTTAAGTCTGACAAGTTTGGGGTAGCAAAGTCCTAGGCAACAGTAAATAAGCAGCATCTAGTGATTCCAAAAAGAAAGGGAATGTGGACGCCATTTTAGTTTTTATTTGTTACAGCTTAAATTTTGGCTTGACTCTCAGCATAACTTCTATGTTGCTTTGTCTTACCAGTACACTAGCAATCTGTAGAGAAGGTGGGACCTACTTCTATTTTCTGTGTTCAAAAAGCACACTGGAGATGAAGGGAACAACACTTCCAGTCTTGAATCATATAAGCAGAAAGAGTTAACTGAGAAACAGTTAACTGTTTTCTCTCTTCTATTATAAAATCATAGAACAATTAAGGTTGGAGGTCTCTAGTTCAACCCCTGCTCAAAGCAGGGTCAGCTATGAGATCAGACCAGATTGCCAGGGATTTATCTAGTCAGGTCTTGAAAACCTGCAGAGGTGGAGATTGCTCAAGTTTTCTGGGCAGCCTGTTTCTAAACTTGACTGTCCTAATGGTGAAAAATTTTTTCCTTATATCAAGTCAGAACCTCCCTTGTTTCAATGAATGTCCATCTTCTATTCAGAACCAGGTCTAGACCACCAAATTCAGACCAAAGACTGAGAAAGATCAAGGGTATGCTTGTGTTAGAGCACCTTTTCTAAGCTTATATGAACCAAATGGCCCATTTCCACTCACATGATAGACCCTGCATTTTACTAAATTGCTATAGGATACTTTGTGGATGGTTGGAGAGCATTGTTTAAAACAAAACAAAATAAAACCCTACTCTTTAATCAGTTCTCTGTTTGAATCACAGAATGAAAAAATATTTTAAAAGTGGGAAAAAAATACATCTTCTCACCATCAGCATCACCCCAAAGCAGAAAATAAGAAAAACAGAAAAGCAGTTGCTGCTTGTCACATATTTTTTCTCTAGATAGTTTGCTGCAAGTTACAAATACCCATTTGGTATTATAGCTTCATAATTACTACTAAAAGCAATGAAAGAGGAGGAACAGGAGCCACAAAACTGACAGTTTGAATGAAGAGGTTCTGCGAACATTGCTGAAAGCTCTTTGCATTTTTAATCTACAAAAAGAATTCACCACAAGCCTTTTGGGGATATTCTGTCTATCCCTTGAGAGATGAAGCTAGAACAGGATTTTCCACAACTGGTTAGAAACGTAGCCTTCACAGTTTTCTGTTTTGAAATGTATTGCCAAAGATTTTTATAATGTAATTTATTACATAGTCTACTAACTTGTATTTATCTTTCTCATTACAAATTATGTTAAATATTTCTTTTTGTAAAAAATTATATATAAAACTTCTTCTTCACAAAACAAACCCTTTCAAACACCCTCTGCAGCCTATAAAAAAAAAAAAATCATTTCCAGTGATTTTTAAAATGTATGGGGGCAGGGAAGGAGTTTATTATCTTTAGTTTGCAATTTTACAGTGTAATAAATCCTCTTGCCACGAGGTAGGGAATGTAATTTTATAATGGTTAAAGTTAGCTGAGGGAGGTAACTTTCCCATATATAATAGCTCCCATCAGTGTAATCTCCTGCACAGAAAGTTCCTCTCCGTTCATACAATTTAGTCTGTGAAAAGCAAAAAAATCACCTGAGGTCAATAAGTAACAGGCCACTAATGACTGTAGGATATATATGGACTATCTGACAATACCTCCTTTAATTTTTACTAAAATTTTTTTAAAAAGCCTGTTTTGATACGGAAAGAAACTTAACACCACAAACGGTAATAAAGCTGAGTAATCTGTCACAAAACGAAATGTTAATGAGCACTGAGAAACATGTAAGAAACAAGAACCCAGTAATAACAGATTAATAACTGACGCCACTGTTATTTCCTCATAGCTACACTGCCATTGATCAACAATTTAGAGAAATCACAAACTTACTGGATTCTTTCAGCACATATTCAGTGTCTGCCTATCAGAAACAGAAGCAGATGTTGTGCACTCCAGCTTTTGTTTTTTTATTTCACAGTTTTGGAAATAAAGATACAGACATTGAGTTAACGTTTAACAAGTAATTTGTGTTTCCTTCAATTTACAAAACATTAAGCTGATATTATACATTATTGCTTACAGATGCCACATACATCAACTGGAAAATAATTTATGAGTTTTAACAATGTAATTAGACAGTCTTCTAGAATATATGAAAAATGCCTGCAATTCACTTCTAATACACCCATGTCACATGCTCGTACAAATTAACTGATATTAAAAAAAAAAGTTTATTCTATTATTCTTTACTTTTATTAATTAAAAAAGAGATAACTTCATACCTGAATTACTGAATACCCATCCATGGCTTAAGTAGGTTCCGCGCACAAGGTACTTTTTCTAATCCATAAGTGCAAGGAGTCATCCCTACAGACTTGTTTCCCCAGCAGAATGTAGAGCACATAATAAGCTAGGAAGGCCAAAATAGCCTCATATGCATTAAGTTGTTTAAGTTGTAATTTAAAAAAATATTGTAAACCCAAACAAGAAGTAGTTCTGCTTTTCTGCCACTCCCAGTCACTTTTTCCCACTCCTGCCTATTCTGTAGTGCCAGCACAAGTATTTCTACAGCTGCATGAGTCAGATGAAAGACCTGATTCACCTGAAAAATAACCCAAATTATTTTTCAGCTGGAGCAGTTCTCTAATCTAGTTCAACATCAAGTGTTTATACAAATTCTTGTGTTGGCCCAAGAGTGGCATGGCTGGCTCTCCCCCTCCCCCAGTTATTTTTCCACTTTGATCATTTCACTGACACATTTGATATCATGGTGTTAAAAACAAGTGGTACCGGCACAAAGTGGGGAGGTTTCTCTAGGAAACAGAGATACTAAGTAACTGCCAAAAGGCTGGCCTTTTAGACATAAAAGCAGCCTCCACTGAAAGTCAACTTTCAATTTTACTCTTAGTCCAAAATGTTCAACTGAAATTTTTTTTTAATCTTTTGCTAGGTAAGCAAGAACCATTCAGTCAATCAAAATATAACTAAACTAAGGAAATAAAAGCCTCAGGATATCTCTTCTCAGTGCCTTTTTTTCTGAATAGAAAACCTATACAAAAAGCTGCTGAAAAGACTGCAGAAAAATTTTATTGCGAGCACTTCTGTGCTCAAAAGACTTGTGAGGTACATTCAACTACCATGTGTCTTCCCATGTCCTCCCATCCTTGAACTCTGTACTTTTACTTCAAGTGTGCACATCTCTTGCAGTTAGAAAAGATTCGTGTATTTATCTAACAGACATTTCTCATTTGTGGCACTTTTATATTTTCCCTGCTTTTGCACACGTTAATCTTTAGCGCTAGTGAAAACAAGTACATTCTGAATTTCATGGAGCAATATAAAGTAAACACATAATTGCATAAGTACCTTTTCAAAAAAGTAGCTTTAAAACTGATGGATAAACTTCACTGGTGTTCACCAAGCCTTCTATCCAAGATACATCAATATCTGAATGTTCTCATGCTTGAATACATGGAAAAAAGAATATGCTCCAAAAATTCGCAGATACGTCAATTGTATGTTTGCCAGAATACTACTGGACAATTTCAACGTCTTCTGCTTAAGTATCAGTTCTAGCAGGTGGAACAAAATAGCTGCCAAGAATTCTCATAACGTACAGGGTTGTATGTACTTGAAAGGATGGCAGACATCAACATGACAACCTCGTTTAAATATGGTTATGCCAGAAACAGTGTTGCTAGCTGGATAAACCAGTCTATGCTTAATTTGGCAATGTAGAATACAGAAGTAAACTGAGCAAACAGGACGGTATCTGCCTCATGTTATCTAAACTGAACTAACTTCTCTACAAATACAAATATTCTCACTGTTTTATATATATTTGTATAGATATGCATATATAAATATGTATATATACATATATAGATAGATATGCATATATATACATGGTGCTACTGAAAGATATGTTTGGGGCCTCTAAAGTCAGTGAATAAAACTACTTCACATTTCCAGGTTTTTTCTTTTTAAAAAACTTGTTTCAAGAACAATTTAATGAGCCTTGAGGGTTCTATCAGAAAAGGTGATGTTTATAATAAGCTTTTTTTGTTTCTAATATCTCACTGTTACTGAGAATGCCATCAAGTATCACATTTCACATTGTAAGGAAAACGCAATAATTATCTAATTAAGCTAAAAATCAAATGTGCATAGCTGTTTCAACTGCTTTTACTCTTCTGAATTCAAGACTATCACATTCATCTCTGAGTAATTTTAAGGACAAATCAAAGTATCATCAATACCTAGTTTAATGGTCCAGTATTACATACAGAGCCTCTGGGAAACAAAAAGCAGAAAAACATATTAAAGTTCTAATTTACACCTATTATTTCTTCAGACACATCATGGAACAAAGTCTAAAACAACAATAGAGTATAAGCCAGATTCTGAAACTTACAAAATAAACTTTCCCTTCAATGTGATTTTTGATCAACATTATTTAAGGCAAACATCACTGCATGGTCCACACATCTAGCATTCTTATACCAAAAAAAAAAAAAAAAAAAAAGCCCTAGCAGACTGTCAAGCTGTCAATTTTTAAAGAAATGCTGAAGATAAATTATATCTGTTAGGTTGTAGCAAGATGCTATCCTTGTACATAAAAATTGAAGCATTCATATTCTAAAAGGTATTCCTAATATGCATCTGACAGGCACTTTTAAGAATTGATTCCTTTTAACCAGAACTGTTTTCCAGTGAATTACAACTGCAATTTCCTATAAAATGTTTTGAGGATTTGCCTTAAATCTGTAACTGTATAAACAGCTCGACAAAGGAAAAAAGCTTTTTCCTTTAATCTATGGAACAGAAATCTGAACATTTAAAAAAATGATAAAAGATTTTGCTTACTGAGTTATATGTCCTTCAAAATAAACTTAATTCAGTGCCTTTGTGCAAACAACCAAGCTCCTCAAGAAATATCATGAATATTTAAAATTCACAGGGAGATGTGGAAAAATAATTTTGTGTAAGATGACCACAAGCAGTAGCAAATCCAATTCTTTAATAACTCTAAAATAACCCTAAATCTCAAACTAAGATTCATATAAGGTGCTAATTTCACCTAACTTTAAACTTCTATAAATTAGATCTAAGCTAAGCTATTGCTCCAGCTCCCTCTATAGCAAATGGAGAGATGCACATCAAGAAGGCGATTCACCTCATCCTAGAATAGCTGTTTAAGATAGATGGGATGAAATTTCCTACCAAAGCGCCTATTTTTTTCCATCACATTCTGTAGCCATCCAGCTGCTTTGCTTGAATAAGATGTCTAATTTTTGAATGGCTGCATTTAAGCAAGATGAATCGCAACCACGCAAGGGACTTCTTTCTCACTGGATTAGATGACTTTGCAAGAATTTGGATTTGCTGGAACCTAATATACAAGATAATTAATTAATAACTTTTTTATGTTTAGCAAGCATGGTCAGTTTAGATTAAAAAGTAAAAGAGGAAGAAAGCAGACAGCTGAAGATTTTACCAGAATATGATGGTAACTTTATTGTCTTCTTTTACACAGAACTTAAAATTCCCAAATCTAAATAAAGTCTGTTGATCCAGATACCTGCAAAGACCCCCAAGAAAGGCAGCAGATTAAATATGAGCACACAGTCATAACATAAATACGATTTTTTTTTAATGTAGACATACCTTGTTAGATATTTTAATATAAAGCAATAAATAATTAATTGTTTGATGGCTCAGTTACAAACATCAGCAGAAAAGGTAAGCCTACATGGGAAATTGGGCGAAGACTAAGAAGAAGGAACAAGGAGGTTTGAGACATATTCTATTCAATTCACTCTCTGACTGCAGTAATTGGCACCCCCGAGATTAAAAAAAAAGATATTAAATATCTTAATAGTTTTCTTCTCTTTCCAGGAATAAACTAAGGCCTTTATCAACTCTTCAGATAGAAAGGAGAAAGAAAACATTGTACATGCAAACCTGTAAATAGTAATCAACAAAACCAATCAAAGTCTACTGGCTGTTCTGCTTTTCAGATGACTCGAACAGAATTCAATACTCAGCTTTGCTTTAAATATCCACTAGATGACAGAATTTCTCAGGACATCATATCTCCAGAACATCTTTTCCTATTGTCCTCCCTGATACAAGCCATCTGGCCCAGGCTGTTCTTTTTCTGTCTTCCACACTGCCCCAGAACCATGCAGGGTAGAGAAAATACAAATAGACAGAAATAACACCTGTGTGGAAGAACAAGATTTCCCACTGACCTTCTCAAGAACCGCTTGTTATTTAGCAGGTATCAGTGCCCCTTTCCAGCATTTGTAACCCAGATGTGCATCCTAGTTATTATTCTATTTATTTTTCTCTCCTCTAATATTCTTTCTATTCTAGTTATCCTAGAAGAATACTGCAATCATTCAGTCTCCCACTATTGTTAGTCTTCTTGATTGGCTGTTCTTTCAGTCAGATGCTTGGCATACCTCATGCTGTCTCCAGTAATTCTGATGTGACAGCTGGCCTATCTTGAAGTAGACAGCAAAACTACCACTGCACAAAAAAGGAAGGGATGAAAAGAGGAGAGCAGACCATTAAAAATCCAGAATTAATATTTCTCTAATGAGACATGGCCAGTTACTGCTCTGGTGCTTACTCTAAAAATGTCTCCATAGATTGCAAGAACTCCATTCAATTATAGAGTGGCGTGTGCTTTCACTTATTCTAGCATTAAATAGTTATTGTAACCACAAAATCATCATCCTATGCAAAAACTCAGCTGGAAAAAAAAATCCAGGAAACAGTATAAAAGAAAGAGAACAAACTAAAGAAAGACTTAAGTCAGTTTGAGTGATCCTTGATAGAGCTTAGAAATCTGGCTACTATGAAAACGTAAGCAACTGAACAAAAGCTACACCAGAAACTAAAGCCCAAGACCCACATGAACACAAGAAATAGCTTTAACTGACCACCAATGATACAGCAAACACAGTATTATGAAAACATCAAAGAAAGCAAGATGACATATAATGGCACTAGAAACTGAAAAAGCATATCATACACGGAGCAACAAAGCAGAAAAAGAAATAGTAAAACTGCCATGATACCAATACAGGTGACATCTAAATAGGAGAGAATGGGGGGGAGGAGGAAACACCAGAAGTATTCCAAGTACTGCAGTTCAAATGTCAGAGTAGCTCATCTCAATGTATTACAGAATCACAGAATTGCTGAGGTTGGAAGGGACCTCTGGAGATCATCTAGTCCAACCCCCCTGCTCAAGCAGGGTCACCTAGAGCACATTGCACAGGACTGCATYCAGGCGCGTTCTGAATATCTCCAGAGAAGGAGACTCCACAACCTCTCTGGGCAACCTGGTCCAGCGCTCTGTCACCCTCACTGTGAAAAAGTATTTCCTCATGTTCAGATGGAATTGTCTGTGTTTCAGTTTGTGCCCGTTGCCTTGCATCCTGTCACTGGGCACCACTGGAAAGAGTCTGGTCCCATCCTCTTGACACCCTCCCTTCAGATACTTGTACATGTTGACAAGATCTCCTCTCAGCCTTCTCTTCTCCAGGCTAAACAGGCCCAGCTCTCTCAGCCTTTCCTCATAAGAGAGATGCTCCAGTCCCCTAATCATCTTTGTAGCCCTTCGCTGGACTTGCTCCAGTAGTGCCACATCCCTCTTGTACTGGGGAGCCCAGAACTGGACACAGTACTCCAGATGTGGCCTCACCAGGGCTGAGTAGAGGGGGAGAATCACCTCCCTCGACCTGCTGGCAACACTCTGTAGCTCATTTGACATTATTTAGAAGGAAAAAAAAAAAAAAGAGAGTGGAAGAGATAATTCTAGCAAACAAATACCACCAACATTGGACTAAAAGACATTTACAACCTCATAAATCGCTTCAGTGAGATTACTAATTTTATTGTAATAAAAAGTGTTCATTCATTATATTTCTTGTCTGCTTCCAAAGGGATTACAAATTAGAAGTCTTAAGTCACTTAAATAAAGGATTCTGCCACCCCTGAAATAACTGTTATGCAAGTTCTACAGAAAGAATTATTTCTGAGAAGTACATTGTTGATTTTATGTTATCTTCATAGATTAGTACATTTTTCTTTCAGACGGCAGATTAAATTCATCATGGAGTCCGTAAGAATTCTTACATACTACACTCTTACTTTATGTATTTTTTCAAGTATTAAAGTAACTCTTTAGAAGCTAGATCAACACGACTCACCTGTTAGAAAAAGAAGTACAGAAACTAACCTCTGTGTTTTCACACTCGCATCAAGAAAACCTGTTCTATGACTCTGTAAGTTACTTGTAAACTATTTAGAGTAAAACTACTCTTCTCTTCCTAGGAACCAGAGAGAGAAAAAAAAAAAACCATCTGTATCAACTAGCCCATGTCACTTTCAATGTGGCTTTCTTTCAGTCCAAGATTTTTGTGTATTCTGTCCTGTCTAGTATTAAATATGTCTTATGGTGGGGACTTTATAATTTCCATTGAAATATTTTTCCAGAGATAAATACAGAGATCTTTATGTTTTCTAACTTTTGTTTCATAACATCCAGTCTTACTCCAATGTGCAATGCTAAGTAAGACCAGATGTGGTGTGAAATAGGTAACAAATGTCTCCTCCTATTTGAAATCTAGCCAACTTGTTATTTAGCCAAACTGTATAAAAGTTAAATTACTTGGTCCTCTTTTAACGAGTCAGTCTGTCAACTACTTTTAATGTTCTTCCTTGAAGTTCATCCAGTTTATCTTTTTAGTAGTGGTATGTCCATAATGAAACATAATGTTCTATGCAGAGCTGCACTGTTGCATACAGAGACACCATATTATCTGCCTGTCTTCAGCTATACTGTCTCTGAGGATTCCACATCAAACTGCATTAGACTTTTTGCTGACACGTCTTATTATAAACCTTTGCCTAAAGTACAACTGCACTATCAAAATTATGTTTCACTGCTATGCTTCATTCTCAGAGGGTATACCTGAATTAATCATCCTTTAGCAGATCCTCTTACAAAAATATTGTATCAATATACTGAAAGGATTATTCAACTTCTGTTACCTTTCTAGGCAAGCCAGCAAATCCTCACACTGAATAGTACTGTTGGATGACAGCATGTACTGTGGCTTATTTGGAAGGTAACATTATAGCTGAGCTCAGACTTTTTTCTCACTAAGAATAACCTAGGTCTCTACTCACTATCCATCACCAAATTTCCACAAACGTTTAAAGAACCTAAACCCTCAAACTTGGTTGAAATTGGTGAAATGGTTCAAAGGTTATTTCTGGAGAAGGAAATAACAAGAAAAACTGATAATCAGCATGATTATATAGTATCATAAAACAGGCTAAAAATTAAATACTTATGAAAGTACAACATACTCCCTCATCTTTAATTACCCTTCCCAACAGGAAAAGACTTTAAATAAGTGAAATATTATCATATCTGTCAGCAGAATGAACAATAACAGTAATAAAAAAAAACACAGCTCATGAAATCCTGTCACAATATTGAATCGTGCAATGCTCTTACAAGATATGGCTACAAGTAGAAGCAGTGATCAATACTAAAAATGAAATTTGGGTAGCATAATACAGTCTATTGAGGCTGACTGTGTACTCAGTGGACACAAATTAAGATCAAGGAATATTTTCTCCTCTACTGCAGAAGAGATGGGGTACACAAGGAAAAATATTTCCTCTAATTACCAGGAAATAGAAAAGACAGTTTCTCAAAATCCCACAAAGAGAATAAAAGCTCATCTCTAATAGAAGAAAACCCAAACCTTACATAACATTGTTCTCCTTATTGGTTTTCTACCACTTTAGAAGTAAACAATGATGCTGTAGAAAGATCAAGTTAACACTCCAAACATCACAAGTCACTCTTAGCTGATTCTTTATGATACCTGAGGGGTCTGTTCTTTTTCAGGATTTCCCAATTGCTTTTCAGAGCAGTAAAGTTCTCAAGGAATTATGATAGGATTCTCTATTCCATCTCAACTTTAAAATTTATTTCATTTCCATAAGTTTTTCTAAAAATATCTGTATACATATACAATTACAGAAATAGTTATCATAACCATGACTCAGCTAACTTATACTTAGATCTCTCGGTCTACTGTTCATATGCCGCCTTCGTAAGCTAGAATTTTTTTTGTGAAGCAAAGAAATAGCAGGTATACATGAAAGAAAACATCATTCTCTATACCCACTTACGATTTGCCATCTTTTCTGGGAGGTCCTTCAAGACAGCTGGATAATAAAGACTTTGCCACCACTAATTTGGGGCAGATTGTTTTTGGTGACTTATGGGCTAGGAAAAGACTTCAGAAGTCATTATCAATCCCTTAAAGCAGTCAGTTGCTCAATTTTTAATGTATTAAATGTAAACACCTCCATTTAATACATTTTGTATTCCAAGTGTACACATTGCTGGACTTTTTAACTCAAGGACATAACCAATTAAAAGGAACTGAATCACTTTAATATTAGAATTATATATTAGTATGAAGCAGAATAAAAAATCATCACAATTACGAAGCATAGTTGTATAAGCCCCTCTAAACATAAAACATAATACCATTATTTCATAATGATGCAATTCTTAAACTGTGTTAGCAAACTGATTCATTACTTGTTCTTACTAATCAACCCTGAATACAAAAATGTTTAGTCTATATAGTGATATATTTTTCCGAGCACCTGAACCACTCTGCATAATGCCATATATCCAAATCTAAACAATATGCAGACTCCACTTATTTTGACATTTGTTATTTTGTTTCTGTACTGTGTTGTCTGCTCCAAGAAGGCTGGGTTGCATTTCAAACTACCTATAACTAAAATGCTTTCAATTCAGAAGAGAACAATTTCTGCCACTCTAAAATGACAATGGTGTCTGTCAGCTCTCTTTCCCCTTTTCTTTCTTTCCTGCAGAAACTAATATTGCTGCTCTTGCTAGATATGCATTCCTAACATTTTGATTAGTTTATAGCCCTTCACCTCTACTATAAATCATCAAAAAAATCTAGTTCAAGCCAGTTCATTGAATCTTTAGGCTCTGACTTCTGTTTCCTGGCTTGTGTGAAAGAACTCAGTCAGTTCACCTCATTCTTTCTGAATAGGTTTCCATATCAAAAAGCCCACTGTCATGAGCAGTACTAGCCAGGTACCTTGAAGAAGGTATCCACTGCTTTTAGCTCTTTGCAAAGCGTTTTTAACATTTATAAATGATCATGGCATTGGAAAGACTTTAAATGTTTTATCCTGTCATTTTACATATGACTCAAGTATACATTTTTAATACAAGGACATCAGTCCCCTATCCTTGGTTTCTCTTCTGATTGCAGACAGGCAATGATCACTGCTTTGCCTGTGGAGAAGAAGAGGAACTGGCAAGCAATGTCCTAAAAGACCACTTGCAGAGTGAGCGCAACAAGTAAGTGAAATTTCATCCCAACGCCTTCTTCTAAATAACTGGATAAAGAGGTAGAAAATGGCCCAAGTTCTAACTCTGATGTACTTGCGTGTATGAAGACAGGTTATGCTAATAATAACAAATGTGGTATAAGCAAACATAAAAAAAAGCAGTGCATTTAAATCTACAAGAAGCTTCCACATGTATTGTTCAAATAAGAATTTCCTATAAAAGGTGAAAAGTGGATCAGCTACATTTGGCACAGAATCTAACAGGAGAGAAAAGAAGAGAATGTAGCTAGGATGAGAAAATTACAACTCAGTGATCCTGAGGATCGCTGGGGCACAGTTTGGAACCCAACACATCTAAGATGGCTCTAAATTGTACCAGTAACTGTTGTTTATAAGAGCACAGTAACTTCCCATCAACAGCTTCTCTGCCCAGTTATAAGTGAACAAATCCATTCTATCACAGGAAATGGAAAAAGATGGTACCTGGACCTGGACATGATCCTGTGCAACATGCTCTAGGTGACCCTGCTTGAGCAAGGGGGTTGGACTAGATGATCTCCAGAAGTCCCTTCCAACCTCAGCCATTCTGTGATTCTGTGAGAAAGATATTGCAAGTGCTACAGCCAATGTAGTGATCTCAGGAGAAATTCAGAATGAAATCACTTCCAGTTTTACTCAGGCTATAATGCTGTGCCAGGTTTTTCTCCTGTAGTGACAGGTATTTTGTAAATGAAAAGTTTTGATGAAAACAGAAAACAATATTAGACTATAGAATGCACACTGTGCAACATTTGTGGTATGTTTATCTGTCGTTCACCATAATTTTCTTTTTCTGTTCCGTATGTCAAATAAACTTTGCCTTTTTTTTTTTTTTACAGTAGCTAGAAGTGGCAATTTACAGTAATGGGAATAAGAGCAGCTGAAAGTCCCTAAAAGAAGAAAACCAACTTCTGACCTTCTGAAGGTTTGACACTAAGTATCGTGTCCAGCATAGTGAGTCTGAAGAGAAGGAACAGAAGCTGTATGTAAAACGATGTTGCAAAAAAGCTGAAACAAGTCAGTGCAGGAATGAGGAATGTTTGGATCTGCATGGCTCCAGTTGAAGTTACTGTAAATGTATTTCTTTAACAAAGCAACAATGAGGGTAAGCAAAGATTAACCAGTAGCTTTGCACAAGAACACAGAGATCCAGAGCTGTGACACAGATTAACAATTCCTTAATTCATATTTTTTGTTAGCATTTTAATCAGCGGAAATTCTCAACTTAAGTGGTAGCCATGAAAACCAGCCTACAACACATCAACTGCTATTGGATAAGGACTAGGTTTGTGCTTTCTACAATTGATATTTTTACCTAGATTACTTTTGCTCACTTTTGTTCACAGAATCACACAATGGTTGAGGTTGGAAGGGACCTCTGGAGATCATCTGATCTAACCCCCCTGCTCAAGYAGGGTCACCTGGGTTTTGAATATCTCCAGGGAAGGAGACTCCACAACCTCTCTGGGCAACCTCTTCCAGTGCTCAGTCACCCTCACAGTGAAGAAGTTCTTCCTCGTGTTCAGACGGAACTTCCTGTGTTTCAGTTTGTGCCCGTTGCCTCTCATCCTATCGCTGGGCACCACTGAGAAGAGTCTGGCCCCATCCTCTCTACAGATACTTATACACATAAGGCCCTCCCTTCAGATACTTATACACATTGATAAGATCCCCTCTCAGGCTTTTCTCCAGGCTAAACAGGCCCAGCTCTCTCAGCCTTTCCTCATAAGAGAGATGTTCCAGTCCCGTAATCATCTTCGTAGCCCTCCGCTGGACTCTCTGCAGTAGCTCCATGTCTCTCTTGTGTTGGGGAGCCCAGAACTGGACCCAGTACTCCAGATGTGGCCTCACCAGGGCTGAGTAGAGGGGGGAGGATTACCTCCTCGACCTGCTGGCAACGCTCTTCCTGATGCACCCCAGGATACCATTGGCCTTCTTGGCCAGAAGGGCACATTGCTGCCTCATGGTTAACTTGTCGTCCACCAGGACTCCCACAATACAGTGATCACAATACGGTGATCTCTAATAACAGGTATGGTTGTTATTTATACATCATGAAACACAAAAATCTTAATACTCTGTCCCGCTCACATTTACCTCTGTTTGAAATAATCTAACATGTATAATTACATGCACTGTTTCCATTTTGAGGTGAACCTTTTGGACAGGAAATGCTTTCTATTTCATTCTCTTGAGAGAACAAAATGCAAGCCTGTAGTAATCTTGAAGCTTAGGTAGCTGTATCAGTATTGCAGTTTAACATTTCAGCTTGCCCACAAATGGGATGCCAAAGGAAGCTTAGCTCATTTAGCAGACTGAATAATGTATCAACTAAGGCAAAATTTTAGAGTTGTCATTCATACATTTACTAAGCTTAAATTGCAAAAAAAATCTGTGTCATGCTTTCCCACCTTTGAAAATTTCAAACAGAAAATATTTTTCCAGTTCAATCATTAAAACCAAATGCCCACTGACCCAAAACAAATGCACCAATTTCAAATAGTTTTCAGAATGCAAGTTGCTCATATATATAATGTAACTGACCACTTAAGCCACTATTAAATCAAAAGCCATTAAAATCAATTTCTATTGTTTACATATATCCTTTTATAGCTTGAAAATGCTTTTTTTTAATCTTTAAAGGTAGATGAATAAGTTACTCCAGAACAGGAGATGTTTCATTTTTGCATCAACCTACTGTACAGTAACTATCCATGTACAAAAAGAAGGGGGTACTGCAGAACAGGCAGGGAAGCAACTACTGCAGAGTAGCTGTGCATAACTTGCACTTTGTACCTTACTGTACTGCAATTTGTCTGTCTGTTCTAAAAAAAAAAAATCATGAAGATGGAAGCCAGTGCATTTAAATGTTGTATTTTACTCTTACCAGGAATACAGAATGGTTCCAACAACTGATGCGAGTTTACTGTTTTCTTGCTTTTGCTTTGCGAGACCGAAGTCAGCTACAAAAAAGAAAGAAAGAAATGATTTACATGTCAATAACTACCCTGACAATTAAATAACTGAAAATTAATGCCGGTTCACAACAGCTGAAAAGCACTCTTTTTTTTTTTAAAAAATCTTTTACACTTTGCAGTAATGCCTATCTGCCTATTTCCATATTAATCAATGACATATGTTTTAATCAGGCTTGCCAGATTTAAAAATATTATAAACACACATCTGGTGCTTTTAATCCAAACTATATGACCAATTGCAGATTTCTATTAATATTTCCCAATCAACTGCATGGCAATGGTAAGTATCTACAAGTAGTGATTTAATGCCCAAATTAATGAAAAAAAATAATTATTTGGCTTCATTTCAAATTATGATAAACAGCTGGGAAGCATGGACTTCTCAGAAATTTAGCTTGGAGGAGTATGGGAGATCTAATATCTGAAAAGTTCACATTAAAAGATTGCATTTGTTAAGTAATAATGGAGAATCTTACCTTATGACAAAAGCCGTAAGTTCAGATTATCATGAAATGATGTTAATATAACTGCTTTTGTGCAATTATCAAGCTACATCTTTCACATAATTAACTCACATACATCTTTACAGACCATATTTTTTTCATCTAACCTTCATGAAAGCAATTCCAAGTTCCATAGATCAATACTGTACTGCTGTCTCAATGCAACAATGCAGCTAAGACATCTTGCACTTTACTAAATCCAAAAGCAGAAAGCAAGAGAAAAATCATTGTGCTCAGTTAAAGGTCTGCTAATAAAATATTTCATTTTAATACTATTTTAGAAGTGGTAAGATTTGAGTGGTTTAAAATATTTCAAGGCTCCTGTTCTATGTGGATCTAGAGAGTATCCTAACTACTGCTAGACAAGTACAAGAGCACCCATGACAGAATTCTTATCCCAATTGTTTTTACAGTGAGATAGTAACAGACTGTACGAAGTTTAGTTCAAAACATTTCTACTCAAAGAAGCTGTGGATCAGAGGAAAACACAGGTAAGAAAAATTAGTTTCTGTTGGCTCTTGCTCAGTGGAGGCTCAAAGGTCTGAAAAGGAATAGATCTCTTATTCAGAAAAGGCTTTTGATAAGAAAGCCAAATCTAGATACACTGGCCACAGATCATTTTTCTTTGAACAAAATGTTCAAAGGACTGTAGTCCTTCTTTGTAGTGTTGTACTGCTTTTATTGCTGTAGTGCTTGGAAAGCATAGGTAGAAAGAATGCTAAATTAACAGGATGTGTGAGAAGTCTCCCTTTTGCCCTTGAGTTAGGCACTCCTCAGGCAGTTCACCCCAGAGGATATTAATCACAATAGGACCAGAGATTTTTGCAATGTTGATACTTTCTTTAATTTGAGTGAATCATTGCAACTTCCCTCCTTTTGAACTCTTCACATAACTAACATTCTATGAAGAAAGAGTATTAAGAATCCATAAATTCAGTTCCTGGTGCTTGAAAGATTTAGGGATGGATGTCCCAATTCTGGAGGAAATTTTAACTTTAAAATTTTAACACCACATTAGTGCTTATTCATCTGGAAAAAAAAAGAAAGCATGGAAAAAAATCAGCAAGATGGACTAATTGCCTTCTCCTCCTTCACAGAATCACAGAATCGCTGAGGTTGGAAGGGACCTCTGGAGATCATCTAGTCCAACCCCCCTGCTCAAGCAGGGTCACCTAGAGCACGTTGCACAGGATCGCGTCCAGGCGGCTTTTGAATATCTCCAGAGAAGGAGACTCCACAACCTCTCTGGGCAACCTGGTCCAGCGCTCTGTCACCCTCACTGTGAAAAAGTATTTCCTCATGTTCAGACGGAATTGTCTGTGTTTCAGTTTGTGCCCGTTGCCTCACATCCTGTCACTGGGCACCACTGAAAARAGTCTGGCCCTATCCTCTTGACACCCTCCCTTCAGATACTCAGACACATTGATAAGATCTCCTCTCAGCCTTCTCTTCTCCAAGCTAAACAGGCCCAGCTCTCTCAGCCTTTCCTCATAAGAGAGATGCTCCAGTCCCCTAATCATCTTTGTAGCCCTTCGCTGGACTTGCTCCAGTAGTGCCACATCCCTCTTGTACTGGGGAGCCCAGAACTGGACGCAGAACTCCAGATGGGGCCTCGCCAGGGCTGAGTAGAGGGGGAGAATCACCTCCCTCGACCTGCTGGCAACACTCTTCCTGATGCACCCCAGGATACCATTGGCCTTCTTGGCCACAAGGCCACATTGCTGCCTCATGCTTAACTTGGTGTCCACCAGCACTCCCAGGTCCTTCTCTGCAGAGCTGCTTTCCAGCAGGTCAACCCCCAACCTCTACTGGTGCATGGGGTTACTCCTCCCCAGGTGCAGGACCCTGCACTTTCCTTTGTTGAACTTCAGGAGGTTCCTCTCCGCCCACCTCTCCAGCCTGTCCAGGTCTCTCTGAATGGCAGCACAGCCCTCTGGTGGATCAGCCACTCCTCCCAGTTTTGTATCGTCAGCAAACTTGCTGAGGGTGCACTCTGTCCCTTCATCCAGGTCATTGATGAAGAAGTTGAACAAGACTGGACCCAGTACTGACCCCTGGGGGACACCACTAGCTACAGGCCTCCAACTAGACTCTGCACCGCTGATCACAACCCTCTGAGCTCTGCCATTCAGCCAGTTCTCAATCCACCTCACTGTCCACTCATCTAACCCACACTTCCTGAGCTTGTCTATGAGGATGTTTGTGCCTAGCTGTGTTGTCTTTCCAGCAGATATCAGGGTGGTTGAAGTCCCCCATGAGAACCCGGGCCTGGGATCGTGAGGCTACTTCCAGCTGTCTGTAGAAGGCCTCATCCACTTCCTCTTCCTGATCAGGTGGCCTGTAGTAAACACCCACAACAGTGTCACCCATGCTAGCCTGCCCTTTGATCCTCACCCATAAGCTCTCAACTCGCTCTTCATCCACCCCTAGGCACAGCTCAATACTTTCCAGTTGCTCTCTCACATAAAGAGCAACTCCACCACCTCGCTTTCCTGGCCTGCCTTTCCTAAAAAGCACGTAGCCATCCATGACAGCACTCCAGTCATGCGAGCTATCCCACCATGTCTCTGTAATGGCAATGAGATCATGGCCCTGCGACTGCACACAGATCTCTAGTTCTTCCTGTTTGTTCCCCATGCTGCGTGCATTGGTGTACAGGCATTTCAGAGAGGTGATCGAGCATGCAGGTTTCCCAGGAAGGGTAAAAGAGGATCCTCCATAGCCACATCCCATACACACTTCCTTGGCTGCATTCACCTGCTGGAGGCATCCCGACTTAAGCTGTCTTTTGCCAACTACCCTGGCACTATAACTCTCCCCTTCCCCCATCTTTCCTAGTTTAAAGTCCTACTTACCAGGTTGGCCAACCTGTTGGCAAAGACCCGCAAGCCAGCCATCCTTGTAGGCTCAGGTCCCCAGAAACGGAGGGAAAAGACCTGTTTCATAGACTGTAGTCTTCTCCAAATTCTGCTAAACAGTTTTGACATCAGCTAGAAGTTCCTAGATACATCTGGTGCTACAAGAGCTAAGAAATGTAAAGCATGTCACAACCAGCTTTATATTAAACAAACACTTTTTTAACTCCATAATACAGAACTGAGGAGGAACTGGCAAATACTGAACTGCAGAGAGACTGGTGACATTGCTTCTTTTACTCTCATTTAGGCATTTTTCTGCAGCTTATAAGTTGGTCTATATCTTTTAAAACTCCAGGATTCCTCATTTGCTGTTTGATGCCAAAAGTTGCTCTGATGACAAACAAATGAAATCATTTCTGAGAACTGCCAGATGTCTGCCTCCCATACTCTTAAGCGAAAATATGATTAAAGTAGTTAAGGTAATCTCTATTACTCAGCATTCACTGTTTTGTCTGTGAACTGAGGCTTGCTGAGGCTTGATTAGTGAGGACTGATTGTGACAATTCATATCTAGGAATTTCCTGAGGCAGCTTCGCACCACTGCAATATGTCTTCTTAATCCCTGATTTTAGAAGCTGGTAGGGAATTACAAGAGCAAGATTACTCTGTACTTGCTCAATTTCTTATGAACTTAAGCATCAGCTGTAACCACAGAGAGAGTAAAGTGAGCTACATGAATCTTTGATCTGACCTAGTGATTCTTATGTTACAACTTTACTGGTCACTCATGATATTCAAAGCCCTGTTTATTAAAGAAATTATTCTTCCTGAACCATCTTGATTTACTACAGTTAATTCATCCAGTGGTACATCAAGCACTAAGACAAAACTGTCAAGTACAGGAACAGGTTTTCCTCAGAAGCTGGACCTACCCTCTAAAATTTGTACATATTCAATCAGAATGATCTGATTCAGATCATCTGATCAGAAATCACACCGATCTCAGAATGAAATATGTAACCTAAAGCTTCCAAATGTTTTCCTACAGCTTCCATTCTCACTGACACAGAAAAAGAACCTATCAATTAACCAAAGTAATGCAAGAACTAGCTGGAAGGAACTACATCAACACTGACAATACGATGATAAATACTAGTAGGCTAAAGAGAAGTGACCAGAAAAAAATGGAAAAGGAAAGCTCCCACAGAATCGTACTGAGAATGCCAGTGAAAGCTTTGTAAGCAAGATTATATGAAACAAAACAAAGGGTAGCAAGAGCAAAGGCAAAGAGATAAGACAAACTAGGAGAGAGGGAGAGGGCAGGTAGGCTGTCCAGCCACTACCTACATGAGGATACAGAAGTGCATGCTGCACCAGTTCATCCAAAAGGGAAATTATAAGCCCATTTTAGTGATTCAGAGTGAGGTTTTGTGAGAAAGATGAGCTAGTAGAGCTCTGCCACCAAAAAAGGCAGTCCTGCCCCTCTCTTGCACTGCCTCTGGAAACCGGAGACTGACACTTACATCTCAATCAAAGCTTTCTCACTTTTGCTAGGTTAGTTTTTTACCATTTTAATCTAGTCCCAGAACTAATATTGCAGTCCTAAAATCACTAAATTGTCTACCAATTCAGAGGATTCTTGTTGCCTCCCGTAGTCTTGCAATGCAGGAATACAATTGGCATTAGAGAGACAATTATCTCATCCGCAGAGAAAACAACAAAACCCCTCATTTTGACTGTTATATTGTTCCACCTCCCCGAAAAGGAAAAAAATACTCTTTTAGATCAAAAATAAAACAAACAATGGTTAATTTATAGCACAGCTGAAGGAAAAAAAATGAACTATTCCCATGAGGAAGTAATCTTGGACTTTCAATGCCACCAGTGAAAAGATCCATCTACCTGTTCAAACAGGAGAAACTGGCTATTTCTGCAAGATGATGGTTGCTTAATCTGCAAATGTCATTTTGGAAAACTGATAATTTTTCTGCTTTTAAATACCACTTTGAATCTTCCCGGAACATGTGAATTACATGCATTACAGCTTATTGTACCATCCTAATATATGACAATTTGTAAGCAGAGTGGAACACTAGGTACACCAATCTAGCAATCAAGTTTTATAAAATAAAATTTCTATAGTAATAGTTCTGGTGTTTTGTGTACCGCGCAGCCTGAATTGGTGCAATTTCTTTACAGCTAATTTCTTTAATATTTGGAAGCATAGCATCCTTCACTGAAAAATGGAGATTATTTTTAAGTCCATTCAAAGACAATAAAAAAGAACAAACTTTCACCATTAGACGGGTTTTAAACGCTATGATTAGACATGCAATGCCACCAGTAATGACTTACCAATGCAGTCATTCCTCCTTCAAGGTATTATTATATTTGACTAGATTTTATACTGTGACTCTAAACATTAGGCCTTGTTTTTGTTTTTTTTCCTTTATTAACGTGTATATTGGGAACTGAGAAAACTAAGTGCTATTTAAAATTTTTTTTTAATTCACTAAAATAGTCAAGCAACCACGCAACAGAGTCCTCAAATAGAAAGAAAAACTAACACAAAAACACACAATCACAATCCTTTAGATTCTGAAACAACCTTCTTCACTTGTTTTCACTTGTTTACATCATGTTTAGCAGAGTAAGTGATAATGAAGTCTTCCAATTAAGATTGTTTCAGAAAACAAAACATCCTTGGGAAGAGGGCCTGTAAGGGAGAGAGGATTATGGAAAAAATGAGTAGGCTGCCTTGACTAATATCTTACTCTCTTGCAGAATCATCTCTTCACAATAGCTGAATAAGAAGACATTCTAATTCTTAGCAGTCTCTAAATGAGCATTTTGGTTACGTGCAATTTTTTTTTTAATTGATTGAATTTGGTTTTTCATTTGTGGGGTTATTACCTGAAGATTTCACCTGCTAGATTGATCTTCTAGAGTAAAGACAAGAGGAAAATTATGTTTCCAGATGCTGCATCTTAACAATACTAACAGCGTATTTGCACATTTGTTGTCTTAATTTAGATTTGAACCATATTTGGAAGCATCGTTAATTTTTCCTAAAATCAACTATGCATACAAAGACCAAAAGCAAATCAAAAAAAGGATTCAAGAAATATCAAATTCACTACATATGTGAACTTCAGACCTATTTGGGTCAGATTTTTATCGTGTCCTCATCAGACAGTTTCTTCTTTCTCCCTGAAAGGCTCAGAATGAGACAGGTTAGCTTTGCTTCTTTTCAGCAGGTTTGCAACTGTAATCAAGAAAGTTTATCAGCAACTAAGTGAATGGGATTAGGTATCTGATGTTTTTGAATGCTGCAGAAATACTACTGCTAATAACTTTTTCCTGTTTTGACATAAAATATAGAATAAGCATTTCTAGAAATTTGTAGAAAAGTACAAAATTATGTACCAATTGATATGGTATTAAAGGGACAAACAAGGTTTTATTGCTGGTGTATTGATCCGTTCTTATATTACTAGCCATTTTCAATTACTAGCCAGTTATTCAAGCTTATTTACCTTAAAATATAATATTTTTTTCATCTCATCTTTCTTCAAAGGCCCTAGCAAGTGGCAGACTTCAGTTTTTAATAACGTAAAACATCTAATGATGTATTTCTTTAATAAAATTCATAAGTCATCATCACATTTATGATTATTCCAGTCCTATGAAATTTATCAATACCAGTGCTTGCTAGCATGAATAGTACCATTAATTTAAGTGGGACTCATCACACTAGTATATCCTATGCTTAATAGGAATTACTGGCAAGAGTAGACCCTGTAAACAGCTAAGTACAGCTATTTCAAATTTAAGCTATTGTGTTACAATCATCTGGAAAAGAAAGATAAAACGTTATCCATAAAAGCATATCSTAAAATCCAGTTTATCTGTAAATTTAATCAACAGCTGTATATAACTTATTCTACTCTTTTCCATCAACAGAAAAGGAACAGAATCCATTTCTCATCATTCCCAAATACATCCTCCTAGCCAATCTATCATTTCTTTGCAGGGTGCTAATATCAATGCTTCTTAAACTCACTATAAAATTTGTCAGTTTTGTGAAGTTTGCAAAATTTGCACTAGGAACATTAGCATTGTTCCACATTTAGAACTGCAATTTGTGGAGAAATACATGATTGTGCAATTAGGCTATCAATAGTCCAGTCCCGAATGTTTGATTTACCGGATGAGCTTAAACAAAAGGATGGAAAATTCTACTCAGCCTCTTCTGAAAGTTTTGAAAATTAAGTATTACAAGCATTTCCTTGAATCTTTGTATCAAGGGTAGTGATCCTGATACTGAAGACTGGTTATATGACCTGAAAAAAAATAGCATTATTCTAAGTGACACTGTACAGTAACGACTAATATACAACAGACGCTAGTTATATCACTAGACCTCATAGCCACCACTTCTCTGGGCAGGGCACAGAATAAGGAGGCAACAAGTCTTTTAAAAAGCGCACCCAAAAAACAAGTATTCTAAATTACAGAATTAACATGTAGCTTTCCTTCAGTATCTGCCAACTACTTGAACTTTCAAGTCTCATTTGCTTTACTATTCTGAAACTTTGTGACTGCCTGCTATGATTAGAAGTATATTGGAGAGGTGATTTGTCTCATAATCAGTATTCTGCTACTATATAATAATCTTAGGTTTCAGTTGCATACAGATTCCTTCTCCTGCTATTGCATCGTATGCACTAAACTGTAAACAGAGCACGCTATCCATAAAAGCATATGGAACCCTACACAAATCTCCTTGATATCAGATCTGAAAGGTCTCAAAGCAACTGTACACAGCCTTCTTTGACCATCAAGATCTATACCTTGTTGAAACTAGGTGACACTGAGGAAAAATGATGATGTACAGAGTCTTCTGTTTTGCCCTACAAACAGATGCAACTACGGAACTTTAGATAGAAGTACGCTGTGTTAGAAACAAAATACAGCTGCAGTAAGATACAGCTGCAATAAAAACAGATACACATTTTAAATTCAGAAAATTATTACTTCTCAATGTCTCATATAAAGAGTTGGGCAGATTAAACTGAGAGCCACAGATAACATGGCTTCGAAAAAACCCTACACAAAACAACTACTGTTCAGGCTGTGCCTGAAATTCTACTATAAACATTGTTTATCATAAATTATAAATCACACATTCAAGCTGACCAGAGACAATTTCAGTAACACTTTTCCACCAATTCAGAATGAGATGTTTTATGAAATTACAAGTTAGCATGATTTAACATTCATACTTTGGTAGTATTCATAGGTCAACCAGTTATGTCTAAATACTGTACCAGCATATAAGAGATGGCAGTTCTTGTCTCCTCCCTATCAAATCTGTCAGAGATGAAATAAAACAAGTGAATGGGATGGTGAGTTGCAGAGACTGCATAACAACAGCATGCTTACAGTTCTTTACAGTCAGAAACAGAGATCTTATATCACCATTAATCTGGCTAGGATCAGATTACAAATGTCTGTTTTCCTTTTCGAGAACAAACGACTTAAAAGAGCCTGCAAAGTTTGGGGTGAAGCAAATTCAGTTGCCACGGGTAAAAGATGGGAAACGTAGAGAAAGTTATATAATTGACACATGAAAATGAAGCTGGTTTTTGGGCTTAGGACTTCTGTTAGTATCTTCTGTAAGTTAAAAAAAAAAAAAAAAAAAAAGACAAAGACCTTGATAAGAATGTGTCTAATCACATTCAGGATTTTTAAAAAAATACACATTCTTCCTCCTATTACCTCAGGTATTTTTCTTGCAGTAAAAACTACAGCAGGCATATTCAGAGACCATCTCTACAAAATGTTCCTCATAGATTTCTTTTACATTGTGCCAGGCTGGACACAGAGTTATCTGCCTGTATGAATTCTTGTTTTCAGCTAGCTTTCACGTTAGACCCCTGCCTATAAAGTTCTGCTGGAATTGCTCTACAAGGGCCTCCTCTGTATGTAGCAATTTCTCCATGACTTCAGGACACCTAAGCACAATTCTGCAGCAGGTCTAATTTTTTTTTCCCTGTGCTAACATCAAGATAGAAACATTTCCCATACTAAACATTCCTTTCCTCTTCAACAAACATAAATTCAGAATTTTTATGAGAGAACCTTTATAATATTTGGAACACGAACGGTTCAGTTCTTTCCACATACACAGTGGAAAAAAGCACTTCATTGTTGGGGCTGCTGCATAGTCATGCTCAATATAAAATGAAAGTCTACAGAAGCACTTTGCTCCAATTTATTCCTCACTTCTTCTTTTTCTTAAGTCAAAATCTACACGAGTCCAAAACCTGGGCCATTGCAGGGCCACTGTAGCTCTATAAAGACAACATATTTGAAGAATTTTAGTTACAGAGGAATAAGCTGACTTTGTTATATTGTCGATCTGCACATTCTCCCAACAAAAGTTTAACAAGAGTACTATTTCCAGAAGGACTGACTGATTAAGAGAAAAAAGAGGAGCATTATATTCATACAAACTTCCAAGCTTTTTTTCCCCCCAAAGCAAAATAATTTGGACTATCAGAGGCCATTTCTTAATTACACAGTCACACAACACTGCTTCACTAATAGCCCCACAAAAGTATTATTCCAGTTAGAGATAATTTGTGCACCATTTGGGGATTTGAAAAACTCCAGAAAATTGAACTATATCTCTTCACGGTGACTGTGCACAGAATTACAGTTCCGAGTAGATTTGTGGAGCAGAACCTTTTATTTTATAAGACTCGAAAGGTTAAATTCGCTATAGAGCCAAGATTTAAGATTTCTTAATATCTGAGCAAATTAGGGTGACTAAACACAGAACTACAGTTCTGAGCAGATTTGTGAAGCAGAACCTTTTATTTTGTAAAACTCAAAAGATTAAATTCACTACAGAGCCAAGATTTAAGATTTCTTAATATTTGGGCATATGCTCTCACCTCCATCAGACCTTTTATACAAAACTTTATCTGGAGCTCCTTGAACTTGTCAAATGGTCAATGATTTGTCAACTTTCTCCTTAAATACTGTGAGATCTAATTCTCAACACTGTAAATGATCCAATCTTTGGTATAGATTGATTGTATGAATTAGACATGATACTACAGCATGCACCAGCACAGTATATATTAACTATAATTAGAAAGAACAGAAATTATTCCTACTTTCATTAAGGTCGTAAAACAACAAGGCTCAGTAAAATTTAGAAGTAATAGATAAAAGATCTTCAACTCCCTCTGAAAACTCCTTATATTTTGCTATGCTAGTACTAATTAAAGTACTAAATAAAATAATTATCTGTTTAAATACCACAATAGTTTCTAACCAATCACTGTAGAAATGATCAAAGCAAGTTTCAGTTCTTCCAATTTTCCTCAACATCTGTAAATCTTTGACAAAAATACAATACTTTTCAATGATAATTTAGATAAATAAATCGGACCAGAGGTAAGGCAAAGGTGCTAAATCAAGACAAGACTGCCCCTCAGTGGCAGTATGTTGGTATAAAATACAACTATAAAATAATATTCTGAGTATTAATTTTTACCATTCAGGGACGAATGCTCCATTAAATCATCATTTTTCAAAACTTTAGTATTGTTATGAATCAGAACTTTTTAGCTCATATGATTTAATAATTAATGAATTTAAATGTTTATATCATCAGGTATAAATATTTACTCTAAAATGACAACTGCCAAATACATTGGTCTATTATAACAGAGTGTTTTGTGGTTGGGTGAGTGCATACGTTTACATTTCCCTTTTATTTTTAAAGATGAGAGGCTGCAATGCTCAAATTGTTTATTTTTTTCTGTGCCATAAGCAATAAGAAAGAATGTAGTAGTTGTTTGCAGAAATTAAAAACTACAGTCTCTGAATTGCCCATTAGACTTGCTGCATATTCCAGACTGTATTAATTCAGTCAAAGAGGATACCAAAGTAAAGCTTTGCCATACTTCAGAGTATTGTTCACACACACACACACACGCACAGCTTTCAAATCCTATCCTGAAACACTGCCTGGACCCCCCTCCTCCATATGGTAGAGATTATAGAAATATGTGTCAAGGACATTCGCTACCATAGGATTAAAGAAATAGTCCCCCACCTCAGCTGAGCACTGAGAAGAACTGATGGGTACTTACAATTGCATGGTAGAACTGGATTAGAACATATGCCCATTTCACTTTGTATGTTCATTAGCATTTGCTTAGACATGGTACCTAATCTGGTTATCTCAATATTCTTGCCAATTTAAACATAAGCAGGCCCTGAAGCATTGCTATAGCTTAATTTCTTTTAGAACTAAATCATTTCTTCAGTCATATTTAACATCCTTAGCTGCAAAAAATATAGTCATGGATGATGACACCTGGTGGCAATGATCACTGCATTAACAACTGTTTTACAGAACAGTATAATCATGAAGCGATTCACTAGCTTCCAAGCGTGATGGCCAATGCATGGGAGTCTGAAACCTTCCGCAAGTTACAGTAAGGAAGTTCTACTCAGTTATATTGATGGGAAATCCTCTTCAAGTAAAGGAGTTCTACTTACTAATTGTAACTTTGTCTTTATCCCCCAGCATGATATTGTTTGGAGTGAGATCTCGATGAACAATCCTTTTCTCTTTATGCAAATAACGAAGAGCTAGGCAAAGCTTAAAAACAAAAAGAAAGAGCCTTACAAAGATTCTACTGCAACCTAAATAAAGGCAAATAAAATTATGTTCATATCTTGTATTAGCTACGTAATAAGCATTACTTTGTCATTTATTATTAGCCTGAGAAACATAAATGGCACTACTAATTACATGCAGGAATGTTTCAACGAAAAAAACACCAATCCTTACTTGGATAAATATATTCCATATTCTTTCTTCTGTAAACTGCTGTTGCTTTTCCTTCAAAGAATGAAAGTGTTCTCCCAGTGGCACCCCCTCTATGAGCTCCATGACTATGTATAACCTGTCATCTACATAAAAGAAAATGAAATGAAATATATTTATACAGAAGATGTTTGAAAATAGAATATTTGAGGTTAAATATATTAAAATAGCTGCTATTTTTTACTTTTTTTTTAAATTTATTTGTACATGCAAATACATTTTAATCCTAGTTCCACTCCTTGTTAATCCAATTTTTCCTCAATACCCATTTCTACCATGGCAACTATAAGGAACTCACTGCCTCATAACTACTCAATGGGCAGGTGTAGGTAGCCTACACTTCATTAAAAAGACAACATGGCTGAGCAACCTATATCATTCAATCTACCAGCCTGCCCAGCATTCCAATTTTGAATTTTGGATCCTTAACTGTACAGGATGAGGACCACACTTGCTACATGCTTACATTGCATCTAGTTTTACTAATATAGAACTATCACTATTTCGCAACCTTTTTTTTCAGTTTTAAAGCAATATAAGCATGTCTGAACTGTAATAGTTCTCTAAGAAAATATTAGCACTTACTGCTCAAATTAGACAATTCTTCCCAGTTGTAAGTACTCTTATTATATATTTCTATTTCTTCACTAGGTACAATGTAGTAATTCTCTACATTTATACTTACTTTCCAAGAAGGTTCTATGATAGCGTACAATATTTGGATGATAAAGCTACAACAAGGAAAGAAATTTAGATGTTTAAGATAGTTAGACTGATGGCACAATATTTATAATGTTTAGCTATGCACTGGAAGGAAGAAAATAGTGATGATGAAACAACATTTTTTAGATTTCTTAATATTATTCTTAATAATTCTTAATATTGAATTCCAACCAAAAACAGAAGTTCAAAACATTGACCACTATTTCTATTTACTCAGCATTTAAAACTGGATTGTGCCGTGCCATTAAATATGCATACTATGTGTACCAATGGGATTTCTTCATTCTGTTTGCACAGCACACAGGTAACAAGAATTCCACAAAGTTGCCTATGAACTGCAGTGCAATAGACCTTTCTCTGCTACCCCAAAAATAAAGAAGTGTTGCAAATTACTAGAGCAAGCAGAAGAAAAAACAGCATGGTTGCTATTCACTCTCCTCTTAATAACCAGAACAGTCCAAAGACAGGCAGTTACACCTGCCTCAAAGTACTGGCTTTCATAGCCTACAAACCCTAAATCTGATTGGTCTTTTTTTTTTTTTTTTAACAGATTTCCAATTATAGCAATGACTATTTTCTCACTGTATTTTAAACCCAGGAATAATTAATTGGAACAAAGACTCATTAGTTTTCTATTGCCACCTTAATTTATTGAATTCTTTAAAGAAAGTTGGAATACTTCCAGTAGAAAAAGTCAAAATCTTCAGTAACAAGTATGTGCACTGCTGCTAATATCACAGCAAGAATTTATGCAATATTGACAGCTTTCATGCACAGAGGGCCAATATTGTACTGATCAGACAAAAACACTACCAGCAGCTGGAAGCCCTATTATATAAGAGCTCACCAACAATAGTGCTAACAAGAGAACACCCATACATGAAACTAGAGTCCATGCGACATACCTGCTCTTTAATGATGGTTAATTCAGAGACGATGTTCTTTACATTACTGTCTCTGTCTTTTTTGTCCTTTCCAAAAGCTGGATTGTGTAAATTGACTTCTTTCATTGCTAGAAGATTTTGTCCATTATGCTTTCTAACCTAAGAAGAAGATAAAAACCCTGTAAAATTAATATAGTATGAGGACAGAAAGGATATTATTATGGCTAGCAGATTAGTTACTTGAGTCCAAACTTGCCTCACAAAAATCAAAATAGTTTTTTTCCCGTGTGTATGATGTGATTAGCCATAAGAACTGGAGCCCCACAATGCAGTTAGTAGTATCTTGCTGAACTTGCTGCAGTGTTTTAAGGAACATTATCAGCCCCCAATGTTGCTTTTCAGATAAAACATGTTTGAACTTCTGTGGTTCTACAGAGATTTGTTAAACTTTCTATAAACAGCAGTTCTGTCTATTGCAAGTAATCAAAAGAAAGTAAAAGTAGCATTTAGTATACCTAAGAGAGATACTGGTCAATTTTACACATACAGAGATGTCAAAAATCGCAGTAAATGCTAGGAAAAAAGAAATGCAGAACTATAAGCAACAAGCCCAGAACCGAAAAAGGCTTTTCAACACCTGCATTCCCTTGATGAAATCCAAAGAAAGCCAGTTAGTACCTAAAATAAGTATTAGACCCTCTTCGTGAAGCTTCTCCCAAAACCTGTAGTTAACATCAAAAGGGAAGTTTACCTTATATACACTTCCAAAAGCTCCACTGCCAAGGTGTTCTAAAATTGCATAATTGCCTATATGTTTTGTAGGTGCCTTATTCTGATTGATGTTCTCAATGCTTTCAGCAATTTGCTTCAATTCATCATCCTGTTTATAAATTAAATGATAAATATAAATATAAAATATTTTATGCATTTCCTGTGCCAGGAATGGGCAAAGAATCTATCTGCTTAACTCTATGAAACTTTTTACTTACCTTTAACAAATTCAGCTTTGATACCAGCTCTTCATAAGCACTGATATCACGAACATAATGTCCAATATCAATAAAGATTTCAAACAAGTCAGTAGGGAAAAGTCTACAAAGATTTAACATTTTGATATATTTTAGAAACAGTGTTCACAGAAGCTATTAATCTACAGCAGAGACTTTTTAATGTTTATTATTACTTCTTACTTTATAACCTAAATAACACACTTATTTTTGACTAATCTATTCAGATCTTAACTCCCTAGCACTATACTTTATACATAGGAAATAAAGGAGCTTTCAAAAGTTAGAATTCAACCTCAGTGCATTGGGTGCTAATATAAGTGCCAGTTGTCCAACAAGGGCTAGCCTCTTTAAAGTCAATGGATCTCCTGAATATAATGATATCCTACACTATTTTACACTGAGCTTTTAGTCATTTTCATTTTTTCCCTGTTGTATTTCATTCTGTGCTTACAGGCATTTATCCAAGATCCTTCTTGTATTAATTGATATGGTTAGTACCTGCCTGCATTCAAAGAATTATTACACCCATCTTAAAATTTTTTATCCCAGAAGGCTTCTAGACTAAAAGATATGGAAATGACTGAGGGCAGTAGAAAGGCCACATATATAACACCTAAGAGACACAATATTTTGTTAGTGACAAGCTTAACTGGAGGTTTGTTTCTTTCTTTTTAAAGTTATAGTAGGAATGGAAATATTGAAAAGTAAGGCAGGTGAAAACAAATGAAAGACAGCAAAACAGGCATTCAGATTCTAAAGCTTGACCCTAGCTCTGAACATTCATTACAAGCTGGGGCCCTTTCACTAGAAAAAGTTCACAAATTCCACTTCTTTTAAAAGAAGTAAGATAAAAGATATATTTAGAATTCTAGCAATTTATGATGCAGAATAAATCATTAGAGAAACACTACTGACAGTCAGAACCCAGAGGCAGTGCAATTGCTATCCTAATCCCACAAATCAAAGTACCAGGTTATACACAGCTTTTGTATTCTATCTGGTAAAACTTTGCCATCATTCTAGTAAAAATGGGTAACTGATGAAAGACATTTTCTCCTTACTGATCCAAACCTTTCAGGAATACTCCTAAGTATCTCTGCTTGATGCACAGTCGCTCCTATGTGAAGGAGTGGAGGGCGAGCAGAGAAAAAATTTACTGCTCCCAGTTATTTGCTAGATCCAGGCCTGTAACTCACACCTGGTACTGTTTTGCTAAACCACACTTTTATCCTGAAGATTATCTCCAACAGTCCTAAAACTTCCCTCAACATATTTTAAACCTTGATTCATGGGGCAGGAAGGAGCCACTGCAGACCCAGGTCTTCTAGCATGTATGCAACCCAAGTCCCCATACTGGATGTCTAAATCATGTAGAGTGGCACTGTTGCAATGCAGGAGGGGCTATCTCTGGCTGTCAACAGGACAGAAGTTACCTGTCACTTATTCTTTTTGCTGAAAATAAATGATGACTTTTGATAAAATAAATGATTTTGTTAACATACCTTCTAAAGAGATGTCTATTTCTTTCCATACTGAAGAGGAATCTCAAGGCTCTGAAAGCATAGCACTACAGTAGGGAAAAATTTACATTAATGACAAATTTATATACAAATGAATAAGCAGCTGATAAAAAAAAACAGGGGTTCCCAACGCATCTGTAATCTTTGTATTTAAATGAGTCAGTAGATTATCTTGTAAACCTGCTAATTAATCTCAAGAAAGTAAAAATATATGATTCTATACTTTGACTACATGTGATTTGCTTAAGTGCCTGCTGTATTTCAAAAGTAGGCAAGCTCACCTGGAAAAAAAATGTGGGTGACTATAGCTATAGTATACTGCTAGATGCTGAGGAGCATCTGAGTCTTAATTTGTCTCTTTTCACTTGCAGATAGCTCAAGACTTGAGACCTGCTCGGTTCTCCAATACTGAAACAGGGTAAGTGTAACCAGTGGGTTTGTAATGATGCAGTAGAAACTGGCATTTTGGCTTTTTTTTTTTTTTTTTTTTTTTTGAAAAAATGCAGTGTAAAGCACTGGAAGTTCCAACAGGAGGAAAAAAATTAAAAAAAAAAAAAAGAAAGGAAAAAAGTGGGATAGAGAATGTTCCACTGATTTGGGTTTTTTTGTTATCTCAGTTATACAAATTCATCTAGTTTACTGAAATATACCTCAGTTTCTATACGTTCACTACAGGAGAAAATTTAATTTTAAAATAGCCACCAGCAGGCAGTTAATATGTATGCTTTTATGTAACTCATCTTGAATTCTCTCTACCGAGAGTCATTTACTTAACCTACTATACAATATGGCTGACCAAACAAAGATGACAATATGAAACAAGCCAAAAAGAAATAAGCTACTGATATCTGAAACAGTACAAAAAATAAGTGCCTTTAACATTATTTTAGTCTACTTTATTACATCAGTGACTAAAATACTATCATAGTACAGCTCGAAAATCCCTATTTAGACAACCATAACTGTGATCTAGTAATAACTGCAGAATTGGTCCCCATGTCAAAAATATCTTTTTCTACATGTGGAAAATGCATTAAATAAAGAAAATCAAGGTCAAATACTATTTTTGAAGGAAGCGGAATACTTGAAAAGCTACAGGAAAGCAATGGATTGTTAATGCTGCCAAGAAGCTCTCTTTTACAGAACAATGTTCTTTTTAGTCCAAAACAAACACCCCAACAAAGGAGAAACAGGGTGTGCTTCTTTGTCTAACATTCCACTGAGAATCACAGTCACACCAACTTAATTGTACAGAAAACCTGGCCAGGTTTGGTTATAGTTATTATCTTGAAAGTTTCTTCTTGTTAGAGATTGTACATAGTTCTTAATGTAGGAGCCCGTCCGTGATGGGACAACATGATAATAGATTAACAATGAGACAAGTGACTATCTTAAATGGGAATAAGAATTGTCTCTCTCACACTAGCATTGTGGTGTTAAATATTAACACCTGTGATATGCTTCAGTTAAGGCATGATGATCTTACATATGGTATGTATGCCGAACAAGTAACTGATATCACAGCCACACGGGAAGTAATGGAGCAAGATCACTAAGGTAGTATGATAGAGAGAAACTGAAAATGTAATTGCTGAAAACACAGACAATGGAGCAGAAAAGAAACGGGGCTAGAATTGTCAGACTCCTGAGAAAAATGCCTGTGACATTTATAGAGGGCATTCCAATAGCTACAACTGTATGGGACAGCAGTACAGCGATAAAGGCAATAGCAGCGTGAGAGGCTGAATAAGGTTTCATAAAAGATATATTTCTTATTGTTTGCCTGAACAGAATTTAGTTTTTGTATGTCACCATTAAGTCCATTATTAATTCACATAGCTTCACATTTAACCCAACTACAAGTGCTTAGTATCTGTTGCAAGTTATTTCCTATCATATACTGCTGAAATCTAAAAATCTAGGTTGGCATAAATTAAGCTCCTTACAATGGTATAAGTACAAGGCAACTGTATTAAGCATATGCTCCAGTTTACTAAACTTCACATTAGTTTCACATACCCTCTAAAAAGATCCCACCCTTCCAGTTTTCCCCCAAAATAATGTCACAAAGAGTTCTATACTGATTTAGCTGAAGTGCTATGAAAAATCTAGTTGCAGGAAAAAGGTACCTACAGCACTGAATCTGCTCTCCAAGCCTGATCTAGAGGAATTGCTATGAGAATGATGGCACTGCAACAAATTCTTTTGTGGGAACACCTTCCATCCCCAGCCAGGGCATGTCTACCTGGTTAGACAACTGAGTAACTATGTAATCAGGTTAGTGTAGCGCTAACAAAAGCCTGCTGAGAGGCAGCAGCATGCAGCTGACTGCAGTCATCTGTGATAAGGGCCTTACACTTGCTCACAGAAGGGCAACCAGGGCAGCAGCTGTGTCACAGACATCCCTGAATCACAGACTGCTACTTCCCTAGAGCTTAGTGGGACACCAATGTCATTTCACAGAGACTGGAGAAGAGCTACCAGATAATTCACAACTATTGATAATTTCCATCTTAAGTTGACTCCTCAGTTGAGTGACAACTGAACTTTTAGTTCCTGGGCCACCTGTTACTCCTGGCTTCCCCTTTCCTTCCTCCGAGTGAGTGGCTTATTGCGCTTTAAAATAAAATTTAAAATCATAAAACAATCTCAGGGACTGTTTTGGGCTTTCAACATGCAATGATATTAAAGGAAGTTACCTGTAATAAATTAGCTTTCTCATCACTACTTTCTTTGTTTGGTAAAATCAGCTTTGCTATTGTATATATTCCATTTGCCTGGAAGGGAAACAGAAAGGTCAACAATAACAGCACTCCTTTGCACAGAAACCACAAATAAAAACTAACATTACTTCAAATAAATAAGAAGCTAACACCAATCTACAAGTTCTCAACCTTCTACCGAACACCTAATTTCTAAGCTGACACAACTTAAAAGTACATGAGAGTGAAATTATCATTACATTTAAACTGATCCTGCAAAGAGAGCCTGTAAACAGGTAATGAAACAATGCTGAGATCTTTAGAGGTGAAGAAGATTGCAGCAACACATCTCCCATCACCATGTGGATATTTTGGATTGTCAAGAACCAAAAATTCAGACACAATAATTATCACAAGTTGGACAGACACCAGAAGTAACAGCTTGAGGAGTATTTCTCTGCCTTCAGTATGATTTTGTGAAAACCATACTCTATTTCAGCTTCCATTTTCATGTAACCATGCTTGTGCTCTCCACTGATATACTATATCCTTCATGTTGGTGGATTCACTGGTGGATTTAGTTGCAGTACTATTCTCAGTTATCTGTCAAGCTCCCTGTTAGAGACTACTCTCCTCTCTAGCAGAACTGAAGGTGGTATGTGTCTGCTCTGCAGAGGCTTTGGTGCAGTTCCTGACATGCTTGCTTAAACTGTTCATGAAAGTAGATTCGAATTGAGGTTTTGGACTGTGAAGAAGAGCCATTGAGTCATAAACACATGTTCTTGCTTGCAATCTCTGCTGCTCTGGTTGTAATTTCTGATGAAGGCATAGGATGTACAGGTAGAAGGCAGCTACAGCAAAAGCAAACAGTTCTCAACTGTCTGAACCAAGAGTCCTTTGCCACTGAGTGAGATAAACCTTCAGAGAAACTTAGCTTGACTTTCTCTATAAGCTTCAACACATAAACGAAAGAGTTGCAATTCTTCTTCCTCTATCTGATAGGTTAAAAATAGACTGGTAAAAATAGTCCTAAGTGAGTCTCTTGATCTTGTTCTCCAGGCAGCTCTCAAAAAGTTACATTAGAAGAAAGAAAGGACTGGAAATGAAACAGATTGTGGTGGGGTAGAACTGCTGTCGAAATAAACGTACTTGAAGTTATGTCCCTATTCTACATTAAAATCAGCTCTTCATTCCTTAATTTCCCCAGAGTTGTACTGTTTTCAAAATACATCCAATTTAAGTAAGTGATATTTTATTTTGATTAAACCAAGCTCAGCCTAAAACATATGCAGATACATGGTTCAGATAAAAAGTTGTCTAAATTGATATGATTTATTGACAATTTTAGTGCTTAAACTACACAGAAAGTAATTTTTCTAAACTTACTTCCACTCCTTTCCTCTTGACCAGTACTTTTGAAATATACATGAACTCCTTTGCCTATCACATTTAAGACTCTCCATTCTCTCAATCCCTTTTAAGAGTAGCTCTAGCTGGGTTTTAAGCTAACACATGGATTATGAATCTTGACCTAATATTTAGAGTAATAGAAGTGGCTATGGATTTTACCTGGTATTAATGTCCTCAATATTTATGTCTTTAGCTACGCATGGAATCTGTACCAGGGATTTTTAAGAACTGTTTTCAGAACCATTGATTCTGCCAATTTAAATACTGCATTTGATAATGCGCTTCAGAGCCACACTTCTAGGGGTGGAATACCAGGACATTATCTTGGAAATATCAAATCCTGAGGAAAGGAGGGAAATTGTTTGCCTGACATTCCAACATTAAGCTGCTCAAAGTCTGTTTTAATAAACTTCATAAAACTCAAAATTTGTGTTTTTCAGTAAATTCCATGGTTACTCTGATTTACTATTCTATTTTGAATATTGCAAAAGTATGGCAAGAGATTTCAATCAAAATAAAGTATGTGTCTGAGTAAAGCTGTTTATTCTCTATAATGACTAGACACATATGTTGATATCTGTGGGTCTAAGTGTGCATATGTGTGTGTGCATGTATGTACAAAGAGACACAGATATTAAAGTTATATAAAGGTATATTGTCCAATCCCTTTGAAATGCATTCTGTTTGTTAATTAAGTGATGCTGACCAATAACAACAAATAAGTCAAATCCTTAAAATACAGTTTGCTTCCTTGCTCAAGAAAATAACCAAGATATGGTAAAATTATAAACTCTAATGCCTTACTTAACTGAATAAAGTCTTCTTACCTGTACTACTTGGTAAGCATTAGTATCATTGAGCACCAGTTCAGTAATCGCAGCACAACAAGCTAGAATTAAAAAGATCAGATATAACATACACAGCCAGATTCATAAAAATATTCAGATGGCTAAAAACACAAACAAGTACTCAGTCAAAATTACAAAAGACCTCCATAGGTTCAGTGCTTACACTCCACTGTCTTATGTAGGGGTCCTTAAAGAAAGCAGTCAGAAGTAACCCAGTATATATTCCATGTGGTCAATGTTTTTGTAAGGAGATCACAGACTTTATGAATGCACGATCTACTAATGCTATTCATTTCACATTAGCAGCTCCTCAGATATAACACTCAGGGTAATGTATTTAAAAAGACTGTTACATATTATGTTATAATTTTCAAGGAGATATTGCAAAGGCTAAAGTAATCCCAGTAAGGATCATTTGCATGCTCTTTCTATAGAGACTAGAGGGACAGTCTTACAGGTGGAAGAAATGCATATGATTCCCATGTACTAAATACTTTACCCTTTGCTTCTTTCTAAAAAAAAGTGTGCTTTCTGAAAATATGTACTGGGATTGCACATCTAGAAATAAACACTGAGTTGATGCTCCCACTCCCCAAAGCAGGTGTAACTGGTTATTACTTCAATTCTGAAATATTTTGAATCCCTGTGTGCAGCTGCTAGTAAACACATAACCAAGGATTAGGCCTTATAAACCTACCTGCCTTAAGGGAGAAAGTATTTTCTTGTATCTCATTAGGACTCAAATCTTCTGACAAATGAAGATGCTGGATTCTCCCTGCTGCATTTGCACTAGATAAACTTCCAATTGAAGAGCGATCAGAAATAAGATTTCTCTCACTGAGGAAAACCAAAACAAAACAAAACAAATAGCCATCTAAAAATTGGCTTAACGTATCTTTGTTAACCAATTCTTACATTCTGAAAATTTGGATCCTTATCTTTTCACTAGATTAGGCAACATACTTTGAAAAAGCAGACAAACTTTTAAGCAGAAAGTCCCTTTACCATGTCCATCGATTATATCCACAATTCTAGCTCACCAAAGAGGTGGCAAATTAGTAGGGAAACTAAGTAGACAGTAATGGCATTTTTAATCTACTCATGGTTTTGTTTATACACTGAATATATGAAAAATGCAGTTTAAGAGAACAATGAAATATGCGTAAGTGGAAAAAAAAATACTTCCTATTCATTATGTTTTGAATAGCTTTTTAATTTCGGCAGACATCACATACAGCAGAACAAAAGAAAGAAGATATTTGATAAAATGTGTCTTGGTCAAATGTACCTTGATATATGAAACAGTCTCATAAAATTGCCAGAATGTTGAGGACTGAAAACCTACCCCTGTAATATATGAAGGAGCTGCTTGATTCCGCCCCAAATCCGGATTTCCACACTAGTCTCAGGGTCTTCACAAACCTGTACCAGAATCCAAACTATACTCCATAGAAGCTTGATATGATCAGAATGGAGCAAACTGAGCAGGACTGGAACTCCTTCATACATTTTTACTTGCTCTTTGACTTGTGACTCTGCACAGAGGAGTCGTAACAACTCTGCTGTGAGCCTGAAAAATCAGCAAGAAATTTTAACAGCAACTCCCTCATTCATTTGAATTGCCAGTTACCAAAGGGGAGAAAAACACAGCAAATGTTTGAGAAAGAACAGAGACCTCCAATAAAAAAAAGAGCTTAAAGAAAACTGCTTAAAGTCACTGTAAACTGCTTAGAGTCACTGCTGGGGGTGGGGGGAAAGGAAGGTCTAAATTTTCACACGGGATGAAATTATGTTTACTATTGAGTATGAATGACAGCATATGCAGCCAAACATACAGAGCCAGGATGAAGGAGACCAGGTGGACTGCAGCAATCCACATTACCTCTTTTCTTGTCAATGAATGACCAATACCACTGCATGAACTTGTAAAGTCCATCTGTGTAATTAGAATAACTGCACAAACGATCTAGATTCTTCTCCAGTATGGTATGAATATTATGTTTACAAAAGGTATTGGATATATCACAAAAAAAGTTCATACAAAATTTTTATTAATTCCACTGTCTATAATCAGGGTGGATGTACCAGAGAAACCATGGTTAGGGAATTCTACTCCCATTTGGAACCAAAAAGCTGTATGCATGTTTGATGAAACACATGAAAATGAAAAACCCTATCTGAACTTTTATTCCTAACTATCATTGAATTCACCAGCTTTTTCGCTAGGTTCAAATTCCAATTTTTAAAACAACATTATAGTTTTAAATGTAATCTAAATAATTTCAAATGCAGAAGCTAAATAAAATCTTTTGGCATTTTTATTTGCTTTATCTCTAATCATATGTAAAATAAGTAAGCAAAGAAATAATGAAAATACTCCCTAAAAATTTTAAATGTGGTAGGGTAAGTGAAATGTCATTAAGTTTGAGAGTCTTTTGGTTTCTTACCCAGACGCAGACATACTATCCTCAACCAGCAGCTTAGCTGAGCTGAAATGGGGTTTAAAGGACTGAAGGAGCCTTTATGATCTTCTGAGCAAAGGGATATGGGGACTGATCCAGCCTCTGCTATAAACTAAGGCAGCTATGTCTGGTGACATTTTACTCATTTATATTGTGCATCCCAGGATCTGTCAGAGCTCAACATGGTTGCCATCTAACCAGTCAGTTCTGCTGGGAGCAAAGAGGAGAAGCACCAAGAAAAGCAACTGCTATCACTTTAAGGAAGCTTTACAATCTATCTGAATTGTAGGCCATCAACAGGAAGAAAGGAGACAGCCTACTAGAAAAGATTTTGCTCTATCAATATCTGACTGAAAATACATAATTTCAGAACTTTACCTTGAACAAAATGGCACATTATCTAATTCCTCTAAATAATCATGTCTCTAAATAAAAAAGTCAAAAAAAATTTAACATAATTAATCTATAAGCGAAGTCTCACCTTTTAGAAAGCAAATCGTATTCATGTAATATCACCAGCAAGTTCTCAACAATGACGAGCTCACTTATCTTCTCCCTACATTCTGGACTACAAATTGATTATTCCTGGCATTTATATCAAATTAAATTATATGAAAAAACACATTGCTCTTTAGCCTCCCTCCTTATGCATTGCTTTGACCAATTATTTTTTTCTCAAGACTTAAGTAATAATATCATACTGAACACATGAACATTTAAAACCACAAAAATATGTTTAGTCAAGAACTGACACTATCACAATTTCCAGTTTTCCCAATACAGAAGAGCAAATGTGTAAGAGTAGAGACACAAATATATTTACTTTGTTTGATATTAGAAATTAAGAAATTCAGCAAATGAGGTTTTTTTATAAGCAAACATAATTTGCACAAATATTTTTAATCTACTCCAAATACTTTCTTGCCCAGTCCAAATGTAAAAAAATTAATTTTAGGAATAAATTAAACACAAGCTAAAAATGTAAGTATAACATAATTCAAATTAATCCTGATATTAAAAAAAATTAAACTGAAATAAAATGAAAAAAATTTGAGGAAAGAGAAATTCTGGATAAATCTCAGGAAGTAAATTCCTACTCATTCAAGCAATTGCATCAATTTTCTTCAGTTTTATGATTTTCCTTAAATTTTTTCACCTAAAAGATATAATTGTTATACAAGTCTGGAAGGCAGCAGAAAAATAATGTAGAACAAGAAGCATTTCTTCTATAAAACTTTTCAGAATTAAAGATGTTGTATCTTCCTTTTCCTTTTCTTCCCCACACCAGAACCAAATAATATGATGTATATTTAAAACAGCCATTAGTGAAGAGAGGATACATACATATGGATTTGGATGTATGTATTCTTTATCTACTAAACCGAACAAACTTCCTGCTAGTTATTTTGGGGCACTGTCATATTCAGTTCAGGACATAAGTTTTTTATACACAGAGAAGAAAGAATTACAGAAGTCTGCATGGGGATTACAAAGAGACATTATATGACTCCAGTCTTGCAAAGTTCTTCACATGAGTATGAAGGCTGCTATAAGGACCTAAGTCTGTACTTGGTAGCTTGTAAAGGCTTTTTAACTTTTCATTTTTACTGCTTCAATGTAAAATTTAAGCACACTTCATAAGCCTCTGCAGAACAAGGCCTCATTCTGTAAATAAATGTCTTCTCCATAAACAGCAGTTTTAATACTGTACCAAGAGATAACACTAAAATGCTTATTGTGAACAACAGCATGCTAAATTGAACCTACCTTTCTGCCAGGCTAGTTAGAGCAAGGAGGGCCCCCAAAAGCACATTGCTGTCTCTGGCAGCTAACAAATTTACTAAAGTCTGGAAAATGAAACATAGAACAAGATAAATGAATGTAAATTATATGCTTTTCTATTATGACTCAAATGCATATCTATTTTTTTAATTGAAAAGTCAATAATTTTCAAAATAAAAACTGAATCCTCACAGAATACACTGAAAGTGTTAGATACACTTAAAGTACACTTTTAGTACACTTAAAGACACACGTAAAATCTCAGAACATACTTAGTCTTAGGACAAGCAAAGATCTCTCTTTTCAAACTGCAATTAGCATCTCTCATGACTGTTAAAGCAACTGCCCAACTTAAGATACCATTTTAAAATCTGTTCTGGTGTGAAACACTTTAGAACTCTAAATCAAGGCCCCTTCAAGTAAAAAGTTAATCTTCAGCTTATATTTAAACTATATGTAGTTTAAAGCCCTGCACGTATTCCAATAATGATTTAGATCATAAAGTAGGACTCATATTGTCTACATTCTCTAAAAGTATATCTTCAAATACTATCTGATCACAATTGCCAATGTTTTACCGCAGCATAATAGAATCGCAAAGCACTACTGTCTTGGTCTCAACTGTTTCTCAATTTGGCCACAAATCAGCCTTTAAATATGTTAAGTGTACATCCTTACACTCACGGTAACCTCCAGCAAGGTTGACACTGTTCTGCTTAGACACGGAATGCTGTATAAGTGAATAATCATAGAAGATATTTTCTAACAATCTACATTATAGCAATATGTAGTTTAGCACAGTGTAAACATGACTACTGTTTTTATAGGAACAAGTTTAGTCAAAACACTTAAGACTTAATTACCTCAAACAATCAATAACCATGCATCAGGCCAATTAACTCACATACATGAAATAATTTTTATGATAGTAATTCACACCAATAAAACACAGAACTGACATTATCTTACTTTACAAGTTTGACATTGTAAGGAATATAGTCCCAGACAGCTCAAATTTGAAAAGCATAAATCATTCGGTTAAGTAGCTAATTGGTTATAAGTAGCAATTTTATAAAGCACTTACTTTATGTGCTCCACTCACTATAACCCATTTTCTTTGATCTTTAACGGCAGCAAGCTTTTGAAAAATATCTATGGAACATAGGAAATCACATAAATTGGGTCTTCTTCAGTTAATATTTTTCTTTTTACTAATCAAATAATGAAATAAAAAACTGGATAAGTTCTTTGACATGACATGACTGGTTCACTTTACTCTGTTATTTTAATGTATAAAGAGGTAACAATTTCTTAAGAAGAAATATTACATATGCACAAAAACAAGATGTGCTATTCCACAGCAGTTTCACCTACCTTAATACTTGTGTGATGATGCTTACACTGAATCTAGCAATACCTTAGTTCTGACCATCTCAAGTATTTTAAACATTTTTTTAAGCCTCACATACAATGTTTGCCTCCTTTCAATACAAAGTTGTAAGTGCACTTGTAAGATAACAGCTAAAACACTTACATGTCATGTTGACCAATTTGTCCACATTATGCTGCTCTTCTCCATAATCAAGATAGCCATTTGCTACTGTTTCCATATACTATAGGTAGGAAAAGAAAATAAAGGATACTATTAGAAAAAAAGTTTTAATTCATAAATCTAATTGTTATGCACAGAAATAGCCTGTAGGTGGTGCATCTGCTTCACAATACAGCTTACCCAGCTATTCCTGAAACAGCACTGGCTAGATTCACTATATATAGAATCCCAAAATCTAGAGCCAGATAGGCCAAGACCGAAACTGCAATCCACAGAAACCTCTGTTCAACCATTTCCTAACCCTGAATGTGCTCAACATCACAAGATACCTCCCTGTTTGACTGCAAAATTTCCCTGAGTGTCTAGATTTCTCCATTTTTGTGTCAGAAAATCCTCCCAAACTGCCTAGGCTGCACCATACTGTGACTATATCCTGCCTAAACTTGACTGGGATTCAAAAACTCTTTAAGACTCTTCAGATGGAACCTAGTGGGCATTCTCAGAACATGACTGGCATAGAAAAAGTAAATAGGGAAAATTATTCAGTCATTTCCATATTGTATTAAATGAAAACATGTGGCAATTACAAAACTAAAGGCAAAAAAAGGTAGCTCTCCAACATCATGCATAGTTTGGCTGTGAAACTCCTTGTCAGGGTACAGAAGATATCCTGAAGTGCAAGAATTCCAAAAGCAACTAGAAAAATTCCACAGGAGGAAAATCCACTGAAGGCTATCAAATACAAAGACTTTAATTGTAGGTTCAAAATTCCCTTCCTTGCAAGTTCCTGGAGGCCGATGGAGTTTTCTGGGGAGTTATCACTTCAGGCTTCTGCTCTCATATTTCTTTAAGTATCTACTGGCTACTGTCAGCAACAGCTAGAAGAATCTTCAGTCCAGATCAGTATTGCTTTATATTCTCAAGCATGCTTAGACTGACAGGCTCAGATTCTACACAAGCTGCAATTGCAGGCACTTTTTTTTTTTTTAATATAGCCAACAGGCTATATTTAATAACTAATAATTAATAACCCTAATACCGAACTGGGCAAACATACTTATCCAGGAAATGAGAATTATCACAAGGATGTAATGTTTGTACGCAAGATCTTGGTAAGATTCTCAGCATCACTTACATATTGGTCTTACAGTTGGTGGGAGTTTGAAATCTCCTGAACACTGTGTACAGAACCTGTAGCAGTTTCAATCAGATAGCACAGAGAGACTAGAACTACTGTAGTAGGACATAATTTGAATAGAAAACTCACATGAGGAGGACACTGCTATGCAAAGTAACAGTGATGGTAATAATTTTATTAGTGTTTTCTATCAAAACATCCCAAAACACTTTAAAATGAAGATAGTTTTTATATGAAACTGTGATGCCAAAAAGATGTTTTCTGTGCTGTATATAACAGTCTAATGAAGGACTTTAGACTGAGCTATTCAGATTAGGCAAGAAATTTTGATGAACAATTCACACTAAAATTATTGCCACTCTTCAAATTTCTGAGGGAGTTTTGAAAGTCTCAGCCTTAACATTTTTCAAAGTGCTTTTCAGAGTGCCAGAAGTCCATTTAGCACTTCATTTTATCTCACTTCAAAAGATAAAAAAGATTAATTTCCCCAAAAGTTCAGAAATCATTAAAATTACTTCTGATGATTTTTGAATTCTCTATGCCAGCAACACATATAAAGCAAAAATGATTATCAATTTTATGATTTGGGTTCCTGCTGCAGAGGACTGCATTTGCAGATGTTGCCAAACCTCAGTAGGCCATTATACTACACACTGTGCAAGTCCCCCAAAAGGCATAGTTAAGCATTAAATGACATAGGATTGGAATACTCCAAACAATTCATGTGAGAACCACATCCTTTAGAACGAAACAATCTTTAACTCCTGCAGCTCTACATATGTTTTAAACTGGTGACTGTCAGACCAAAGAACTCATAGCACACTATTAGTTCCTTGAAGTACCAGGGATGCCATTAATGAATGCCATTAATGCCATTAATGAATGATGATCACATTCTAGAAAGATACATACGTTTTTCCAAATTCTAATTTTTCTAGAAAGAAAACTACCAATGTTTAATCTCAGTCTTAAACATATTCAAGTGATGCTGTAACTTGCTGTCAAATGGACAACTCCCACTCACTGAAGAATAGATATTAAAAACCCATGAGTAAAGCAATATTAACACAGAACAATAAGAATACAGTAGTCAGTCAATAATGTTTCATAATGCAAAGGTACTGTAGTTCCCACATTTCAACCTGTTAAATCCTTCTATCACTATGCTTTTCCCCCTTCAGAAGTCATTTGGTGAAGTTCAAGGTGACTTCACTCATCTTTCCTTCAAAAGTCTACAGTTTCTTTTCTTGTGACTGAACCAAATATGTTGACCTTTCCTAACCCTTTTCCCACGTCAGTAGGCATCTCCTCATAATTAAACCCTCATAATTAAAAGCCATGGGTTAAGCCCTGCTAGATTACACAGACAGTTGCTTTGTGCACTAGTGAAAAACACACAAACTGCCCATGTGCAAACAGGAGAACATAACTCTTTCCATAAACCAAAACTACATGTACGCTGCTTTTTACATGCAACATATTGGGCAAAGGTACTAAGGAGACTTACCTGAGCTAGACATTCAATCCCACCCAAGCTGTGGAGCATTTCCTAAAAGAAAATAAATATATGAACAAATTAAGTGAATCAAAAATACAGAAAACAAAAGAATGAGAGAATATTTGAATATAAAGGCCTTATTTGTTATGAGTTTTGAGAAATCTTATCTCCAGTTGTCAAAGTCAATGGATTCTGGAGATGCTTAGTACCTTCAAGTTTAGAATTACTTATATTTAAGCAGTTATATAAAACCATAGGGGTGAAATTTTAAGGTTTGAAAATTTGAACAGCAATATAAGCTTCAGAAGACATGGAAAAGAAATTCATGAAAACAAATATCTTAAATGTTTGAGGCTTAATCTTATGAGTAACAACTATAATAGCCAGAATACAATTAAAAACTATTTGTTTGTAGTTCAAAGCATAAGGCTGCCAGGAAGAATAGGCAGTTTTCAATTTTCTTCAATTAATACATTATAGGAATTTTACATATTTATACCAAGAACTAAAGTCAGGTAAGGAATCTAGAGATCAGAGCAATGATCAAGCTGTCTGTTATGCAGATTCACAGGTTCTTTGCTAGGGTTAGCAACAACAGATACTACATAATAAATATCAGAAATTGAGTAAACTATCCAAGAACAGCAGAAGTTCACTCTTGGAATCTGTTTGCTTGCAGCTCACTTATATCTTCACATGGAGAAATATAGGTGCAGACATATAATAAGTATGCATCTGTAAGAATGCACGCATTTTTATACACATGCCCCTACAAAAGTATAAGCATGCTCCTTATATGCATTCTCTTCTCTAAATAGGAAACAATATTTTGATATACTGACCCGATAGCATGGATCCCTTATTAGTAATCTCAGGCAGATTAATACTCTCAGAAAATGGATGGCTGGAGCTTGATTAACCCACTCCCTGTAGCAGAAATATCCAAAACATACCAATCAAATACAATAAACAAGCGGAAGAAACACTTACATATGCCATTTCAATTTAGGAATTAGTTTAGTAGAAAATTAATAACCTACATCAGCGATACAATATACTATACTACAGAATTCTATACTATACAACTTTAAATCCTATTTACATTCAAAAATAGTAACAATTTTAAATAAATTAATTTCATTATATGAACATTACCAGCCATCACTCATTGTCAGTGAAGTGATCCAGGAAAGCTCACGCCCATCTCTAAGCACAAACTGATCATGCTTTGACAGAAACTTAGTTTAAGTGCAAGCATCAAGGCCCAAAAGGACAGAAACAGGGAAAGCACACGCCAAATTTCAGTGCACAAATTATACTTACATAAAAATATAATAAAACCATGAGTGCTGCAGAAGTAAGAATAGCTAGATTTGAAATAAATTTAAATGATCATGATCTACCCTGTTTTTTAAAATACATTATTACTACTGTAATATTATTAGTCTATTATTAGTCTTATTATTCCGAAGACTATTAGTAGTCTTTGGAATAACTTATTATTTTGTTTAAATGTTTTTGATACAGTATTATACTTTCAACCAGAACATCCTCTTTATGTTTCTGCATGCAAAGCTAGGCAGAAAACACAACTCAGATTTGCACAAAACATCAAGGGGCAGTAGTCCTGCATAAATACCAGTAATGGCATCACTAATTCCCTTGTCTGTGGAAGGTATATACCCCCCTTTCCCCATTTAAAACAAACCTAACATTGGACACCTTTTTGTTTTGTTTTAATTGAGAGCAGAGAATCTATATCTGGGCAAGTTTCCAAGGAACAGAAGAAGTCTGTATGATGTGGCAGTTCTCTTCCCTTGTTATCATTTGTAGTTGGGAATGATGCCAATGGCTAAAAATATTTTGATAAAAATAAATGTTGTGCAAATAGATACTAGCAAAATCTCAGCCCTTCTAATGCCAATATTCTGCCAGAAGCAATGTTATTTTTTACTATGTTTCCATACTTGGCCCCTTCAGAAAAGTGCTTAGCTTTCATGGAGAGTAAACAGCAATCACATACTGGCAAACCATGCGCTAGGCAAAAATTTGGAGGCAAGATTGGAAACGATCTTCATCTCATTTGAACAGTGGTTCCATAAAGTTATTTTTTCACAAGGCCTTGATTCTTGACCAAAGTTAGTTTCTTTAATGGAGCGATCCATCTGTCACATTTTCGAGTGGGGACAGTAATTCTCTGAGCCTAGTTAACATTTGAGAGCCTCTGCTACTATAGTTACATTTACATTACTTGTTACTAGAGACCCTAGTGCGTATTCAGCATATGCCAACAGAAGTTCTTCTGCCTGCTTAGTTACACTGCTTCTCCAAACAACTTAAGCTAAGCTGATCAAAGCTTTCTTCTCAACAGAACTAACTATCTTCAACCAGGTCTTCTGCCAAGCAATGTCAGTAAGTGGGTGTGAATTTTTTGCACCCCAACCAAACATAGCTATGCCAGCAAAAGTATGTAATGCAGATAAAGGTGACAGCTTCTAAGGGTCTGACAAAATACGATGGCAGTAGTTCCAAAGAGAGGATAACATCGCAGCTGTAGTAGTATATTTACAAAGGGCAACTAAATCACCTTTGTAACTGCACTTACGTTATGGGTTTTACAGGTCTATTAATATATGCTTGTCTCATTAATCTCATCTGGGTGCTTTCATTTACAATACAAAGGCTGGTTTTATTATATCATCATCATCAAAGGGCATAGAAAAAAAAACAAAAAACGAGTTAGATATGCCACAACATATAAATAGAATTTGGAAAGAGACAACATGAGTTATTCTTAAATTTTCATTCTTAAATTCTTAAATGAAGCTAGGCCACTGACATCCCTCTAGTGGTACTGAGATGATGAACTCCACTTCCAAAAAAGAGGTTCCAAATTTTCAAATGATTTGTCTTGATGAAAAATACAACACACCTTGATGGTATATATTGATCAAATTCTGAAAAAGCCTTTTCTTTCCCAGAAGGGAAAGGCCCCAGAAGGGGCTTTTTGCTTCCCCCATATTTTCCTGAAGGTCCTGCAATTTTTTCTTGATCCATCAAATGCTATGAGGACAGCATAAGAAAGAGTTTTTCCTTTCTATTCCTGTTATATGCACATATACAAATAAATATGAACAGCAGCATAAGCTTATCTGAATTGCATGAGAGGCATTGACCTTTCTATACATTGGCAGCAGTCCATAAAATAAGAACAAGTATCAATAAAATAAGAATGAAATTAATTAGAAAAACAAACCATAAATTACATTTACCAGATTTGGACAGATGATCATGTGAAACATAGGAGATGTTTGACTAAATCTGGATGACCAAAATTCTAAGATACCCAATCCTTCCTCCCTCCCTCCCACCAACCAAGTATTCAGTCTTCAAAACCAATATCTAAAAGATTGTTTAAAAGGCTAAAACTGAGATTACCCAGATATGTGAAGCTAGTAGTTTCCACACAAAAGTCTACTGTTGAAACATATATGTCAGGCCTTATCCATGCATACTGGTTCTTTACTTAACTCAAGGAAGAGTTATCCCTCTTTCTTAAATATAAATGTGTGCAGTATCCTTACCTGCAGGTAAGTCTGTTCTTAACTAAAGTTGTAAAGATCTCTTGAAAAAGCTTATGTTTGGGATGTTTGCTAAAATTTCTCTCATTCTTGTAGCTCACGCTAATGAAAAAAGTAGAAAAAGAAAAAAAAAAAGCTGTATTGGTAATTATCTTGCTGCAAGATAATTTTAGATTACCAAAGTTTAGTATTAGCAAGAAAAAGGAAGAAATGTCATACAAGCAGTTGCAATGGAATAAAACAATTTCAGATTTCCAAATATTAACAGTATGGAAAAACAGTCTTTTCTCATGCATAATTTGGGACTATTATAATGGTATAGTCTGGGTAATAGTCCAAGCTTTCCAAATAGAGGCACCAGTACTTTATTTAAATCAAACATAATAAATCTCAACAGTGCACTCTGTTGAGTGGGAGCATATGACTGAAACTTACCAAAGCAAGAATATACACAGTCAGGTTTAGAAAGCTACAAGTATATAATTCATATTTTGACAGTGGGTTAAGATGGAAGTACAAGTAACAGACAAAAGTACAAATACAAATGTTTTCAACACCTCAACAAGCTTAAGACACATAAAGATGTTCAGATATACAACATGGTGTCATCGTAATAGCTTTTTTTTTTTTTACCTGAAGTTTTCAAGTTCAACAGATTCAGTTGATCCTTGCCATTGACTATGGGTTTTTTGCCCATTACTCTTGACAACATATTGCTGAGATTTTGTCATACTGGTTTGACCGCTTTCAAAATTAATAGCTGGAAGCTAAGGAGAAAAGGGAGAGCATTTGTAAGGCAAACACTGTATTTTAACAGTTCTATAAGGATGTAAACAAGCAAAATATACGTTTTCTCAAGTTCTGACTTGAACTACAGATACTGTTAAACTTTGAATCTATAACTGCCATTATAAAACATAAGTATATATGTGTGTGTAATATACACACACACCACAATACAAAAATGAAGTCCTGGAGAACTGATGTAAAACAATGCTGTACATCAAGCTATATAAAGTGTCAAGATAGTGTCTTTTAAAATTTATAAAAAGAAAGCTCAATAGACTCTGCAACACGCACTTCTATTATCAATGTTTCTTACCAGTCTCACTTTTACAATTGCATAGCCTTCATATTTTACTTAAGTTGGAGAACTCAGATGTTTCAGCTTTATACTCAGAAGCAATTCCATGCCTCCATCCAGGAAGTGAAGTGCGTAACTCCTGTAACCCATGGAGGATTCCTTAAGTCATTTTTTCATGTTTTTTTTAAAGAATAGGAGGGGAGAAATTGTTTGGCATTCAAAGGACTGACACCTCTCACCATCTGTTGCTTTTCTTTCCTTTGAATGACAAACACAGGCTTCACCAAGTGCATTGAGGTGGAGGAGATTTTACTATGAACCTAACAAGTCCCATACACTGAAATTTACTCACTGAAGGTTTTGAGCTGTAGTGTTATTCTCCAAAGAAAAATTGTTTACGGTGAAAATGATGATTTGTGCTTTTATATTCTTTACCACTTTTCATCATGTTGTAACTAATAAACATCCAAGACTGTTTCCATGATATTGTGTAAAGAGTGCGGATGAAGATAAAGCTGTTAGACTACTTGACTATGCGCAACAATATCTGTATAAAATCTGCCAGAGATATTGACATAACAAAGCAATATTTTCCCATTTAAATAAAAATTACAGCAGATCAGGATCGATCTGGGAGGTTGGTCAGCTTTATTCTTTCACTCTTTCTGAATGGGATTTGTCCCACTGCTCTAAGATTGCCAAAAAATAAGAGATACCACATCCACTGCACAAGATTTACTAACAGATGTAATTAATTGTAACAGAACACAATGTTAGAACTATTTGCAACAGACTATAATCACCATTATTTATAATTATACAGTTGTACACCATGTTTAATAGTGGTTATTGAAAAATACCTGTTGTTTGCTTGACTGAACATTTAAGAGAGACCGAAGTCTTTTAAGATCAGAATAATCCCTAGGATAAAACATAACAGCATGAGTACATATATTAATAGTTACATAAAAGTATTTATGTAAGACTAAAAGATCAACAAGCTACAAGTCTACTGAGGAAAAAAAGTTCTCTGGTGTTGCCTCGTGTCCCCACTTTGTGTAGAGAAGAATTTATAGCTTCTCCAGAACGTCTTAAATCAACAAATGTGTACATAAACTTTGTGACCAGAGTAACAGTTGTCATGTTTTCACTGCATTTCCAATTAAAGCATTCAGCTTTGGCAGCCAGTGCAAATACCACATGGGTCCTGCTGAAGTTCAAACAAAGTAAAACATCAGATACTATACCTAGTAGAGATCCCATGAGGTTTTTTGTCTGTTGCTTTTTCTGTGCTCTTCAACTTTTTGTCCTGATCAGGCATTGTATATCACCATCATCATCACAGGGCTAAAAAAACCATTTCCTTAAAAATAAAGTGATAGAATTCTATCACTGTGGCAAAAAGCAACAAACGCTTACAGAACCAACTGAAATTACTTCAAGAAGAAAATATGGATCTGCTATTTGGTCAGCATGAAATTCTAGGCACTAAGTGACAGCATCCTTTAGAATTCCAGATATTAACAAGCAAAGTAATTAACCTTACATACACAAGCCCTTGTTTCCCAAAACATTTTTAGTGAGGGTAAATAATATCAGCTGTCTTGCTATTGCCCTTCATCTTTATTGGGATTCTTCCTCTTCTAGCACATTATTACAATTATTTCTTACCATGGAATGGCTATGTACGCTACAGCAGCACTTGCAGGCTGACATCAGGGTTGGATCATACAAGGTGTTGTGCAGACAACAGAGAAGATAATTGCTTTTCTAACATCTTAATAAAAAAGATAGATGAAAGTAGAAAAAGGATGTGTCTGACAAATAAATGAGATGCATACATTATGCAAACTACTGAAGAACCACAGAAATTTTCGGTAGAGTTTAGAATCTGGATCTTCTGAATTTCAGCTGAATGCCTTACACCAATAGTGCCCAAGCTCTTCTTACCGAATGGGATGTACGTCCTGCTTATTTCAGTAAAAGAGCAGAGCTGTATGAAAAAAAAAGAGCAGTACAAGAGCAGAGCCTCACCAAGCCCGCTACTGCATATTAGATCCACTGCACATAAACTTTCAGTCTGTCTATTTGCACACATGCAATAGGTCTGACTTTCCACAAAAGCCCATGGCTTGCTGTTTACAATGCTCACAACATATGTTCACTAGAAATCTTATATTGCATTAGGGGAATGGAGAAAGGGACAGAAAGTCACAGAAATAAAATGGTCAAGAGGAACCTTTTGCCACCATTAGAGCAATTATACTGATGCAGAACCTGCTCCAAGAGGAAAAAGGATGATCAGGAGCAGGCTGGAGCTGAAGAATTATCCCAGAAAACTGCATAGAGCTGCATATTGGTAGAGCACTCCTGCTTTATAAAGCAAGGATATAAGACCACTATCCATTCCTCCCTCTCTGTTTTGTTCTTCACTAAACGTAGATAGTTTAGATGTTCCATTGATGTCTCTTTAATAAGACTTTCCCATGAAACCTGACAGCCTCCCTTCCCCTCCATTTTTTTTGTGCAATATAGAGTTGTTCTGCTATTGATCTTTTATTCCTCCTCACCATACAGGCAGAGAAGAAGAAAACCAGGCAGGAAACAAAAGCATCTTTAACTACTAGAAGCTGCTGCTTCTCTACTGAAAATCAGTTATTTTCAGAATTATGCATATTCACATCAGATGCAGAACTATCCAAAATGCAGTTTTTGACAGGATGCATTTTTGCACTGTATTACCTCACTCTGGGGAGTGAGGTGGCCTGTTAAGCCAATTCATCTGTTTCTATTCTACTGAATCAGTACTACCAGTCACCCCATAGAGAATGACTGACCTGGATCCCCAAAGGAATTCCTCACCTCTCAAATGTACTGGACTTCTCTTAATTTTTACTGCTTTTGAAGCAAAGAAAATGAATTGAACTAAATCAATTTGTTTTAATCTGAATTCAGAAATTAGGTTTATTTATTGGTAGAACATAGCCTTTTTATATTCATTTTTTGGTGAAATACAACAGAAGTATTTTGAGGTGTTCTTTAATAACTCTTTTTGGTGGATGCATAGAGAAGTCCAGTATATTTTAAAGCATATTTAAGAATTCTTACAAGTAAGAATTTCCATGTACAAATTCAGTGGAATTTGGATTTTGTATCATGTCCCCAATACCTAAATCAGTTTGCCGTAACATTAAGGCATGACACAATACAATCTTCATCTCACATTTACACACTTAAGAAATATTGTGAAACTCACAAATTGGCAACTTTCTCACAAGTACATGTGTATAAAGAACAGATTTCAAACAATCGGTTAAAGAATAAACCAAACAAAACACACACAAAAGAACTTGCCCATGGGCAAATACAGTTAAACCTTAAAAGTTTCAAGCCCCCATTTAAAAAGTTTTCCTTGGATTAAATCTCTGAACCGTAAAGATCAATAGCATGATTCCCCATATGGCTAGGATTTCATCCTAAAATGTTAGGTCTTTGTGATCATTTAGGAAACCTTACAACTATAGAACACCCTCAATTTTCCATCAGAGCTACTACTACAATGCTTTTGCTGCTTCCCATACTTTGGTAAAGTTGAAACAGAATAATAGCTACCGAATATTTTAAATGTTCAGTGATATTACAGATCCAAAAGTCCATTTACAAAATCAAACCTGACAACCATCAACCATCAAGCCAAATGCCCTTCACTATTGTCTGAGAATGAAGGGATGAAGTGTTACCCAGCTGCAAGAACTGTTTCCTGAGGTTGCCCCTCTAGTTCCTTGAGGCCATTAAGCCAACACAAGTTAATAAGCACTACAACACAGAGAGGCCTGCCCTGGCCACTTACCGATCTTGCAAAATCTCTTTATTATGCCAGCACAGCACCACCACAGGTGCACAGTCAGCTGAATTGGGAACCTGATTCAGGTTACAAATAATCTTTTCTGCTTTAACCCTTATCACCCCATAGCTTTTCCCCAAGTCCTTTTGCTGGCACAAAGGCAGGGACAATATGAGGAAAGGAGTATTTACCTATGTGGCTAAAAGTGTTTGTGCCCTTCAGCTTTAGCATAGAGACAAACCAAAATAATAGCTAGTGGCTGGTGAAAGTTCCCCCTCACTTTCCAACCTCAGTCTCTCTTCTCCACTTCCTTAGCTTATCTGACCCAAACCTAAGTTAGTTTAGGAAGCAGAAAAACATGTACCTCTCTCTTCATACAGCTAGTTTTCTGCCAGTCTAGCTCACTGTTATTGTGGTCTGATGAGTATCTCTGCTGACAAGGCAGGGGCAGGAAAGCGCAGCTGTAAAAAGAGGGGAAAACCCTTTCATCAGTGGCCAGTCATCAAAACAGGTAACTCTATCAGCACCACACCGTAAAGGGTAGCCTAAAGAAAACAACCCCTCATTTTCCTTGTAGCAGACATAAACCTGAGAGAAAACAGACATGAAATATTTCCTTACCTAATCTCACAGTTACTTTCTTGAAAACACTGAGTAAGTTTGCACCCCCATGTTTCTTCTTTAGTTGTGCCAGCAGAAATTTGGACGGAGCCAGGCTATTGCCTATCCTAACTATCCTCCAGCTATTAAGCCAGTCCCCATGAACAATATATAAGAAACAAACCAAAGAGCAGTGGCACTTGACTCAGGTAGTGCCAGAAAAAGATTGAGATCAGACAACTCTTAAAAAGAACAGAAACACATTTAGGAAAATATGTTTGCAGAATAGAGGCTTTTTCAGTTCCATTTAAAACAATGAAATGAGGGCAATATTCATGAATATAATAATAATAATGAATATTCTGTGAATATTCATTAATTCATTTTAGCTGGTGATGATTAAAAGTAATTAATTTAATTATTATGTTAATTCAATTACACAGGAAGTGAGATGTATTCTGATAGTGCTGATGTGCAGGGTAGAACAAGAAGTGTTCCAAGAACCCCGTCAGAAATGAAAGAATTCACATGATGAGAACAGGAGACACAGGAATTATCACACTAGATTTGATCTGTGGCCCAGTCTAGTATCTCTCTTAGATGACACAAGTACATAAAGCTTCAGAAGGTGAAAACAAACCCCAAAATAAACAAAACCACAAAGACATAATGGAGGATAATCTACCTCCATAAACTACAATATAATAGTTAACAATGGTCTTAAACAGGAAAAATAAAAAAGATATCTTACATTCCTTATAACTTTTGCTAGCAATAACTACTGGGTATGGATAATAGATATGAACAGTTTTGTAAGCCAACTAAATGTCTGATTTATCTTGAATTCCTTTCTTAATTACTCCAGTGGCTGAGTTCCACTATCTAATACACAGAAGGGTAACTGGCTTAAACTGGATAAAGAAGCAGCAGTATCTTGGCTTTAATAAGACTTTTTATGCTGTTGCCAGACAGGAATGTATCTAGTACCATACACTGGATGTGAGATCAGATGAAAAATCACTCCTTAAAAGAGCAATTTTCACAGAATCACAGAATCACAGAATGGTTGAGGTTGGAAGGGACCTCTGGAGATCATCTAGTCCAACCCCCCTGCTCAAGCAGGGTCACCTAGAGCACGTTGCACAGGATCRCGTCCAGGCGGSTTTTGAATATCTCCAGAGAAGGAGACTCCACAACCTCTCTGGGCAACCTGGTCCAGTGCTCTGTCACCCTCACAGTGAAAAAGTATTTCCTCATGTTCAGAYGGAATTGTCTGTGTTTCAGTTTGTGCCCGTTGCCTCATGTCCTGTCGCTGGGCACCACTGAAAAGAGTCTGGTCCCATCCTCTCGACACCCTCCCTTCAGATACTTGTACACATTGATAAGATCTCCTCTCAGCCTTCTCTTCTCCAGGCTAAACAGGCCCAGCTCTCTCAGTCTTTCCTCATAAGAGAGATGCTCCAGTCCCCTAATCATCTTTGTAGCCCTTCGCTGGACTTGCTCCAGTAGTGCCACATCCCTCTTGTACTGGGGAGCCCAGAACTGGACGCAGAACTCCAGATGGGGCCTCACCAGGGCTGAGTAGAGGGGGAGAATCACCTCCCTCGACCTGCTGGCAACACTCTTCCTGATGCACCCCAGGATACCATTGGCCTTCTTGGCCACAAGGCCACATTGCTGCCTCATGCTTAACTTGGTGTCCACCAGCACTCCCAGGTCCTTCTCTGCAGAGCTGCTTTCCAGCAGGTCAACCCCCAACCTGTACTGGTGCAGGGGGTTATTCCTCCCTAGGTGCAGGACCCTGCACTTGCCTTTGTTGAACTTCATGAGGTTCCTCTCCGCCCACCTCTCCAGCCTGTCCAGGTCTCTCTGAATGGCAGCACAGCCCTCTGGGGTATCGGCCACTCCTCCCAGTTCTGTATCGTCGGCAAACTTGCTGAGGGTGCACTCTGTCCCTTCATCCAGGTCATTGATGAAGAAGTTGAACAAGACTGGACCCAGTACTGACCCCTGGGGGACACCACTAGCTACAGGCCTCCAACTAGACTCTGCACCGCTGATCACAACCCTCTGAACTCTGCCATTCAGCCAGTTCTCAATCCACCTCACTGTCCACTCATCTAGCCCACACTTCCTGAGCTTGTCTACAAGGATGTTCTGGGAGACAGTGTCAAAAGCCTTGCTGAAGTCAAGGTAGACAACATCCACTGCTCTCCCCAAATATATTTTCAATATATTATTGTCAAAATGGAAAAAGCATTTCAAATCAGGTCAAATGATGGCAAAGGAAGCATCAAAGATGATGAAAAGCTCTCTAAATTTACTTCTCCTTCTCCAGTTAGATGAAACCGAAGGGAACTTGGGACCACTTCTATAATTCTCAGAGAGCAAGGCAGTCAGAAGGGTCACCACTTGTCAACATGTGACTAGAAAATTCTAAACTCATGAACTCATACAGACAACATTTGAAGAATATTTCTTACACGGTTTGTATCAATATGGAAATCTGTACATTTGCTATACATGCAAACTTCTATACACATATATCTACTTCTCAAATTCTACTTCGTTTAGTCACGTCTCTGAAGGCTCTCTAATGATTAACAAGGATCCAGCATCAGGTTCCTATTCCCCAACAAATCAAAATATTCAAACCACTGCTGTTTTTCGCTTTCCCTCTGCTACCTCCCCAGTTCCAGTGGAACCATAAATGGCTAGGCCCAGTCTCAAATTCCTGGAGGCAAGCAATGCGAGTCTCTGGGCTCTTTTCCCAGCTCATAACTTACAGCTGCAGATTCTGCCTAAGTCCACCCCGTTAAACTGCAATTCACAGATGTGGAAAGAAAGAGGATTTCTGAGGTTTATATAGCAGATCTGTATCAAGGCAAGGATAATAAGTAGCTCTATGAAATCTTTTCTCTCTGCCCTAGCTAATAGGCAGACCTTTTTAGGGAATTGGATTGGTATGACTTAGGGCTTCTGGAGATCATGACAGATTGTTTAATGTCTCCTGAATGTTCAGAGTTGGTTAAGGTGCAGGACCTGGAAAGACATCATTAGAAGGAATGTAGGAGGGAAAGGGCCAAAGTAATTCTTATTTTAAGAGACATTACCTGTAGTCTGCTTGGTCAGATTGAGGACTGAGATGTAATCTGTGCTGGCAGATGGCACCCAGCACAAACTGGACTTGATTTACAAGTACAGAGATTCCCTGGAGTTTTCAAAGGTTATTCACGACTAAGCGGGCCTGCCTCAGCACTTGATCTTCCAAACTGTTTTATACCAAATTGCATGCTTACACATATTCCCAAGTACTCATATTATCTCTTGACTTTTTAATTAATTAAATTTTAAAGTTTGTAGTGTTTATGCTGTGCCTCCCCATGGCTTGATTTTACCACAGTTGGGGTATTCGACCATCTCATAAGCACATGACAAAACTAAGAAACGCAGAGGAGACGGCAGTCTAGCTGGGTTGCTTCCCCCGTCGCTTTCCCGCGTCAGCCCTCGCCTCTGGGGCGGGGCGGGAGCCCGGCGGAACTGCCCTCCCTGCCTGGAGACCGCCAGGCGCCGACGGCTCCTCACGGCCGCCGGCCTCGGAAAGCGGGCGAACAACGGCTCCGCCGCCTCGGGCAGCAGCGGCCGCTGACGCTCTCGCCC